>NC_136416.1:203263067-203733067 GCF_051521515.1 Lactuca serriola | reverse complement strand
GATTGTGACATTGAGTGACAAGTCTTAAGAAGGTTTATAACATTCACCAAATGTGGAAAGTTGTGATGTCTTGGATAAGACAAAGACCAACTAGGACCAATTTTGTGAAGTGTTTTGTCTTGATAAAAGCTACACTAACTCTTGAATATTTGTTTGTCGAGAAATGTTTATTGACAAGAGAATCTTATATGTCAAGGAGTCAGTGGGAGTCTTAATGGTCTTGAAAAGTTCAAGAACTAATCAAGAATAAACCTTATCGATCATCACTAGCACACGACTTTAGGTTCACAACCTATCGTGTAGACACTATCTTGTTTCTGTGTGTGACATCCCCAAAATCTCGGCCAGAAAAGACCGATTTCATTTATGCTTTTTAAAACATTTTCAGAGTAAATCCGTTTGATTTTTAAAAGAGATGCGGAATTTGTTCCCAAAAACAAAACATGATAAAATAGATTTTTATCAAGACATTTCATATAGAAATATGATTTCATTTCATAATCAAAAGTCGGGATGTCATGTTCCGATATAGATCACAAAGCATAAACGATAGCATTACAAGTCATACCACAAATATATACATATACAGACTTGTAAACAAAAACAACTTGATGATTCGCCCATCTTAAGCTCTTGCGCCACTTCCTGTAATACAATTAAACTGAGTGGGTCAGGCTTGGGAGCCTGGTGAGCATATAGGGTTTTCAAACCCACAATAATTATATTTAATTACAACAATCAACAATAAACCCGATTACCCATTCCCGTTATCCTCACCTTACGTTCCTAAAAATAACGTCTATTATAAGGAACTTATTTTAGGATTTTCATCGGGACGGACATTACGCAGAGGGGCTTCCTCAACAATAAGTGTCCTAAAGGCAACCATGTGGGGGATAGAGTACACCGGTGAACACGTCGTTCACAACACCTACAGGTAATGAGCCTGCTAGTGTTCCACAGGACAGTCTAGAATAGTCCGTGGTCGTCATCCATACTCTGCTGAATGACTAGAATAACACCAATAACACCGAGGCCTCTCATCTGTTTATTTCACACCAATTATCTACCCATGTTCTACCCAACATATTAGTAGATAAAAATATACATTTTTATACATTGTTTAAAAACCTGTATAGCATGCTTTAATCAATACATATTCCATATAACAGATGAGGCACACACACATAACACGTATTTCATAGAGAATATACATTCACACATATAACCACAAAATATATATACGTAGCACGTATTTTATATTAAATACTTCATAATATTGCGTTGGAAAGAAAATAACTACACACTCACTTGATCAGAAGATGATCGGGCAGCACTACGGCTTATAGAAGTAGCGTCTCTCCGTAGATCTGGAAGATCTTCACAAAAACCGGACTCCTTGCGGGCAGGGCTTCGGCTCGGGAATAACGCTCTTCGGGATTCTCGGGGCTTCGGATCTCGCTTTGGGGGTCGGGAATAATACTGGGGCTTCGGGGTACAATCGGCACGCAAAACGAGGCAAAGGACTAGAGAGAAAGAAGAAATTGTGAATGAAGAATGAGCTGCCTTCGGATCCCCTTTTATAGTTGCTGACCCTCGCACGTACGCGGGGCGTACGCCTCGGTGGTCGTCAGCGCTTACGTCATCGGTCCCCTTACGTCACTGCATACGACTTCGGACTACTCGAGTGCCCTTCGCTGTACGTGGGGCGTACAGCAGTACGCGGCGCGTACTTCGGATAGACCGCCTCACCCTTCTTCGGATAATATCGGAATTAAATTAAAAATAAATATTAAATATTTATTAAACTTCAAGAATTCATATCTCCTTCATACGAACTCCGTTTTCGACGTTCTTTATATCCACGCGAAGGTGAGACTACTCTCTACAACTTTCGTTTAGACTCCGTCGGCTAATTTTGACTTTTATTTTTATTAATTATTTTTAGGAGGCCCGGACAGGAAAACTTCGTTATAAAATCATAACTTCTTCGTCCGACGTCCGTTCTCGCCTATCTTTTCATCGTTTCGCTACTAACAACGAGATCTTCGATTCTCATTTAGATTGTTGCGGCTAAAAACCGCTCGATCTCAAATCGAGTATTCGGGTTGCATACTGCCACGTCGAAGCTTCAGAAAATCATAACTTCCTCATACGAAGTCAGATTTGGGCGTTCCTTTTATGCACGCTCTCGGTTTAACGAAATCTACGACTTTCATTTAGATCGCTAAGGCTAAATATCGCTCTATCTTAAATTCATATTTTACGTCACTCGGCGTCGTGCCGGTTCCATCGCGAAACTTCGACAGGTCATAACTTCTTCGTTATAACTCGGATTTTGGCATTCCTTATATCTCCGGAATCCTTGTTTCAACCACTACAAATTTATGCAAAGATATCGGGAATATCTAATACTTTAATTTTGACGCTTATTTTATTCTTAATTCATTAAATTATAATAATTAAGAACACACACATAAATCACATAATTCACATATAATACATTTTATTATTTCAAATTGAGTTACAAGGTTAACCTAGACTATTACATTGCTAAAAATGGCAAGCCCAGAAATACGGGCGTTACAATTCTCCCCACCTTAGAATGATTCTGTCCCCGGAATCACACACTAGCAAACAAATGCGGATAGCGACTCATCATGTCACTCTCCGTCTCCCAGGTGAGATTCGGCCCATTCACGTGTTTCCATCGGACAAGCACTAACTCAACCATCTTACGTCGCAGCTTCATAGTCTTTCGGTCAATGATTGCCTCCGGTTCCTCAATCAACCTTTTGTTCTCATCGACCCTCAACTCCGAAAGTGGAATTATGTCGGGAACTTCTCCCGTGAACTTCCTCAAGTAACACACATGGAAAGTGTTATGAATTCCATTCAATTCTTCTGGTAGTTCGAGCTTGTAAGCTTGGTTCCCAATTCTTTGAAGAACTTTAAACGGTCCAATAAACCTTGGACTTAACTTTCCCCTTTTACCAAATCTTATAAGTCCCTTCCACGGCGAGACTTTAAGCAAAACTGAATCCCCAACTTCAAAAGTCATCGGTCTTCGCTTTTTATCAGCATAACTCTTTTGACGATCTTGAGCGGCTAACATTCTTTCCCTAATTATTTTCAACTTTTCAGCCGTTTGATGGACTATCTCCGGTCCCATAAACTGCTTTTCCCCAGCCTCAAGCCAACAAGACGGCGTACGACACTTCTGTCCATACAATGCTTGATAAGGTGCCATCTTTATGCTCGAGTGAAAACTATTATTATAGGAAAATTCTACCAAAGGTAAATGTTCATCCCAATTACCTAGGAATTCCAAGGTACACGCTCTCAGCATATCTTCAAGTGTTTGTATCGTCCGTTTGCTCTGACCATCAGTCTGCGGATGGTAAGATGTACTTAAACACAACTTGGTACCCAATTCCTCTTGTAGACTTTTCCAAAATCGTGAGGTGAAACGACTGTCACGATCCGACACAATCGTTAGCGGAACACCGTGAAGCCTCACAATTTCCTTCACATAAGAATTCGCAAGCTTTTCCATAGACCATTTCTCGTTGGCTGCTATGAAATGCGCACTCTTAGTGAATCGATCAACGACCACCCAAATCATGTCGTGACCACTTTTTGTTCGGGGTAGTTTAGTGACAAAATCCATAGCAATGTCTTCCTACTTACCCATAGGCACAGGTAATGGTTCTAAACTCCCGTATGGTTTCTGATGTTGTGTCTTGACTCTCGCACAAGTCACACACTCGGCCACATACTTTGCAACATCAAGCTTCATCATCGGCCACCAGTAGTAGGGTTTCAGGTCCCTATACATTTTAGTGCTACCAGGATGAATCGAGTACATGGTCTTGTGAGCTTCTTCCATCAGAAGATATCTAACTCCTCCTGTCTTAGGTATCCAAATCCGATCTTGGAACACCTTTAGTCCGTGACTGTTTATACCGAACACCAACGTTTTGCCCAAACGTTCCTCCTTTCGGTCATTCTTCTCAGAAGCTTCGCTTTGAGCTTTCTTGATACTTTCCAAAATAGTCGAGACAACTTCAATTCTCAATGCTCTTGGCCTTTTCCTTTCAAGATTGACTTTCCGACTGAGAGCATCAGCAACAACATTGGCTTTACCGGGGTGGTAAAGTATCTCACAGTCGTAGTCTTTAAGTAATTCCAGCCAGCGTCGTTGCCTCATATTCAATTCTTTCTGACTAAAGAGATATTGGAGACTCTTATGATCAGTGAAAAGTTTGCACTTCGTGCCATAGAGGTAATGCCTCCATATTTTCAGTGCGAAAACTACCGCTGCCAACTCCAAATCATGAGTCGGGTAGTTCGTTTCATGCTCTTTCAGCTGTCGAGACGCATATGCGATCACCTTATCCCTTTGGGTCAAAACGCAACCCAATCCAACCCCAGACACATCGCTATAAACAACGAAGTCTTCAACCTCATCGGGTAGAGAAAGTATCGGTGCCTCGCATAGTTTCTTCTTTAGCTTCTCGAATGCTTCTTTATGCTTATCATTCCAAGCATAAGTAGCTCCTTTGTGGGTCAAAGCTGTTAATGGACTAGCGATCGAGGAAAAGCCTTGGATAAACCTTCGGTAATATCCGACTAACCCTAAAAAGCTTCGGATCTCCGTGGGACTTTTCGGTTGTTCCCACTTCATCACAGCTTCAATCTTTGCTGGATCAACCATTATCCCCTTCTTGGTTGACCACGTGACCCAAAAATTGGACTTCACGAATCCAAAAATCACATTTGGAGAACTTAGCATACAGTTTCTCCTTCTTCAAGACTTCTAATACTTCTCGCAAGTGTCTGCCATGTTCCTCTTGGCTTTTCGAATAAATCAGAATGTCATCTATGAACACTATCACAGATTTATCAAGGAACGGATTACAAACTCTGTTCATCAAATCCATGAATGCTGCTGGAGCATTGGTCAGTCCAAACGACATAACCAAGAACTCATAGTGTCCATATCGCGTTCTGAATGCAGTCTTCTCTATATCCTGCTCTCTTACCTTTAGCTGATGATATCCTGACCTTAGGTCGATCTTTGAAAAATAACTTGAACCTTGTAGTTGATCGAATAGGTCATCAGTCCTTGGCAACGGATATCTATTCTTTATTGTTGCCTTATTCAGCTCCCGGTAGTCAATGCATATCCTCATGCTTCCACCTTTCTTCTTTACGAATAACACCGGAGCTCGCAGGGTGATGAACTAGGTATTATGAAACCTTTGTCCAATAACTCCTAAATTTGCCTCATCAGCTCCTTCATCTCCGTTGGTGCTAATCGATAAGGTGCTTTTGCAATTGGCATTGTTCCGGGCAACAAGTCGATACGAAATTCTACTTGTCGATCGGGTGGTAATCCAGGAAGATCTTCAGGAAATACTTCCGGATAATCACACACAACAGGAATATTTTGCATCACCTTCTTTTCCTTCTTAGCATCGATCACGAATGCTAAGTATGATGTACACCCCTTGGTTAAACATTTTCTGGCTTTCATTAGAGAAATGATTCCAGAATTTACTCTGCGTTTATCTCCGTACACCATAAACGATTCCTTCCCAGGCGGGTTCACTTTCACTATTTTCTTCTTGCATAAAATTTCGGCATCATTGGCGCTAAGCCAATCCATTCCCAAAACGATGTCGAAACCGTTAAGTTCGATAGGTAATAATTCCTTGTGGAACTTATTCCCATTCAGATCAATTAAGATGTTTTTCATGCGATAGCTAACAGGTACAAACTTGCCACTAGCAACTTCAACTAATAAAGCATTATCTAGTCTATCAACAGGCAAAGCTAGTTTTTCTACCAAATTCATGCGATATAAAGGAGTAGTTGGCTCCAGAATCAAATAAAATTTGGGCAGACAATTTGTTAACGAGAAAGGTACCTGAAGCGACATCAGCTTCATCTTTAGCAGCTTCCAGTGTCATATGGAATGCTCTTGCCTTTGGCTTTGGCGGAATGTTGGGTCTTGCTGCTTCCTTCTTTTTCGGACAATCCCTTGAGATGTGCCCCTCCTCACCACAACCATAACAAACATTCTTGGTGAAGGTGCAGTCATTGGCATAATGCCCTAGCTTTCCACATTTGAAGCATGTGGTTTCCCCGCCACACTTCCCATGATGCTTCTTCTTGCACTTGTCGCACCATTTCGCCTCTACCTTTCCTCCACTTCCTCTCGAACTAGACTTCGAGAATTTACTTTTCTTGTTAGACCCTGAAAATCCATCGATTTTCCTCTTTTCACCAACCTCTGACCTTTCCAGACCCTTTTCCCTGATCTGGGTCTCAACATTTCTAGCAGCCCAGATGGCGGCTTTCAATGTGGTTGCTTGCTTAACCATTGGACCATAGTCCGCTGGTAGTCCAAGGGAAAATTTGTTGACCTTAGAGAGTTCTGTAGGCACCAAATATGGGATAAACTTCATCTTTTCTGTGAAACTTGCAGCGTATTCAGTAACGCTCAATTTCCCTTTCTTCAGATTCTGAAACTCATTACTGATTTCCAGAAGGTCCTGCTCGGAGCAGTATTGCAGTTTTAGTTGTTCCACAAAGTCTTCCCAAGACATTTTGCTTGCTTCTCCCTTGGGCATAGAGTCAGCTAACAACTTCCACCAACTCAACACGCCAGATTTTAGCAGAGGGATCGCAAGAGCGGTCTTCTGCCTGTTGCTGCATTCGCAACTTTCAAACATAGTCTCCATTTCAGAGACCCAGTCCATAACTTGCACCGGCGTCGGGCTTCCGGATAGGCATGGTGGTTTGGATGCCATGAAATCCTTATACTTGCACCCACGACCATCATTTCCTCCATACTGGTTATTGCGTCTAACCAGTGGTTGTTCGTCTTGACCAATAATCCCACTAAAGTTTTCTCCTCCAGATTGCCCTCCATTCTCCTCGGGTTCTTCCGCTTGAATCGACGATTCTTCACGATTCTGCCTAAGCAAGTGCCTTGTTTCTTCCATCTGACGATCCAATATCATTTGAATCATCATTTGTACACCAGCCATTGTTATCGGCTCAGGTGCCTCAGCTACAACAGGTATTTGTTGATTTACAGGCGGTTGATTCCTGTTTTCATCAGCATTTCCAACTCCGCTTCTTGTTCTCACCATTTTTGATCTATACACCGAATAATTTCACCTTATTACTCCAAACGATTACATGCTAGTTCTAATATTGTATACATACGCTTAGAATCCTAAACACATAAACCTTCAGATCCGGTTGGCAACAAACCGTAGATCCGAACAAACAATATCATATATGGCAACATATAACATTTAGCACATAAAAGCATTTTAGGAAACTTTCCTAAAATAAACTAGTGCTCGTGTCTAAAATTTATCAGACACACATCTCACAATCTCCACTTAGCATACTAAGTTTAAGTCTAGAAATCCTACAAATTCCTAGTTCGCTTAAACTAATGCTCTGATACCAACTGTGACATCCCCAAAATCTCGGCCAGAAAAGACCGATTTCATTTATGCTTTTTAAAACATTTTCAGAGTAAATCCATTTGATTTTTAAAAGAGATGCGGAATTTGTTCCCAAAAACAAAACATGATAAAATAGATTTTTATCAAGACATTTCATATAGAAATATGATTTCATTTCATAATCAAAAGTCGGGATGTCATGTTCCGATATAGATCACAAAGCATAAACGATAGCATTACAAGTCATACCACAAATATATACATATACAGACTTGTAAACAAAAACAACTTGATGATTCGCCCATCTTAAGCTCTTGCGCCACTTCCTGTAATACAATTAAACTGAGTGGGTCAGGCTTGGGAGCCTGGTGAGCATATAGGGTTTTCAAACCCACAATAATTATATTTAATTACAACAATCAACAATAAACCCGATTACCCATTCCCGTTATCCTCACCTTACGTTCCTAAAAATAACGTCTATTATAAGGAACTTATTTTAGGATTTTCATCGGGACGGACATTACGCAGAGGGGCTTCCTCAACAATAAGTGTCCTAAAGGAAACCATGTGGGGGATAGAGTACACCGGTGAACACGTCGTTCACAACACCTACAGGTAATGAGCCTGCTAGTGTTCCACAGGACAGTCTAGAATAGTCCGTGGTCGTCATCCATACTCTGCTGAATGACTAGAATAACACCAATAACACCGAGGCCTCTCATCTGTTTATTTCACACCAATTATCTACCCATGTTCTACCCAACATATTAGTAGATAAAAATATACATTTTTATACATTGTTTAAAAACCTGTATAGCATGCTTTAATCAATACATATTCCACATAACAGTTGAGGCACACACACATAACACGTATTTCATAGAGAATATACATTCACACATATAACCACAAAATATATATACGTAGCACGTATTTTATATTAAATACTTCATAATATTGCGTTGGAAAGAAAATAACTACACACTCACTTGATCAGAAGATGATCGGGCAGCACTACGGCTTATAGAAGTAGCGTCTCTCCGTAGATCTGGAAGATCTTCACAAAAACCGGACTCCTTGCGGGCAGGGCTTCGGCTCAGGAATAACGCTCTTCAGGATTCTCGGGGCTTCGGATCTCGCTTCGGGGCTCGGGAATAATACCGGGGCTTCGGGGTACAATCGGCACGCAAAACGAGGCAAAGGACTAGAGAGAAAGAAGAAATTGTGAATGAAGAATGAGCTGCCTTCGGATCCCCTTTTATAGTTGCTGACCCTCGCACGTATGCGGGGCGTACGAGGCTACGCGGGGTGTACGCCTCGGTGGTCGTCAGCGCTTACGTCATCGGTCCCCTTACGTCACTGCATACGACTTCGGACTACTCGAGTGCCCTTCGCTGTACGTGGGGCGTACAGCAGTACGCGGCGCGTACTTCGGATAGACCGCCTCACCCTTCTTCGGATAATATCGGAATTAAATTAAAAATAAATATTAAATATTTATTAAACTTCAAGAATTCATATCTCCTTCATACGAACTCCGTTTTCGACGTTCTTTATATCCACGCGAAGGTGAGACTACTCTCTACAACTTTCGTTTAGACTCCGTCGGCTAATTTTGACTTTTATTTTTATTAATTATTTTTAGGAGGCCCGGACAGGAAAACTTCGTTATAAAATCATAACTTCTTCGTCCGACGTCCGTTCTCGCCTATCTTTTCATCGTTTCGCTACTAACAACGAGATCTTCGATTCTCATTTAGATTGTTGCGGCTAAAAACCGCTCGATCTCAAATCGAGTATTCGGGTTGCATACTGCCACGTCGAAGCTTCAGAAAATCATAACTTCCTCATACGAAGTCAGATTTGGGCGTTCCTTTTATGCACGCTCTCGGTTTAACGAAATCTACGACTTTCATTTAGATCGCTAAGGCTAAATATCACTCTATCTTAAATTCATATTTTACGTCACTCGGCGTCGTGCCGGTTCCGTCGCGAAACTTCGACAGGTCATAACTTCTTCGTTATAACTCGGATTTTGGCATTCCTTATATCTCCGGAATCCTTGTTTCAACCACTACAATTTTATTCAAAGATATCGGGCATATCTAATACTTTAATTTTGACGCTTATTTTATTCTTAATTCACTAAATTATAATAATTAAGAACACACACATAAATTACATAATTCACATATAATACATTTTATTATTTCAAATTGAGTTACAAGGTTAACCTAGACTATTACATTGCTAAAAATGGGAAGCCCAGAAACACGGGCGTTACACTGTGCCGTTCCAATTGAGTTAATTATGCATGTGAGTTCTATGAGTTCTCATTTGAACGCATAAAAGGCAAGCACCTTAATCAATGAAAAGTACACTGATAGGAAAGGATGAGTTGCTTAACTGCTTGGAAGACATGGTGGGCACTCGTGTTACCATAAGGCAAGAAATCAAGATTAAGAGTTCGGTCCATACGAGTTTGGATTTGTCGCAAATCTTGGTTTTGATAAATTCACATGGATAGGAACACATACACCATTAAAATCTAAGTGTCATAAGATTCCCTCTTTCATGAAGATGACTGTGAGGAAATACTTTCACTAAGAGAGAGGTTAAGAAGATAGTGATTGTGAAAATCGGATTCTCGAATTTGATTATGGTTACGGTATCCCTTTCCATGATTCGAATTGTAAGATTTGGAAATTAGTCTGAATGGTTTAGACACACATATGAACTATCTTAGGAAAAGGTGTATAAGTTTAAGAAGCTTAGATAAAGGCTTATCGAGGCATCTGGTATTAGAAATCTGAAAGTTCAGCTTATTTCTGAATACATGTCAAAGCTAGTGGGAGCATAAGTGTTATGCTTATATGATAATAATCATCATGATAGTGGGAGCATAAATGTTGTGCTTGTATGATTATTAAGGCAAGTATTGCAATTTAGCAATATTAATTATAGAAAACAAGAGTTATACTTTGCAAAGTCGTAAGGGTTGAAAAGTTGTTTTGCTATAATTAAGGGAGAGAATATTATGCTTCATTTCAAATCTAAAGGCTTAGGTTGTGGAATGTTAATAAATTTAGTCAAGGATACATAGTGTGTTCTCAAAATTTCGATTATGATTATGGCATCCCTCTTCATAGTTCGAATTGTGAGAACGTGACACATTAAATATTATGGCAGAAGATTGATAAGGTATCGTATCTTTATGTAAGACATTATGCATCGTGTCCCATACGCTTCGGGTATAGGATTGATTGCAAGTGCTATAATATTTGACCATTCTAAAATTTTCCAAATGTCTAGCGCATTTAGAGGGAAAAATGACAAGAATCGGTTTTGACTAAGATAATTAAACAACTATCAAAGGACGATCCAAAGCTCGCTGAGGATTGGTCGCTTGTGAGTAGTTGGAAGTATGGTATTGGATGGACCATATCGACATTATTAAGAATAGATAAGATTCTATTAAGAATGAGTTGTCATATGGCAAATATGGAAATGTTTCCATATTGGGAGTTGGATATTGAGAATCTGTATCTAGATTAGAAACTTTTATGCAAGAAATGATGTTCAAAGGAATGTTCTTTGAGTGAGAGACATCATATATATAGAATTGTTTCTTATAGAGATTGGCCAAGTCTTGATGATTTTGGGCTATGACTTTACGAAAGAATCATTGCATAAAATGTTAGAATCCAACATAAGTAACAAGAATTTGATATTCTTACACTTGTGATAGGGATTGGGAGTTGTGAAAAGAGTATGATTGGAAATGTGTTCATTTGATCTATTTCACAAAGTAAAGACCATAGGTAAACATTGTGTGCATGCTAAGAGCATGGGACAAGTGTAGTAAAAATTCAAGTAAGAAGTTGATTACCCGAAACAACAAATAATGAGTAATCGATATGGTGATAAATAAAAGGTGTTTTATTTATACTCAATGGTTTGGGACCATATATGATTAGTATTATTCTTGTGTTTCACTTTGCATGTTTTGACTTCCTGAATAATTAATTATTTCAGAATAATCGAATTATTCGAACGGACCACAGTCGTTCATATGTTGGAAGTAGGTATGAATGAAGACTGTTGTGAATTGGTGTGTGGATTGTCTAAAGTGTATTAGACATAAGCAAATGTTTGCTGCAACGTTCATGAGTGCTTATGAATATGATTTGAGCATTGGATTAAACCCACGCTCACTTGGATCACTTCATGGATTTTATCACGAGTGATTGATGAGACGATAATATCTTATATTCTTGAAACCGAGATGTGTGAGTTGTATCTTGCGAGTCGGTTACACATTGATAATATGTAAACGCACCAGTAACTTGGTGTCATAAAACATATTGATGTGTGTGATTCGGTGAGTGAGTGCAAGCAAGCATTGAATCAAAGTTTATCTGTTCCTTTTATCCAAAATGGGATGAAAGCGATATCTGTGGGCCCCTTGATGATTTAGTGATGACACCTAAGCGCTTGGCCAAGCCGGGACTAATTTGATGTGTTCAATTGTAGTCTGTTGTCAGTCTTCATAAATCGGAAATCGGGAAACAACACATAGACAAAGAGAATGATTTGAATCCATGTCTCAGTCTATACGATATCTAGAATGGAGGAATATATGATCTCTTATCTAAAGGACGCGTATCTGATGATAAGATCAGAGTTGACAACGGCTTTTGAAAGCTACGATTGCAGATCAGGATCTGAAGTCATATGCATAATAGTTATTAGACTTATCCAAGTGGGAGACTGTTGGATTATTGTCTAAGTCCATAACTATTTTGGTATGTACTTGACCCGATGGTGCATGGTCCTTTTGGGTTGCCTTCACCAAAGCAACTAGATAGGATGAATTATGGAGAGAGAGAGAGAGGATTAATTATGATTTATTAATATATTATGAGAATAATATATTAAAGGAGAAATCATATTGTTTAATTAATATTAGTCAATAATTAATTAAGAATTAATTTTGTGGCTAAAAGACATTAATTAAACTTAAGGGACTAGAACTGTCAATTGTATGATAGTTGAATATTGGGGTAATGGACACCATATTAGAGGGGTGGACGAATTATGTGGGGAAACCCATTAGAAATCGTCCTATGCCTCTAAAAAGGGAGTCC
This sequence comes from Lactuca serriola, assembly GCF_051521515.1. Lineage (NCBI taxonomy): Eukaryota > Viridiplantae > Streptophyta > Magnoliopsida > Asterales > Asteraceae > Lactuca > Lactuca serriola. Next base: position 203,720,427 of record NC_136416.1, on the reverse strand, counting down.
ATGGGTTACTTAGGGCCTAAGCAGTCAAATTAGGGTTTCCTTGTTAGATAACCCTAATAGCCTCACTATTTAAGGATCCCTAGAGCACCAAAAACGTGGCTAAGAGTTTCCTTAGGGTTTCCACACGTTTTTTGGGTGCCTCCTCTCTTATCATTCTTCATCCTCTTGCTCTTGGTGTTTGTGAGCCATTAGAGGAGTGACACTTGTGACTCTAAGCTTTCTAAAGCCATTACAAGGAGGATTTGAGTTGTTATTGCTATATAACAACAAGAGGTATGTAATCTAATCTTCTTGGTGAATTTCGAAAATAGTATGACTCATTAGGGTTTTATTATGTGTTCATAATGTTGTGTATCTAATAGTGAAAACATAGATCCAATTCTAGGGTTGCATGCACACATATGATTGTTTGCATAAAACCCATCACATTTCTCATTGGCTGCTATGAAATGCGCACTCTTAGTGAAGCGATCAACGACCACCCATATCATGTCATGACCGTTCTTTGTTTTGGGCAGTTTAGTGACAAAATCCATGGCAATGTCTTCCCATTATCCATAGGTACAAGTAAAGGTTCTAAACTCCCATATGGTTTCTGATGTTGTGTCTTGACTCTCGCACAAGTCACACACTCGGCCACATACTTTGCAACATCAAGCTTCATCGTTGGCCACCAGTAGTAGGGTTTCAGGTCCTTATACATTTTAGTGCTGCCAGGATGAATTGAGTATATGGTTTTGTGAGCTTCTTCCATTAGAAGATCTCCAATTCCCTTGGACTTAGGTACCCAAATCCGATCTTGGAACACCTTCAGTCCGTAACTGTTTATACCGAACACTAACGTTTTACCCAAACGTTCATCCTTTCGGTCATTCTTGTCTAAAGCTTCTTCTTGAGCTTTCTTTATACTCTCCACAATTTTCGAGACAACTTCTATTCTCAACGCTCCTGGCCTTTTTCTCTCAACATTGACTTTCCGACTGAGAGCATCAGCAACAACATTAGCTTTATCGGGGTGGTAAAGTATCTCACAGTCGTAGTCCTTGAGTAACTCTAGCCAGCGTCGTTGCTTCATATTTAACTCTTTCTGATTAAAGAGATATTGGAGACTCTTATGATCAGTGAAAAGTTTGCACTTCGTGCCATAGAGGTAATGCCTCCATATTTTCAGAGCAAAAACTACCGCTGCCAGCTCCAAATCGTGAGTAGGGTAGTTCTTTTCATGCTCCTTCAGTTGTCGAGACGCATATGCTATCACCTTTTCTCTTTGGGTGAAAACACAACCCAACCCAACACCAGACGTGTCGCTATAAACAGCGAAGTCTTCAACTCCATTGGGTAGAGAAAGAATCGGTGCCTTACATAGCTTCTTCTTTAGCTTCTCGAATGCTTCCTTATGCTTCTCGCTCGAAGCATAAGTAGCTCCTTTGTGGGTCAAAGCCGTTAATGGAGTAGCAATCGAGGAAAAGCCTTGGATAAACCTTCGGTAATATCCGGCTAATCCTAAAAAGCTTCGGATCTCTGTGGGACTTTTCGGTTGTTCCCACTTCATTACAACTTCAATCTTTGCTAGATCAACCATTATCCCTTCTTGGTTGACCACATGACCCAAGAATTGGACTTCTCGAATCCAAAAATCACATTTGGAGAACTTAGCATATAGCTTCTCCTTCTTCAAGACTTCTAACACTGCTCGCAAGTGTCTGCCATGCTCCTCTTGACTTTTCGAGTAAATCAGAATGTCATCTATGAACACTATCACGAATTTATCAAGGAACGGATTACAAACCTTATTCATCCTTCATCCTTGTAGCAGGTTACTTTGTTTATGAGAAAGGTACCTGAAGCGACATCAACTTCATCCTTCGCAGTCTCAAGTGTCATCTGGAAGGCTCTTGCCTTCGGCTTTGGTAGAATGTTGGGCTTAGCTTCCTCCTTCTTCTTCGGACAGTCTTTCAAAATGTGCCCCTCTTCATTACAACCAAAACACATCCTTTTGTTGGATGGACACTCATTGGCAAAATGCCCAATTTTCCACACTTGTAGCAGGTTACTTCCTCACTACATTTCCCAAAGTGCTTTTTCTTGCACTTTTCGCACCATTTTGCTTCGCCTCCTTTTCCTCCAAACTTCTTCGAAGTAGACTTCAAAAATTTACTTTTCTTACTAGAACATGAAGTTCCGTCAAACTTTCTCTTTTCACCAACTTCAACCTTGTCGGCGGTTCTTCCCTTGATCATGTTCTCAACAGACTTGGCAGCCCAAATAACTGCCTCCAGAGTAGGTGCCTGACGAACTGGCACCGCGTACTCCCATGGGAGTCCTTTTGCATATCGGTCAACCTTTGTCAGCTCATCTAGCACGATGTGCAAAGCAAACTCCATCTAGTCTGTGAAAGCATTTGTGTATTCATCAACTGACATGCTCCCCTTTGTCAATGTCAGAAACTTGTTCTCCAACTCCAACAGATTTTGAGCCGAGCAGAACTTTCGCTTGAACTGCGCCAAGAACTCTGCCCATGTCAAATGTAGTGGCTCATTAGGGATTAGGGTCTTACCTAAAGTGTTCCACCAACGAACAGCTCCACCCCTGAACTGGCGTACTGCAAAAGTGGTCTGCAACTTGCCTCTGCAGCCACACGTCATGAAGGCTAGCTCCATTTCTAATATCCAATCCATGACTCCGATCGGATCCTCCTTTCCAGTGAAGGTCGATGGTTTGCAAGTCAGAAAGTCCTTGTACTTACATCCCATTCCATCATTCCTTCCATCCTGATTGTTTTGCCTAACTATCGGTGGGTTGGCTTGACCAACAAATCCACTGAAGTTTCCACCTTCTTAGTGCCCTTCATTTAATTCGGGCTCTTCCACTTGAATTGACAGTTCTTCATGATTCTGTTGAAGCAACCGCCTAGTCTCCTCCATTTGACGATCCAACATTGTTTGAATCATCATTTGTACACCAGCCATTGTTATTGGCTCCGGTGTTGCAGCTACAACAGGTATTTGCTCAATCACTGGTGGTTGATTCCTATTTTCATCAGCATTTCCAACTCCACTCCTCATTCTCACCATTTTTGATCTATACACCGAATAAGGTTAAATTAGATCCTCATTCACGATAGATATTCAAATCATCCTTATCACTCCGAAACGTTTACATGCTAGTTCTAATATCGTAGACGTACGCTTAGAATCCTACACACATAAGGTTTCCAGATCCGGTCGGCAACAGACCATAGATCCGAACAAATAATATCATATATGGCAAACATATAACATTTAGCACATAACAGAATTTTAGGCAATATTCCTAAAATAAACTTGTGCTCGTGTCTAAAATATAACAGACACACATCTCACAATTTCACTTAGCATTCTAAGTTTAAGTCTAGAAATCCTACAAATTCCTAGTTCACTTAAACTAATGCTCTGATACCAATTGTGACATCCCCAAAATCATGGCCAGAAAAGACCGGTTTAATTTATGCTTTTAAAATGATTTCAGAGTAATCCTTTGATTAAAAGAGTTGCGGAATTTGTTCCCAAAACAAAATATGATAAAATAAGATTTACCAAAGCATTTCTTAAAGAAATGTATTTTTCATTATATTACAATACTCGGGATGTCATGTTCTCATAAACAGACCAAAAGCATAAACATTTCAATACAGACCTTACAACAGTTATATAAAACAACAGGTCTATAATCCAAAAATAACTTGACAAGTCATCCAACTTATGCTCTGGCGCCACTACCTGTAATACAAAGAAACTGAGTGGGTCAGGCTTAGGATCCTGGTGAGCATATAGGGTTTTCAACCCACAATAAATAATTATATTTAATTCCTCCAACCAACAATAACCCAATTACCCATTCCCGTTATTCTCACTTTACGTCCCTAAGACAACTAACATAAGGGACCTAGTCTAAGAATATTTCATCGGGGCGACAACACATGCTTCGGGGGTTCCTCAGTAATATAAGTCAAATAATGCAACCATGATGGGGATGGAGTACAACAAATGAACACCCAAGTACATTAACACCTACAGGTGGCGAGCCTGCTAGCGTTCCACAAGACTGTCTAGGAAAGTATGTGGTTGTCATCTAAACTCCGCTAGATGACTAAATCAAAAACATCGAGGCCTCTCATCATTTTATCACAAGTCAACTATCTACCCATGTTCTACCCAACATTTTTGTAGATAAAATATACATTTTTATACATAGTTTAAAACCTGTATAGTATGTTCATTCAAAACACATTCCAGATAAAAGATGAGGCACATAAACATAACACGTATTTCATAGAGAATAAATCATATCTATGAGATTAGAAGATAACATAGATACACTCACATAACACATATACTTAGTACATTAAATCGATACTTGTATAAAATCGTGCATTTGAAAGAGATTATGTACCCCCTTCAAATCAACACCAATATATAAACACATAACACGTATTTCATAGTAAATACTTCGTATTTATGTATTAGGAGAAAGTAACCGCACACTCACTTGATCAGAAGATGATCAGATAGCACTACAACTTGTAATGGTAGTATTCTTCGGTGAAACCGGGATCACTACACACACCGGGCTTCTCGCGGGCAGAGCTTCGGCTCGGAAACTCTTTTCTTCTCGGGATCTTCGAGCTTCGGGACTTCCTTCGGGTCTCGGGATGAACACCGGGGATTCGTGGGGTTACAATAGGTCTTAGAGAGAGTATTGGGAGTGGGAGAGTAAGAGATGAGCCACCTAAATCGGCTGACCCTTGATTTCTATTTATAGCATAAAAATGCTAAACTCACCTCGTGAGTTTTTAATTCTCACCTCGTGAGTTTCTAAAATTCACCTCGTCAGTTCGATTCGTCGTTGCATTCGTCATGGCCACTTTCCCTGGAAGACGTCCATCATTTGCTCACCTCGTGAGCCACTTAATGCTCACCTCGTGAGCTCGACACAACCTTGGGGTTCACACCCCGAACTTCAGAAATTCATAACTTTCGCATACGAGCTCCGTTTTTGACGTTCTTTATATCCACGCGTAGGTGAGATTATGCTCTACAACTCTCGTTTAGACTCCATTGGCTAATTTTGATTTTAATTTTAATATATTATTTTTAATAGGCCGGGACAGGAAAACTCCGTTAGAAAATCATAACTTCTTCATCCGACGTCCGTTTTCGCCTATCTTTTTATTGTTTCCCTACTATCGATGAGATCTTCGATTCTCATTTAGATTGTTTCGGCTAAAAATCACTCGATCTCAAATCGAGGATTCAGGCTGCGTAGTGCTAAGTCGAAACTTCGGAAAATCATAACTTCCTCATACAGAGTCAGATTTTGGCGTTCTTTTTATGCACGCTCTCGGTTTAACGAACCCTACGACTTTTGATTAGATCGATAAGGCTAGATATCGCTCTATCTTAAATTCATATTTACATCATTCAGTGTCGTGCCGGTTCTGTTGCGAAACTTCGACAGGTCATAACTTCTTTGTTATAACTCGGATTGCGGCGTTCTTTATATCTCCGGAATCCTTGTTTCGACCACTAAAACTTTATGTAAAAATATCGGGCTTATCTCACACTTTAATTTTGACGTTTATTTTTATCCTTTATTAATTATATCTTTATAATTAAGTAATAAGCACACAAATACACATAATTCACATAATACTCAAATATTTCATCATTAATACTTCAAAAAAAGTTACAAGGGTTAACCTAGACTATTATGTGACAACCCGAAATTTCCATTCTGTACAAACTATATCACTTCAATAGAAGTTATAGCAGTCACAGTTAATTTTTAGATTTTTCGCGTAAGTTTGAGAAATTCAGGGTTTACACTTCAGGAAATATCAGGACAGTGGGTGCACTAGGGTTTTGTGCAACACTGTTATTCCAACACTCTATTATATTAGGGATCATTACAGGAATAAAAATATTTTCTGCCAAAAATATCTCAGGACTATAAATAGAATTCTGAACCAAATTCATTCATTATTCACATTTCCAACTAGAGAAAAGCCATTTTCTCTCTCACGGATCTTCGGGTTTTTATCCCAAATCGTGAGTACCTCTTTCTAGTAATGTTAGAAAGCTTAATATGTGTTTATAACATGATTTAGAAGGCTAAATCACTAGATCTAGGAGTTTACTCCCCAAGGTGTTCTTGGGCGGTAAACTCCCGAAACAAAGCCGAGACCGACCCTTGTGTTATGCAACTGCCTTAGACTCATATGTATGTGTGTTAGGGACAAGAAAACAACCAAGAATCACCCAAGTTTGGGAGTTCACGGCCCAAGAGTTTCTTAGGCCGTAAACTCCCTTTTCAAACTCAAAATGGTGCTTTTAAGGCACCTAAAGCTTAGGACTTTTATCTAGACTTGTTCCCATTTAATCTAAGGCCTTAAGCACATCAAAATCACTTATCAAAGTGAGTTTACGGCCAAGACTTTGTTCTTGGGCCGTAAACATGAAAGAAGGGCACCAAAGTGTGCCTAATGTCTTCATATGCTTGGAATAAAAGCCTAGAACTTATACCACCTATGCTTGAGGATTGAAATCAACAAGAACACCATTCCAAGGGAGTTTACGGCCGTAAACTCCAAAGGAAATGGACTTAGGGCCGTAAACTCCTAAATGGAGTGTTTCTAGACCTTAAACCCTTCCAAGAATTTAACCACCAAGTTGGAATAATTCTAGGAATCATTTGGAACTTCAAAACACACAAAACACCCATGGTTGGGAGTTTACGGCCGTAAACTCAAGAGTTTACAACCGTAAACTCCATGTGTGTTAGTATATGAGGAGTAAACTTATATATGGGGTCCTTTGGAACCCTAAACACAAGTACCTTGTCCCACAATAGCTTAGATGCAATCCTTAGGGCTTAAAACACTTATATAAAGTGTTTATTATGTCTAGGATGTCTTAACATTATCAATTAGTGATTTGAGACTAATTGAGTGCATATATGTGTGATTATATGTTCATTAGGATCGTAGTGTGTGTATAAGTCCTCGCTTGACACCTAGCAATCCTATACTGTTCAGTTCATCCCAATCACCAACTATACGTGAGTTCATACCCCTAATCAATGTTTTAAATGATTTTAAATGCTTAAATGGGGGGGGGGATACAAGTAGAAACAAACATGTTATTAAATCATTGATATATATTTTAAAATTGTGTTTGTCATTTAACAGATTTCACATACTACAAAATGTGATGCATGAAATGGTTTTCTATCTTAAAATACCTTGATAACAAAAGTATTAGTTTTGAAATGTTTATTAAAATGACATCAAGTCATTCTTAATTATTGTTCAAAACTCCTAGATATCTTGCAAAACCATTATTTTACATTCTTGAACTAAACTATGCATATACACTTATATTCTTATATATGTATTGATGTTTTAGTTTACACCTTTCATTCAGTTTCCCACACCCTTGAGTAGTAAGAGTGTATAAACCTACATGATCAACCAATTACCTCTCAGTTAATTATCATAGGGATAAGTTGGAGATATCAAACATAATTCCTATTACAAGGAATCACACAAGAGTCAGTTCATTTATGAGTCTATACCAGTACATTACCTGATACATGAGTACATTTACCTTTGATTACATGATACATGAGTACGTTTACATATACTTACATGATACATGAACACGCTTACATGAACGCGTTACATGAGTACCTTTACGTAGATACACTTACCTGTGTATATTAACATGAATACTTGTATCTCGAATTGTGAGGATGATCTATTAGTACCTTCTGTGTAAATCTTCCTGCATATCCCTAGTACCTCGGGATATCTAGACAGGACCCTATCCCTAGTACCTCGGGATACCTAGATGTAACACCCCAATTTTTCTCGGTACATTTGGTTATTTTTATTTAATTATCCTTGTAACCTTGGGTTAATTTATTTAACCAATGTTTGATTTCTTATGTTATTGGACTCTTTTGATCATCTTGTAAACTCCTTTTATTGAAGTCCATGGGCTATGGACCTATTTGCAAAGTCCATCTAGTAAATAGTACTTAATGTGTAAATTGAATCATTTGGAACACACACAAGGAAAACACTCTAAACCCTCCCTCTCTCTCAAAAATCGTCCCTCTCTCTCCCTTTGGGATCAAGAGCAGCCAAGGGGCTGTTTGGAGCTTAATTCTTGTTCATTTCCAACCTTGATTCGTATTGGTATGAACCTCCTTATCCTTTCTTACAACTTGATTCATAACCTTGTTCTATTTTTATGATTTCATCTTCACTTCTTCTCCTTCTTATTTGATTTGTAATTGTATGTTATACATCATCTCAAGATCCTATCTTCACCCCATATATGGTGCATGATGGATCTAGGGGATTACATGTGGCAAAAGATCATGGAAACCCTAAAAGGGAGAATGATGATTTTATGTGCTTATGTTTATTTTCATGTTGATTATTATTACATCCTTGTGGCTAAATGAAATCCTAATGATCCCTAACCCTTTTTAGTACCACCATTATCATGAGGACTCAATTGGGATGATGAACACATCTTAAAATGTGTTTCAAAAGGAGAAGGATGGATAAGCCAAAAAGGAATCACGGGTGGCTACGATTCTGTTTTCCATCAGATCTGTAGTCATTTTGTAAAAATCATATCTAGAGCTCTAGAACTCAAACGGACCCCAAACTAGTTCCAAAAGTTCACAAATTGAGTTGGCTAACGTTCTTAAGCAGTCCAACCTCGCTGATAAGGGCTTTATCTATGTGAAAGAATGGCATCTTTGCTGTTAGGTCTGATCCGGGTCTATTCTGATATGTCATTTTGTTTTCATCATTTCTAAGGCTTGGAAAAGGATCCAGAGTGATTCCAAGTTTCTATATGTTCCTTATATTATGAATTTAAGATCTGGAGAATATGGGTTGTTATTTCCAATTATAAATTGGTTAGAATGGATCCACACTCCAGGTCAGTGGGCAGTCACCAGCTTTTGCTAGTGCTATGATTTTCCACAATGTGAATTTTATATCTGGAGTTTGAGAGATTCTTTTCATTCAATTCCAACTCTGAGACTTTCACTTGTATGTCCTTTACTTCTCTTAATTTTTTTTTTGACGAATTCTACTCACAAGTTGGGTAGAATTGGCCAACATCACTTGACTATATTGTTGGAGACAGAAGTGATACACCATTTTGTAAAATTCATATTTAATTCATCTTTTGGAGTTAGAATGAGTTCTTTATAGTTGTGGAATCCTGAGAAATCATAGTTTCTTATAAAATTTAGTTAAAGCTATGTTTCTGTTTTAGATTTTGGAGTAAATCCGTTTTGAACAGCAGGTCTGTTTTAGAGACCTTGCTGTGATTACTCTTTTCTCAACTCATAGCTTCATTACTTCTCCTTTCTAACCTTTAGTCCTTCTTAGGTGAGGTTTTGAAGTTTTCTCAAGCTTGGTAGCATTATTTGATTTTTAGCCATCCTTAATACTCACTCAAGGTGAGTTCTCTCACACCGTTGTATTGATGATTGTGTTTTCTAGTTAGCTCGTGTGTGATTATTTGAATTTATTATAAAAGCATGCTATATAAGCATTGTTTTAATTCGTACATGTGCAATGTATGTAACTAATTATGGATATGGGGACACCACCAAAGGATACGGATTTACCGGTGCGGTGGGTAGGTAAGATCACCAACGTAATACTCTTCGTGAGGTGCGGTGATTAGGGCCAAATGATACGGGATCTTCCCGGTGCGGTTCAAACCTACAAGTCCTTCTTGTAATATAGACATTGATTCGTTCTTTGCCTTTATCATATAATTATAATTGGAAAATGGATTAGGGCTAGTAAATATGAATGTTAGTACAATGTCTGTGTTTGAATTCACTAAGCTTCGTGCTTACGTTTTTCCCTTATAACTTTTCAGGTGTTAAGATTAAAGAGGCTAAGGCTTGACATGGAGCATCGAGACATCGCTACTAGTTATTTTTGTTGGGACCTTATTATTATTATTACTTCCACACTTATTTTATATGATTATTAAGTTGATGGATTATGTTATGACTATTTCTGTTGTTTTAATTTAATTTAAGATGGGTTTTAAAAGTTTAAAATTTTTGCAAAAATTTGGGTGTCACACTAGATGGGCCCCTATCCCTAGTACCTCGGGATATATGGACGGGACTAACCATTCCGGAACCCATCTGTTAGCAACAGTGGGTGATGAACATCTACGGATGCCTATGGTTATTACTTATACTAGGAGTACCTTTACAGGGACTAACCCTTCCTCCGCCCTGCTGCTGCTACAGAGGACAATTGGACAATCTTCGGATGTTCATTAGGTTATATAGGTCGTGTTAACCCTAGTACCTCGGGATAACAGTTACATATGCTGTGTTAGTCCTAGTACCCAGTGACAACACTTACAGTAGTACATTTTCCTGTTTACTTTATTTTGTGATACTTTCACATAAACGATGAGTTAGACTAAGTACTTTAGTACTAAACAATTAAAGGAAAACTATCATTTTACTTGCAAAACATTCGGGTCTTGGTAGAAGACTACAATTCATACTTATAGGAAATAAGGGATTTTCTAGGGTTTCCATACTTACATCAACACTTTCATTTAAAGGTTTACATGGCCTTCATAATAGATTTTCATAAGCAAGACAATGACACTTAAATACTTATGAATTCACCAGCTTTAAAGCTGATACTCTCTTTCAAAATAACTTGTATTCTCAGGTCAACAGTAGACAGGTACGATGGCCAGGTTTTAAGAAGACGGAGCAGACAAGTCTCGTCTTTTATTTTGATTGTATATTTTTGGTGTCTTATTACAATGAAAGAACACACATGTATTAAACTTTACTTATAATGCAATGGATGATGTTGTTGCTTGTTTATTATATTACACTGTTGTGATACTGTACATGACGTCCTCCACCCCTGAACGTTTCCGCCGTTCGTGGTTTTGGGGTGTGACAGATTGGTATCAGAGCATTGTTTATATTGAATATAGTATATCAACCCATAAAAGATATACTAACTATAAATACATCGGGATTAAAACACTCTGTCTCAGAGTTATGCTTTTAAATAATAAAATATTTAAGTAAGTATACGTGCTTGCATTCATACTAAAATCAGTGTCACAATGACAAGAACAAAAGTATTACGATTGTTGAATATCATAAGTAAGCCTAGGGATATATGGTCAGTCTTGGGAATGGAATAGCCTGATCAACTATGCTGGTCCGAGGAGTGATTAGCATATGCCCAAGAATGGTTGTGATATGGCAACAAGTCTAAAAACTTACCAACACAACCATAAAGAAATACCATATGGGTATTTGATCTTACTGTAATTATCTTAGTTAGTTCGTCTATTATAGCTATTTCTTATATCCCTTTTCTCGCGTAGATTAAAATGGCTGGATTTCACCATGGCGATCCGTACTTCCCAAACCAAGGCAATGTTGGTTGGCTAGAGGCAGAACCAGAAGATGATCACCCAATCCCTTTGGATGATCACCATGCTGAGGGTTTTTCCGATAGTTCTAACTCGGAGCCTGAAGTCAACAACCTACCCCCAGGTGCTCAAAACCCAAACCTGAACCCCCGCCCTGTGTTTCAAGGACCCACACCTCTGTGGGCCACGAACTTGAATACATGGAGTCATGAACAGGGTCAGACCATTCCCTACAATGGAGACCGAAGTTTCTACAACCTCACTGAAGGAGGTTCTGCTGATAGAGTCCTACCAATCATGGTGCGTAGGATTTCTCGGAACACGATAATGGCTCAGGCGACTATCAATCAAGTCTTCGAAGTTGACGCCAACTCTGGTGTTAACACCGTCCACATTCGCCAACTAGAGTCTGCTCATGAAAGGACTCTGGTCCGCAATGCAAATCTACAGAGGGAACTTGCTGAAACCCGAGCTGAAGTTAGAGAACTTCGAGCTTAACAATCAAGGTCGGACAGGCGTATAAGGGACATTGAACGTCTACTGTCGGGCTCAAGGACTCATGCTAGCAGTTCTCGTCGCCGATAGAATATCATCAACTCATCTTTTGGATATAACCTAGTTTATGTAAAACTATGGTCTAATTTCCTGTCTTTATAAGTCTTAGACCTGTTAGGTCTTGATCTAGTCTTAATTCTGTCAAAATTTTCCATCTTGGTTGATGTAAGGCCTACTTCTAGGCCATTTTTCCCGAACTTGTTACATCTGTAATTCCAGTATTATTGACAGATATCTAATCTTATGGAAATCATTATCTAAATGTTGTCATCTTCATTTAATCATTCTATTCATTCTGTTGTTGGACTATGGGGAGTTAGTCCATGAGACACATTCATTAATCATTTATTCTTATCCATGTCGTCATCTTTTAAACGTACAGTTAAAGATGCCGCCATGCAGAAGTACAAGACGTAACCCAAACAACGAAGCACCGATACAACCACCTCCACCACCACCTGAACCTCTTCAACCACATAATCCTTTCGATGCCAATATGTTCCAGGCAGCTTTCACAGCAGCAGTTGCAGCTGTTGTGTCAGCAATCAACGCTCCTGCCCCTAGTGGATCAGGAACAGGTGCACCACCCTCGAACCACGGCGAAAGCCATGGACACCCTCAGGAATGCACCTACAAGGACTTCACGAACGCCAAACCCCACAGCTTCAATGGAACTGGGGGTGTTATGGTGTTGAGACAATGGATTGAAAAGATGGAATCTGTCTTTGAAATCTGTGCTTGTCAGGAAGGCAACAAGGTCAAGTTTGCAGCTTGTACCTTCTCTGACCGAGCACTAACATGGTGGAACAACCATGTTAACTATCTAACTTTGGTGGTGGCGTATTCCATCGACTGGGAAAAGTTGAAAGACATGCTGATGAAAGAATACTGTCCTCGAGGTGAAATACAAAAACTCAAGCAAGAATTTTGGGGTCTTCAAATGGTTGGATCCGACATCACGACCTACACAAATAGGTTCTGTGATCTGGCAAACATATGCCCTGATATGGTTGCTCTCCAGAGCAAAAAGATAGAGAGATATATCTGGGGACTGTCGCCCCAGATCCAGTCAAGTGTGATCGCTTCCATGCCTATTACCTTCAATAGCACCAAGGAACTGGCACAATCCCTCATCGATCACCGGAAACCTCAGAACCCAACAATCCCTACACCCGTACCACAGAAGTCCAACCCCGACTACAACAAGAAGGGGTGGAATAAGAGGAAAAGAGGGGCTTCGCAAGGATCCTCCAATAAACAACTTGTGGCGATCAATGCTGCCACAGTGACTCCTGTTGTCGCTGCGAACCCCTTACCAGCAAAAACTTATGTTGGAACTCTCCCGAAGTGCAACAAATGCAGCTTCCACCACCACGGACCTTGCAAGGAGATGTTCTGCTCTAACTGCAACAGGAAGGGGCACACCGCCCATTTCTACAAGGCTCCAACAGCTCAAGCCGCCCAGGTTCCTAACGCCGGTATGGGCCAAACTTGCTACGGTTGTGGCGAAGTGGGCCACTACAAGAGGAACTTCCCTAAAGCAGGAATGGCTGGAGGGGTAGGAAGAGTTATGGCCCTAGGCCATGAGGAAGCAGTAGTTGATCCTACAATAGTTACTGGTACGTTCCTCCTCAATAACTCATATGCTTGCATACTTTTCGATAGTGGAGCCGAGAAAAGTTTTGTAAGTCACAAATTTGCACACCTGCTTAAACAAAAACCATGTGCATTAGATAGTTCATTCACGGTAGAAATGGCTAACGGGAAAACAAAGAGTACAAACTGCATATACGTAGGTTGTACCTTAACTTTAGATGGCCATACTTTCAAGATAGATCTCATGCCAGTCCCAATTAAATGTTTCGACGTTATCATCGGTATGGATTGGTTGAGTCTTCTTCGCGCCGACATTATGTGCTTCGAAAAAGCAATTCGTCTTAACCTTCCTAACAACGAAACTTTAATTATCTACGGCGACAAACCTAGTACGAGCCTTCGCATCATTTCGTGCATTCAAGCCCAGAAGTGCTTGCGGAAGGAGTACCATGCATTTCTTGCACACGTCGTCGATACCAGTCAAGAATTGAAAGACATCCAGAAAATCCAAGAAGTACGCTACTTTCCCGACATATTCCCAGAAGAACTTCCCGGTTTACCACCACAACGCCAAGTCGAGTTCAGAATCGACTTAGTGCCAGGGGCTACCCCCGTAGCCAAATCTCCTTATCGTCTGGAACCGGCTGAAATGCAGGAACTTTCCAGTCAACTTAACGAACTTCTCAAGAAAGGATTCATTCGACCAAGCTTCTCACCATGGGGAGCACCGGTCTTGTTCGTCGAGAAGAAAGATGGATCGTTTCGTATGTGCATCGACTATAGAGAACTCAACAAACTTACCATTAAAAATCGTTATCCCTTGCCCCGCATTGACGATTTATTTGATCAACTTCAAGGAGCCAACTACTTCTCGAAGATAGATCTGCGATCCGGATATCACCAACTACGAGTGTTAGAGGAGGATGTTCCCAAGACATCCTTCCGAACTCGTTATGGTCACTATGAGTTTGTAGTGATGCCATTCGGATTAACTAACGCGCCCGCAGTATTCATGGATCTGATGAATAGGGTGTGTCGTCCTTACTTGGATCAGTTCGTCATCGTCTTCATTGATGACATACTCATCTACTCTCGAAGTAAGGAGGAACATAGCCAACATCTCCGTAAAATCCTTGACACATTGCGAGCGGAGAAGCTCTACGCGAAGTTCTCCAAGTGCGAATTTTGGATTCGGCGAGTCGAATTTTTGGGCCATGTGGTTAGCGAAGAAGGTATACACGTGGACCCTTCCAAAATTAGGGTCATCGAGAACTGGTCAGCACCAAAGACACCTACTGAAATTCGTCAATTTCTAGGTCTAGCTGGCTACTTTCGCAGGTTCATTCAGAACTTCTCCAGCATAGCAAAACCTCTTACAACCCTAACCCAGAAAGGCGTGGCCTTTGACTGGGAAGAGAAACAGGAAAGAGCGTTTCAAACGCTCAAACGAGCCTTGTGCACCGCCCCGATACTATCCCTCCCCGAAGGGATAGAAGACTTCATGGTCTATTGCGACGCATCAAACCAAGGGCTCGGATGTGTTCTGATGCAGCGAGGTAAAGTCATAGCCTATGCCTCGAGACAGCTGAAGACACATGAGGTTAACTACACAACCCACGATCTTGAACTAGGAGCAGTTGTGTTTGCTCTGAAGATCTGGCGACATTACCTGTACGGTACAAAAAGCACGATCTTTACAGACCATAAGAGTCTACAACACATTTTTGACCAGAAAGAGCTCAACATGAGACAACGACGGTGGGTCGAGCTACTCAGTGATTACGAGTGCGAAATTCGTTATCATCCGGGTAAAGCCAATGTAGTAGCCGACGCCCTAAGTCGGAAAGAATATACTGGTCGTAGAGTCAGATCTTTGACTCTAACTATCCATTCACACTTGTCCACGCAAATAAAGGAGGCTCAGCTCGACGCTTTGAAACCTGAAAACGTGGTTGGTGAATCCCTTAGAGGGATGGATAAGAACTTGGAAGTCAAGGGTGGCGAAGCCTTATACCTCATGGATCGGATCTGGACACCGAAACACGGTGGCTTCAGAGACTTGGTCATGACCGAAGCTCACAACACTCGTTATTCCATCCACCCGGGTTCAGATAAGATGTATCTGGATCTTAAAAAGTTATACTGGTGGCCTAACATGAAAGCAGATATTGCTACCTTCGTGAGTAAATTCCTTACTTGCGCAAAGGTCAAGGTCGAATACAAGAAACCCTCCGGTCTTCTACAACAACTGGAGATACCAGAATGGAAGTGGGAGCGGATCACTATGGACTTCATAACCAAGTTGCCCAAGACGACGGGTGGACTTGATTCCATATGGGTCATTGTCGATAGACTGACCAAGTCTGTACACTTCCTACCGATCAAAGAAACAGACAAGATGGAGAAACTTACCAGAACTTACATTAGGGAGATTGTAAGGCTGCACGGTGTTCCTTTATCTATCATCTCAGACCGAGATAGTAGATTCACTTCGAGGTTCTGGCAGTCATTACAAAGTTCCCTAGGAACTAGGCTGGACATGAGTACAGCCTACCATCCACAGACCGACGGGCAAAGTGAGAGGACTATCCAAACCTTAGAAGATATGTTGCGTGCCTGTGTGATAGACTTTGGAAAAGCTTGGGATACCCATTTAACCCTTGTTGAATTTTCCTACAACAACAGTTATCATACGAGCATAAAGGCAGCTCCATTCGAGGCCCTCTATGGCCGAAAGTGCAGATCCCCTCTGTGCTGGGCTGAAGTGGGTGATACCCAGTTAGCTAAGGGACGAGTTCCCGAAAGCACTCTCACTGGTCCGGAGATCATTCAGGAAAAGACAGAGAACATCGTTCAAATTCGTGAACGATTGAAAGCCTCTAGAGACCGACAGAAAAGCTACGCTGACAAGCGTAGGAAACCATTGGAGTTCCAGGTGGGTGACCGGGTCCTACTGAAGGTCTCACCCTGGAAGGGCTTGATACGCTTTGGAAAGCATGGGAAGCTCAATCCAAGATACATAGGGCCTTTCGAGATTCTCGCAAGAATCGGCCCTGTGGCTTACAAGCTCAATCTACCGCAAGAACTCAGTAACGTACATCCTACCTTCCACGTGTCAAACTTGAAAAAGTGTCTATCCGACGAGACTCTTGTTATTCCACTCGACGAGATCGAGATCAACGAGAGCCTCAACTTCGTGGAGGAACCAGTAGAGATCATGGACCGAGAGGTCAAGCAAACAAAGCAGAGCCGTATCCCGATAGTGAAGGTGCGCTGGAACGCAAAGCATGGACCGGAATTCACTTGGGAACATGAGGATTAGATGAAACTGAAATACCCTCACCTTTTCGCTTAGTTATTTGTAATTTCTTATTTGCTTAAATTCTAATTTCGGTACAAAATTCCTTCTAACGGGGGGATGATGTGACAACCCGAAATTTCCATTCTATACAAACTATATCACTTCAATAGAAGTTATAGCAGTCACAGTTAATCTTCAGATTTTTCGCGTAAGTTTGAGAAATTCAGGGTTTACACTTCAGGAAATATCAGGACAGTGGGTGCACTAGGGTTTTGTGCAACACTGTTATTCCAACACTCTATTATATTAGAGATCATTACAGGAATAAAAATATTTTCTGCCAAAAATATCTCAGGACTATAAATAGAATTCTGAACCAAATTCATTCATTATTCACATTTCCAACTAGAGAAAAGACATTTTCTCTCTCACGGATCTTCGGGTTTTTATCCCAAATCGTGAGTACCTCTTTCTAGTAATGTTAGAAAGCTTAATATGTGTTTATAACATGATTTAGAAGGCTAAATCACTAGATCTAGGAGTTTACTCCCCAAGGTGTTCTTGGGCGGTAAACTCCCGAAACAAAGCCGAGACCGACCCTTGTGTTATGCAACTGCCTTAGACTCATACGTATGTGTGTTAGGGACAAGAAAACAACCAAGAATCACCCAAGTTTGGGAGTTCACGGCCCAAGAGTTTCTTAGGCCGTAAACTCCCTTTTCAAACTCAAAATGGTGCTTTTAAGGCACCTAAAGCTTAGGACTTTTATCTAGACTTGTTCCCATTTAATCTAAGGCCTTAAGCACATCAAAATCACTTATCAAAGTGAGTTTACGGCCAAGACTTTGTTCTTGGGCCGTAAACATGAAAGAAGGGCACCAAAGTGTGCCTAATGTCTTCATATGCTTGGAATAAAAGCCTAGAACTTATACCACCTATGCTTGAGGCTTGAAATCAACAAGAACACCATTCCAAGGGAGTTTATGATGGGTTTTGGCCATAAGAACTTTCCTATGTGCGCATGCAAAACCCTAATGCTTGGATCTAGGCTTTCTAATTAAACATGCTTTGAATCCAAGACTGCTAATGACTAATTAGGTATAAGAACAATACTAAATCAGATCTAGAATCATACCTTTGAATCTCTTGTTTGATCTTGTTGTCTTGGAGCTCTAGAGTCACAATTGTCACTCCTCTAATGGCTTACAAACACCAAATAGCAAGGAGGATGATTTGAGAGAGAGGAGAGAGGAGGAATTCGGTCAGGGGTTCTCTACTTTAGATCAAGTGCCGATTTCCCTTTGCCATAAGGTCTATTTATACTTGTAGACTCCTTAAGGGTTACAGCTTAAACCCTAATTGGATAATCTTCTCTTAAAGCAATCCAAATCCATTCCTTAGATAGACTTGGACAATTTTAAGCTATCCTTAGCTTCTAGAATTCGTCCACCCCTATCCAATATGGATTTACAGTCTAAAGTTTAACTATCAAACAATTGACAGTTTATACCCTCTTATTTAATTAATCTCTTTAAGTCACCAAATTAATTCTAATTAATTCTATGACTTATATTAATCAAATAACAATATTATTATTCTTTATATTATTCTCATAATATATTAATAATATTTATTCTCTCTTAATAAATCATCCTATCAAGTTGCTATGGTGAAGGCAACCCAAAAGGACCATGCACAACCGGGTCAAATACTTGCCTAATATAGTTGCAGCCTTAGACACTATTCCAACAGTCTCCCACTTGGATAAGTCTAGTAACTATATGCACAAGTACAATTCGATTTGCAATCATAACTCTCAAAGACACTATCAAACTCTGATCTAATCAATCTTGTCCTTTAGATAAGGGATCGTACAGTCCTCTATTAGATATCATGCTAACAATTCTATGGAATGATTAGTCAAGCATTTAGGTTTCTCGATCTCTGATTTATTTGACATAGAACTTATTCGAACACATCAATTCAGTTCTGACCGGGCCCAGCACATAAGTCAAATCAAATCATCGAGCGGCCGAGATATCGCTTTCACCCTCTTGGGATAAAAGTTACAGATAAACTTCGACTTATATGCATTTACTTATTCATTAATCAACTATACACAACAATGCGTTTTATGACATCGAGTTACTGATGCGTTTTCGCATTATCAATGTACAATCAATTAACAAATAACAAACCATATATCTAGGTTTTAAGACTATATGATATTATCGTCTTGCGATCACCCTTTTATATCATATTCCATAAGGTGATTCCAGCAAGCGCGGGTTTGTTCCAATGCTCAAAACTAGTTCATAAGCACTCATGAACGTTGCAGCAACCCTTCGCTATGTATAACACCATTTAGACAATCTACACACCAATTCACGACAATCTTAATTCATATCTACTTCCAACACATGAACGATTGTGGACAATTTGAATAATTCGATTATTCCTAATAAACCCAATTATTCTGGAAGTCAAAACATGCAAAGTGAAACAATAGTTAAACAATTAACATAAGACAATAACATTACTCATAAATAAAACTCCTTTATTTAATCATCAAATGTTAATTACATTTATCTATTACACGTTTCTAATACTATCTAATCTTTGCTAATATCATCCTTCAACCCAATACTCCTAGCATGCTGCAAGTGCTTAACCCTACTCAGTCCCTTCGTAAGCGGATTTGTTGGGTTATCTTCTGATGATATCCTCTTCACTACGAGTTGTCCTTCTGCTACACGATGTCTAATGAAATGATATTTTCTATCGATATGTCGTGATCTACCATGATCCCTTGGTTCCTTGGTCAAGGCAACCGCTCCTTCATTATCACAGAAAATTTCCATGGGCTCCTTTATGGCGGGTATAACTCCAAGATCACCGATGAAGTTCTTCAACCATATTGCCTCCTTCGACGCTTCGCTCGCTGCAATGTACTCTGATTCGCACGTTGAATCAGCTACGGTTTCTTGCTTGGAACTTTTCCAAGTCACTGCTCCTCCATTTAGGGTAAAGACCCAGCCCGACTGCGAACGGTAGTTGTCTCTGTCGGTCTGAAAGCTGGCATCACTATACCCTCGCACCTTCAAGTCATCACTCCCCCCGAGGACTAAGAACCATTCCTTCGTCCTCCGAAGGTACTTAAGGATATTCTTCACCGCAATCCAATGGGCTCTGCCAGGGTTCCCTTGATATCTACTAACCATGCTCAAAGCGAAGGCTACATCAGGGCGAGTACAAGTCATAGCGTACATGATTGAGCCAACTGCGGAAGCGTATGGTACTCGGCTCATTTATGCTATTTCAGCTTCGGTACTCGGACTTTGAGTCTTACTCAACTTGGCATTACTTTGTATCGGTATTTCTCCCTTCTTCGAGTTTTCCATACTAAAATGTTTTAGTACCTTCTCTAAGTAAGTGTTCTGACTAAGTCCAATTAGTCTCTTACTTCTTTCTCTTACTATCCTTATTCCCAAAATGTAAGAAGCCTCTCCGAGGTCCTTTATAGCGAAGCACTTTCTGAGCCAGGACTTAACTTCCTGCAGAGTCGGAATGTCGTTTCCTATGAGTAATATGTCATCGACATATAGAACGAGGAAGCTTACTATACTCCCACTGGCTTTGACATATACACAAGATTCATCTTCGCTTCGTACAAATCCAAACTCTTTGATTTTCTCATCGAAGCAAAGATTCCATCTGTGAGACGCTTGCTTAAGTCCATAAATGAACTTCTCAAGCTTACACACTCTATTCGGATGCTTCGGATCCACAAACCCCTCTGGCTGAGCCATGTAAACATCCTCAGCCAACTTTCCGTTAAGGAAAGCGGTCTTGACATCCATTTGCCAAATCTCATAATCATGAAATGCGACAATTGCTAGCATCACTCTAATAGATTTTATCTTCGCAACTGGTGAGAAGGTCTCATCATAGTCAACTCCGGGAGTTTGAGTAAAGCCCTTCGCGACCAATCGCGCTTTATATGTGTGTACGTTTCCATCCATGTCGGTCTTCTTCTTGAAGATCCATTTGCACCCAACGGTCTTACGTTCAGGCACATTATCAACCAAATTCCAGACTTGGTTATCATACATGGATTGGATCTCGCTATCCATTGCCTCTTTCCATTTCGCAGACTCCGGGCCTGCCATGGCTTCCTTATAGCTATTAGGTTCATCAAGATTTATTAGTGTATCATCACTAATATACGTGTCCTTTTCGGTAGTAATATGAAAACCATAAAACTGGGGATGAACTCTAACTCTATCGGAACGTCTAAGAGGTAAGGACTCGTCAATTGGTTCAACCGGAGTTTCCTCCTCGGGTTGAGTGCCAGCGGTAGAGGTTCCTTCATCTATCGACTCTTGAATTTCTTCAAGCTCAATTTGCCTCCCACTGTCTCCTTGGCCTATGAGTTCTCGCTCTCGGAAAACTCCTATCCTCGCAACAAAGACAACACTGTCCTTCGGTCTATAGAAGAGATATCCAAAAGATTTATGTGGGTAGCCGATGAAAATACATCTCTCACTTCGAGGTTCGAGCTTGTCGTGAGTATCTCGTCTTACAAAAACCTCGCAAACCCAAACCTTGATATGTGCTAACGAGGGAGCTTTCCCTGTCCACATCTCGTGAGGTGTTTTGGCAACCTTCTTAGTAGGGACTCGGTTAAGGATATGGGCGACAGTCTCTAAGGCATACCGCCAAAAAGAGATAGATAGTGAAGCACGACTCATCATAGAGCGAACCATATCCAATAAGGTTCGATTACGCCTTTCTGCCACACCATTCAGCTGCGGTGTCCTAGGAGGCGTCAATTGTGAAACTATTCCACACTCCTTGAGATAATCATGGAATTCAAGACTTAGGTACTCTCCTCCTCGATCGGATCGAAGCATCTTGATTTTCCTTCCCAATTGATTCTCCACTTCATTCTTGAACTCTTTGAACTTTTCAAAGGTTTCTGACTTTTGATTGATTAAATAGATATACCCATATCTACTATAATCATCGGTAAAGGTCACGTAGAAGCGGTTCCCATCCTTCGTGGTTGATCTAAATGGTCCACATACATCGGTATGTATTAGGTCCAATAGACCCTCACCCCTTTCACACGTACTCGTGAAGGGTGATTTAGTCATCTTTCCAAGTAAACAAGACTCGCACGTGTCATCTTCCCTAAGGTCGAATGACTCCAACACTCCATCCTTTTGGAGTTGGGCTATGCGTTTCTTGTTGACATGTCCAAGACGACAATGCCACAAGGCTACTTTATCCATACTAGTGGAAGAATCTATGTTGAAAACATCATTTCCTAAGTTATCAACAATCATAACAGTTTCATAAATTCCATTACATGGTATAGCTTCAAAGTAAAAAACACTATTTAGATAAGCCAAAATAGAACCATTCTCATTATTAAAAGAAAATCTAAAACCTTGTCTAAACAAACCATGAAATGAAATGATGTTTCTATCCATTTCTGGCGAGTAGCAACAATTGTTCAAATCTAAACATAAATTATTCCTAAGCACTAAAGAATACACTCCAATCTTGGTCACAGGCGACGATCTTCTGTTCCCCATGATTAGATTGATCCTTCCTTGCTCCACATCCCTACTTCTTCTTAGTCGCTGCACATTAGAACAAATGTGATAACCACAACCGGTATCAAGAACCCAAGAAATAGCATGATTAGAATCGTTAGATTTAATTGTGTATATAACTGCGAAAGATGGATTGATCTTTCCTTCCTTGATGGCTTGTAGGTACTCTGGGCAGCTTCTCTTCCAATGTCCTATCTTGTGGCAGTGGTGGCACTCTGCCTCCTTAGGGTTAGGGCAAGGCTTAGCGGGATCAACTTTGGTCCCACTAGAAGAGGCACCATCTCGGGCTTTAACCTTGCGATAGTTCTTAGACGAAGCCTTCCTCTTCTTTCCCTTTCATTGACCAATAGCCAAGACAGGAGCAGCGGGTGGATTGGGAGTTGGTGCAACAGACTTGTCTTTGAAGTTGCTCTCAGCGACCCTCAAGAGACCTTGGAGTTTGCTTAGGATGACCTCCTCTTTGTTCATGTGGTAGGTCATCCTAAATTGATTGTACATCGGAGGCAAAGAGTGAAGCACCATGTCGATTGCCAAGTCTTCCCCAAAGTCAACATTTAACTTGCAAAGGCGGTCGACATACCTTTGCATCTTTTGCAGGTGCACGATAAGAGATTCTCCATGACCCATCTTAGCGGAAATCATGTTAGTGAAAATCTCATAACGCTCTTGTATCGCGTTCTGGTGGTATCTCTCCAATAAGTCTTGATGCATCTCGTACGGGTACATGTCCTCATAGGACTTTTGGAATTCGGAGTTCATGGTGGCTATCATGATGCAATGTACCTTCGTTGCATCGCGCTCATGGGTTTCAAAAGCGGTAATTTCAGCCGGAGTAGCGATCTCAAGGTTGATTTTCTCGAGCTTATCATCGAGGACATACTCTTTATCCTCATAGCGAGCAATGGTGTGAATGTATCTTGATGGGATTAAAACAACTTTTAATCTATGAAGATCGATTAGATCTTGAACAAGTATATGAATATAAAACAGTAAAAACGCAATAATAAGAACAAACGGCTTGAATCAAACGTGTCGAATGATTAAATAAAATCCTTAGAAGAGCTCGATTAAGAACATCAACTGTAAAGGATTAGAAGATTACAAGAACGATTACAGAAAAATATTGTACTCTTGATCAATCGCTATTTCGATAATCTCTAGAATCTTAACCTAATATGCATGCAAGCATTTAACTTATATACAATACATAAAAGGCTCTCGGTTGGACAGGCCCAAACCGGAGAATACAAGGCTAATCAACGAGCCCAAAAGACGCAACAACAAAACTATCTTTAGCCCAACAATCTCCCCCTTTGCGTCAATTTGGAGCGAGACCTTCACTTCTTACTTGGGCCGGTAGCTGAAGCTGGTACCTTCTTCTTCACGGTGCTAAACAGACACTTGGTTATGGAGAGGATGGTCTGTCTAAACCGGATGTACCAATTGATCATATCATTAAAGTACTTGATGTCATCAGCCGAATTGTCTTTACACTGCTTGATGATGAATAAGACGTGCTCCAAGCAAGTTGTGGTGAAAAGATGTTTGTCAGCTAAAGCGAAGAGACACTTCTGTCCTTCGGCTCTAGTGAACATCACAGAGTTTCGCCTCGGATCTATCTTGCCCATTTGCATTTGATTTAGATCACTGGCCGATCCCACAGGTGCGACTTTCGGTTTCTTCTTAAAAACTGTGGCGACCTCCTGATCCATTAGGGCCACCTCCATGATATAGCATGCCAGCATCCTTTTGACATGGTCTATGATGGGACCATATTCAGATTCATTTGTCAGCAGGATATTGTACAAGACTATCCAATCATGAGGATTCAGATTGGGTAGATCTGCCAGGGAGATGATGTGGGCAGTTCTTGCAGATCCTCGGATGAGCTTGAACTTAACGTTTGTGAATCTCCCCACGGCATAAGGCTTCAGCACCCGAACATTAACAATCTTCTGGGCACTCCATGTAAGGTATTGAGGGCGAGCGGCTTCCAGGTAGAAGTCAATGAGCTCCCTGTCAAGCTCATCGTTCGGATGCGGGACTTCGAAAATGTTAGAGAAGGCGTGGAAGATGAACGCCTTTCGAGTCAGCGGCATATCAAACTGCGAATCGATAGAGTTGTTGCAGTCGAATGATATCACCGGCTCGAGCCATAGTATGCTTGGAGTCTCTATGGCCTCTTTTATCATACGATCCCTGGTCCAGGCAGGGAAGAGCAACTTTCGGCTCTCAAGGAGATCGTGGGCTTCTTTTTGCTTTCGTTCGGCTTCTTCAGCCTCACGCGCCACACGACTGGCATCGTCTTCAGCATTGCGACTGTTCTTTCTTTTTAACAAGTCCGCAATAGTCTCCTTGTCTTCATCTTTATCCTCATCTCCTCCCTCTGCTATGTTTTTGCCCTTGTTCTTCACACCCGAACCCGAGGCATGACCGGTTGGGGGTGGTTCGGTTGTGTGAGTCGCTTTGGAGGAAGGAGGTGGTTTCGATCCTTGCTTCATATCTCCCCCTTGTTTCGGAATGGACACGAAACTCGGTAGGCCTTCAATTTTACTTAAAAGGTCCATGGCCGGAGATAGTTTTTCAGCGAGGGTACGCCTCACTAAATGGTTAAGGATTGGGTCGTGTGCTTCCAGGATGTTTGAGAGAGCTGCGTGGACATCCGAAACACACGTCTTTATGACCTCGCTCTCGGATCGAAGAGCTTCCAATTGTTGCTGGGAGTTGGAAAGCTGCGTGCTCTTGACCTTCAGGGCGGTAGTCTTACTTGCCAAGACGTCCATCAGAGAATTTTCTGCCGCAAGATCCTCTTGTAGTTTTGCCAAGCGGGCATCGATGGAGGTACGAAGTGCCGAGTTGTCGTCGCTAAGATTTTGTCTGAGGGTAGCGAACGAAGATAACTCCGTCGAGACAAACTGGGCCAATTGTTGAACAACTGGTTCCAGAGTTGTCTTAGTGGCTTCGACATTCTCCTTCAAAGACTGCAGCAGGATAGAAGCGTCATTGAATAGTTTATCGACTTTTGCGGTCGCTGCCTCACAGGCTCGGGTGGAGGCGTCTATGGCAGCAGTTGCTGAGGCGACAGAATCATGTTGAGCCCTGGAGAAGGCGTCAACGATCTTCTGAAGGGCAGCTTCAGACAAAGATGACTGCTGGTTGGAAGAGGAGGCGAGAAGCTGATCAACCTTCTCGTTAAGCTCGTGAAGATGCTTCCGTGTCACTGGAGCATCATCCTCCTCATCACTCTGAACTTGAAACGGACTATAGTAGACCGAATCGAAGTTCATGTGATCACCACCAAGGTATTGATCACCGCCATCGGAGGCGTCTTCCGGAGATTGAGGTGGTGGTGAAGCTGGGGGTGTTATGGGTTTGGTTGGTTCAGGTTGAGTGGGTGGGGGGTTAGTTTCGGGGGGTGGTTGTGTATGGGTAGTGTCGGTTTGAGGAGGTTCGGTTACTGGAGGGGTTTCGGTGACAGGTGGTGTTTCGGTTGATGTGGTGAATATGGGTGGAGGTATAGGGATAGAGGTTGGGGGAATTGTGGGGTTTATGGTGGGAATGGAAATAGGAATTGTGGGTGGAGGTGAAGGAACTGGGGATTGATGAAGTTCCATGTCTGGGGTTGGGGAACGAGGAGGTGTGTTGCCTCGTTGAGGAGATTCGTCTCCTTGTGATCCCTCAGAGTCCGAACTCCCACCTTCGGATTCGCTTGAAGAAGAGGAAATAACGAGCTTTCGCTTCGGTTGGGTCTTCCTCCTTTTTGGCTGTGGGGATGAAGCAACCTTCGGTTGTTTTTGCTTTTTGGGAGAAGGTCCCTTTGGTGCTTTGGACACTTGCTTCCCCTTCTCTGCCTTTTTGCCTCTGGCCACCGGTTTATCGGCGTCATGAATCGATCGCAGCATGTCCGGTGTCAGTTCCCTCGGACCAGTTGGCCTAAACTCCTTGATCGTCCTGATCAGTCTGCTATCGGCTGGCACATCGGCATACATCGACTCCGGGATAGAGCCAATGAATGAGAATTTTGATGCATCGGATACGATAATCTTCTTGGTATGAAACGTACCAATAGAAGACATCGATGCACCATCGGCTGTTGGAACGTCGAACTTATCCATGGCCCATCTTGTTATCAATATCCAGAACCGGGCCAACAACACCTCAGAGTGTCGGGAAGAGGAAGAGAGGCTTTGAATCAGCTGTTGCCAGAGGACAAACCCATAGTCCAGGTTTATCCCATTGTAGACTCCGTACATTATCGAAAGGAAAAGACGACTTGCACCGTCAGATCCTGAGCTCCTCTCTGACAGTCCCTTGAAGAGAACTGTAAATAACCCATTCCACTGGGGCGGTAGGCAGGACTTCTTAAACCTGGCGACGGAGGTGAGAACCTCTGTGTAGCCCATGTTGTAAAACATGCTGTAGAACATCCCAACCGGAATCGTGTCCGGGTGAACTCGTGATGAGTCAGCTGCAAACCCTAACAAAGTGCAGAAACGGGGGCGAGAAATTGAAGTCTTGTGTTCTCCCACTTCAAAGAATACCCGGTCGACGGCCTTGTCGTAGTAAGCCGTCGCATAGACCTGAGATAAGGCCACCATTGGCACCGATTCAATCCGTGACAGTGCAGGAGCGAGCTGGGAGTACTTGAGGCATTCGATGACCGGCGACATGTAGGAATCATACGCCAGTGGGTTCAGATCAATGACAAGGCATTGTTGGGGTCGGATGGGAAGAATTTGAGAAGTTGCATGAACGGAAGAAGATTCAGCCATTGTTGCAGGTTTGGAGTAGAAGATGACCGGGAGAGTGTTTGGAAGTATTTTTGCTTTGGAAATTATGGAGGCAGTAAAGAGGTAAAAGGTGGTGTTGAAGGATTTTTATAGTGGGTGATAGGAGAGAGAAAAACCGTTTCAAATCTCTTATGGAAATACGAAACGGGTTTTTGATTGACTGATTGGTGACAGTTGGGGCGTGCGATGATCATGTAGGAGAGAGAGTGTCAGTTTCCTAGGATTACGCCGCCCAATAAGCGCCGGTTCAGAGAGAAGAACCGTTTCCATTTCCACACGCGCCTTTAATGCCAGATTGATGACGCTTCAATATCACACACGCGTCCATAAGTGTCAGAAAAAGCGCGGCCGATTCAAATTCACACGCCCTCCTTTTTACCGTCGTTTGAATTTCTATCCATTTAACTCCCGCCGAGTCAGCAACTCTTTGTCTTATCCCTTTTTAAACGGCTGTTTTCAATTAATGACCCGCGTGGCTAATTTTTGACCACAACTTCTTTTGTAACCATCCAGTAATAATCCAGCCTGTAAAATAATTAGTAACGGAATTTTTGAAAATCTAGGATTTTCGTGCAAAGAGTGTAAAAAGAAAAAGAAATAAAGCAACTCTTTTTAGGATAATCTGTGATGTCAATAATGACACGAAACTGATGATCCCGGGCACGAATCTCTTTCTTCAAGGTCAAGAGAGACCTCAAAGTGTTAGCGTGGAATCCCGTTGAATGACGATCAAACATTTATTAAGAAATGTTGAAAGGCTTCTTTTAATTAGGTTAACTTGGGGTAGTTTCGCTTTGATTCATCAATTCAAGTCTTGATATAAGAACGAAGGTGAACAAAGTACTTGTGAAACCGGTGTAGTCTATTGAACAAGTAGGTAGAAGTTGATTTTATAATGGCTTGGATTAAAATGAAATCTCAGAAAAAAAAAATGTAAAACTGGATTCCTTAGGAAGAAATGTTATGGTGTGTAACAATTTCATTGGAATCACGTAAAAGAAAATTTGAGATTCCATGAAGGTACATTCGTCTATTCATTGGTGAAAACTTGATCAAATTAATTGGTCACCGTCAATTCGTTGGTACTGAATTTTGGGTTTCACTCAGCTCGTAGTGGCACGAAACTAAGATCATAAACACAGATGTTGTGTAACCATAAACCTCAGTGGTAGTTTCTGAGAGTCTCAAGGGTTACAGTGATGAAACGAATGTAATGGAGAAGTGGAATGGAGAAGGTGTAAGAAAACATAGTACCTCTGCTGCGAAAATAAGGACCAAGCAGGAGACTCTAAACTCATGTGAGAAGAGAGTGAGGTAGCTCACGATTAGAATAAATGAGTTAGCCTTATTGGGAAGACAAGGTTTGTGTATACCAGGTCATGAAGGCTATTATTCAAAATTTTATGAGGCTTGGGACACATACAACAGCATGCTTCTAGGGACACTTAAGTAAGTCATCAAATATATCCCCATAAACGAATGAGCACACAAAGAAAAATAAATAAAATATTTTTGGAGTTTTTGAAATTTATAAAAAAGAAAAAAATAATAAATAAAAATAAAAACATAAGAGTTAAAATAAAATTAAGACCTAAACAAAAAAACTCTTGAAAAAAAAAATTGAAAAACCAAACCCGAACGTTCAGTTGGTTTCGGTTCTAGAAATTTTTGAAAAACCGAACCCGAACCTTCGGTTGGTTTCGGTTCCACAAAATTTTGAATAACCGAACCCGAACCTTCGGTTGGTTTCGGTTCCACAAAATTTTTGAAAAACCGAACCCGAACCTTTGGTTGGTTTCGGTTCCACAAAATTTTTGAAAAACCGAACCCGAACCTTCGGTAGGTTTCGGTTTTGGAAAATTTTGAGAAACTAAGGAATTTAGATATACAAGAAATAAATACTTTTAACATAAAGAAAAACAAAATAGTACAAGAAATATACAACACAGAAAAACTACCTTTGAAGTAATGAGCGAGTCAGATGGTTGAACCGAACCCGAACGTTCGGTTGGTTTCGCTTCTTACGTTTGAGGTTGAGAGGTAGTGTGCGGTACTGACTCTGATTCCATCATACCTAGCCCTTGCAATATTTTATTGAATGATGCTTCTGGAAGAGCTTTGGTAAAGACGTCAGCCAGTTGATCAGTGGTTCTTACGAAGTGAACTTCGACATTTCCATCTTCCACATGATCTTTGATGAAGTGATACCTCAGTGCTATGTGTTTGGTTTTAGAGTGTTGCACTGGGTTATGACAGATCCTAATTGCACTTTCAGAGTCGCAATATAGTGGGATCTTCTTCATATTGAGTCCATAGTCTCGAAGTTGACTCTGGATCCAAATCACTTGTGATGTGCATGATGCAGCAGCAATGTATTCCGCTTCGGCAGTAGACAACGACACACATGTTTGTTTCTTGGATTGCCAGCTGACTAATTTCTCATCAAGAAATTGACAGCCACCAGTTGTGCTTTTACGGTCGAGTCCACATCCTCCAAGGTCAGCATCAGAATAGGCTTGAACGAAGAAGCCTGAATTGGATGGATACCACAGACCTAAGGAGGTGGTTCGCTTGAGATAGCGTAGGATGTTCTTTACTGCCAGCATGTGAGGTTCTCGTGGGTTAGCCTGAAATCGAGCACAATAACACACAGAAAACATGATATCAGGCCTGCTAGCAGTTAGATACATCAGTGAGCCTATCATTTGACGATAGAGCGTGATGTCGACAGCCGGTTTGTCTAGAGATGGGGTAAGCTTGGTGCCGAATGCCATTGGGACTTTGACTTTTGAGTCTCCCATCATTCCAAACTTCGCTAGGAGAGTTTTCGTGTAAGCTTCCTGATTGATAAAGATGCCTTCGGGTCCCTGTCTTATATTTAAACCAAGGAAAAAATTAATAGGACCCATTGAGCTCATTTCGAACTTAGTCTCCATCAACTTTCTGAATTCAGCTGTTAAGCTGGGATTCGTGGAGCCAAAGATGATGTCATCAACATAAATTTGAACTATCATAAGGTGGTTACCTTCCTTTTTGCGAAAGAAGGTTGGGTCAACCGAACCTTGTTTAAATTTAGACATCTTTAAAAATTTTGTAAGCGTTTCATACCAGGCTCTCGGAGCTTGTTTGAGGCCGTACACAGCTTTATCCAGAATATAGCAATGATTTGGATACTTTTCGTTCACGAACCCAGGAGGTTGCTCCACATACACAGTTTCTTCGAGTTCTCCATTGAGAAATGCACACTTGACGTCCATTTGGAAAACCTCAAAGTTTTTGTGAGCAGCATAGGCCAGAAATATTCTAACAGATTCTAGCCTAGCTACTGGAGCGAACGTCTCTTCGTAATCTATTCCTTCCTCCTGACAGTATCCCTTGACCACCAGACGAGCCTTGTTCCTTATGACATTACCTTCCTTGTCCATTTTGTTTCTAAAAACCCATTTAAGACCAACAACCGAAGCATCTGGAGGAGTTGGAATGAGGCGCCAGACTTTGTTCCTTTCAAACTCGTTCAGTTCGTCTTGCATTGCTTGAACCCAATCAGAGTGATCGAGGGCAGTGTTCACTGTCTTCGGTTCAACTTTTGATACGAATGAGTTAAACATACAAAACTCTACCTTTGAAAATAAGGATGTCTGTTTTAACTTCAGTTGAGATCGGGTCAAAACCTTCTCAGATACATCACCAACTACTTGAGAGATAGGATGATCTCTGGTCCATTTGGTGAGAGGAGGGTAATTCGGATCGAAGGTTGGATCTAGTTCAGCGTTGATCATCTCTTCGGGCTCAGATTGGCTATCGTAATCAGGCGTCATATCATCATGCTCCCCCTCAATTGATGAGTCTTGAGAAACATGATGTTCTTGGGTTTCTTGTGGTGCTGGATTATCAGGCGTTGAAGCACCTTCGTTTGGAGGGGCATCTTCGGTTGGAAAGGCACCTTCGGTTGGTGAAGGACCTTCGGTTGAAGTAGTAGAGCTTGGCTCCCCCTGGACTTGTGAGCTTGGCTCCCCCTCGACTGAAGCAGTGTTGGTTGGAGATTCATCAGTGGGCGATTCTCCTTCATGCATTCTTTTTGCAGCATCTTCGACAATTTGCTTCATATGATCAATTTTGTTGTCAGCTGCACCTGCTTCTGAGAGAGAAGCTTTTTCCGGTTCGTCAAAGAGTTCCAGAAAATTCTCGTACAAATTGGCGATTGAGACTGTGACTTGGCCAGTTCGAGGAAAGATTTCCCCGGCAGTGTCATCTATGGCCTGTAGCTTCTTGACATAGTTATCGTCGAAGGTCACATAGTATGTCTCTTCAATCCTTCTTGATCGTTTGTTTAGGACCCTGTACGCCTTGGATGTGAGTGAGTAACCCAGAAAGATTCCCTCGTCAGCTTTGAGATCAAACTTGTTGCGGTGTTCTTTAGAGTTAAAGATGAAACACCTTGAGCCAAACACATGGAAAAATTTCACATTGGGTTTTCTGTTATTTATTATCTCATATGGTGTGAGCTTGAATCGCTTATTGAGATAGGACCTGTTCTGTGTATAACAAGCAGCAGAAATAGCGTCAGCCCAAAAATAAAGAGGTAAGGAAGCGAAACTTAACATAGTTCGGGCAGCTTCACACAAGGATCGGTTTCGTCTTTCGACTATTCCGTTCTGTTGTGGTGTGTAGGGAGCTGAGAAATTATGACTAATTCCCTTTTCTGCAAGAAACTCTTCAAACTCCTTGTTCTTGAATTCGAGACCATTGTCGCTCCTGATGTTTCGAACGACCTTCTTGAGCTGGACTTCAATCTGCTTAATAAATGCTTTCAGCTTTTGAGTCGCTTCAGATTTGAGCTTTAGAAAGAACACCCATGTAAATCGTGAGAAGTCATCAACGATAACAAGAATATACTTGCTACCACCGATGCTTTCGATAGATGAAGGACCACACAAATCGATATGAAGCAATTCGAGTGGTTCAACAACTTTTGTGTTAATTACGGATGGGTGACTTTGACGACTCTGCTTTCCCATTTCGCATGCAGCACATAGATGCTCTCTGTCAAACTTGAGCAACGGAAGACCCTTAACATGACCTCCAGTGACAAGTCGGTTGATATCTTTGAAATTGAGATGAGAGAGTCTTCTGTGCCACAACCAGCTTTCGTCGGATTGAGCTTTGGATAACAGACATATGGCTGGGTTTCCTTTGATGGGTTTCATGTTCAGAGGAAACATTTCACCCTTTCGCTCTGACTTCAGAATCACTTTCTTTGTCTTTTTCTCTATGATTTCAGAACCTTCATCATCGAATGAAACCTTGAGACCTGTACCTCCAACAAGCTGAGATACACTGATGAGGTTGTGTTGAAGTCCTTCCACATAGGCCACCTTCCTTATTGTAAAGTCACCATTCGTTATCATCCCGTATCCCTTTATGGTGCCGAAAGAGTTGTTTCCAAACTTGACGTTGCCACCATTAGCAAGAGATCTGTATTCCCTGAGCTCCTCTTTCCTCCTTGTCATGTGACGCGAGCAGCCACTGTCGATGTACCATTCTTCGTCAAACTGCTCGTCACTCATAACCTGCAAAAATTAAACAGATTTAGGAACCCAAAGTTTCTTGGGTCCATGTGAGCTTTTCATGGGAACTGGAACAGTAAGAGAGATGTCAACTAGATATGTTCGTTTTATTAGAGTTGTTTCATCTTTCTTTTTAATGGTGAAGACTTTTATTTTGTTAGGATTGGGTGTGTTCGTTTTGAACTCTGATTTGGATTTATCGACCTTCTGCTTTCCCGTCTGTTCAGCTGAGGTGTGAGGTTTTTGAGAACCAACGGAATTAGCTTTAGAGCAAGATGGAGACGAGTGGGTGGAAGTAAAAGAACGAGAAGAATTAGGAAGAGAGGTTTTGGATGGAGATGTCTTCCTGGCTGATGACTCTAGGTGACCCTTTTGCTTTTGATCGTTGGAGGGGCTGACCTTCGAGTCTTGTTCTCTTTTGATTTCTGAGCCGAACCTCTGTGTTCGGTTGGAGTTGTTCTTGGAACCGAACCTTTGGTTTCGGTCGAAGTCCTTATCAGAACCGAGCCCTTGCTTTCGGTTGGTGTTTTCTTGCGAACCGAACCTTTGCTTTCGGTTGGTATTTTCTTGCGAACCGAACCTTGGCTTTCGGTTGGTATTTTCTTGCGGACCGAACCTTGGCTTTCTTACAGGATTGTTTTCATACTTCAGATGCTTGTCTTGGTGCGAGTAGTATGCATTCTGGGAGTGCCAGAATTGTTTCCTTTCAGAAAGGTTTTTCCTGTATCTTTGGTTCCTCTCTATCTTCTTATCTCTCATCTGCTTGGGTTGATGATGAACGTTCGCTTTCGTTTTTGTTGTCTCCTTGGCTGGTTCCTTTTGAACTTCAGGAGTTTTACTTTGAGCCGAGGGAGCAGAGGAAGTATCCAAAGAGGATTCAGTTTGCATTGAGGGAGTAGAAGGAATGTCCTCTTTTGCTGATCTCCCATCCTCCTGAGGAATATCTTTCGTACCACTGGTGCTTGGCTCACTGAAATTATCGGGCTTATTCAATGGTTCAGGTATGTATCTCCCTTTTTTCATCCAGGAGGTTCTTTCAGATAGACCAAGGGTTTCGTTTCCATTATCTATAGGAGCTTCCCAGAAGTACTCATCACAGCCATCAGCATTGTCTTCGTTAACAATAGCTGTGAGTTCAGCTGTTTGATGTTCGGTTACTCCAGTCACCTTGTATACCTGATTCGGAGTGGTCCTGACCTTTTGATACACAACAACTTTTTCTACTAATTTCGGGGACTTTTGTTGGGACAATCTAGCGAATTCCACAAAATTTTCAGAAATCAGATTTTTATGGTTTTCAGTTTCGCTTTTAACAAATTCTGAGCAGTCAACCGTATCCTCTACAGAAATTTCACTCATGTTTTCGTCCTCGTTAAGCTCAGATGCATTTTCAACATCTATTTTATTTTCTGAGCTTACGTTGGCGTTTAGAGAGTCAAATTTTTGCATGGTTTCGGTTCTCAGTTTAAGTCGGTCATTTTCGTCCAAAAGATTTTTGAGCATGTCCTTGTGGTCTTTGGATTTAATGAAGGACTCGATTTTGTCCAGTCCATACATGTAAGTCGGATTGACATCATCAGACGATATCACACTCTCATATTTGTAGGCTTCGGCATCGATTTCATCCTCCTTAAATTCTAGGAAGGGCAAAATCATGCGATGGATTCTTTGGCCTATCTCACAATCCAAGTGAAGTTGAGTAATATTGGAATATAAACGTTTAGCTATTAAACAAAAAACATTTCGTTGTTTTAACAATTTCAAATTGTCTCTCTGCAAATAAATGTTTTCGTCTTTAACTTTAACTAATTCCGACTCTTTTAACTCAATCCACATTCGCCGCTCCTCACTCTTCGACGCCACCCTGCTTAATTGATCAGTCAGGTTAGAATTGGTGACTCGAGTTTGAGTTAAGCTACTATCTAAATGAGAAATTCTTGTATTAACATTTTTTAGTTCCTTCTCATATGAGGATGATGGTACTTTAGATGAAATGAAAACAGATTGTACCTTCTTTATCAGTTCATCGAGCTCATTGAACTGCTGGCTGAGTGGTTTGGCCGTAAAGCACATATCCTCCTGCACCTTCGGTCCATTGCTTCCTCCATCGGTATTGTATCCCCTCATTTGAGATACGTCAGTCACCATGAAGCATTTTCCACCACTGCTTTCCTCCTTAGCCACATAAGCCTTTCCATGAGTAGGCTTCCTCACTTCTTCGTCTTCTGAGTCAGTAGACCAAACTTTTGTGCTACCGAACTCATCGTCATTAACCGAACCCTGCACAATAAGAGCATTAATAGAAGGGTTAGCGGTAGACTTCTTCTTTCTCAACTCATCCAATCTCTTCTGCAGCACAGCTTCCTCATCATTTCCATCGTCCTTTTCAGCCATCTTCTTAAGAACACAGTCCTTAGAATAGTGGTTCTTGCCACCACAGTAAAAACAGTTTACTCCAGAATCGCCATCTGCCTTCGGTTCCTTCTTGGGCTCCTCAGCCTTCGGTTCATTGTTCGCTTTTTTAGAGCTGTAACTCCCCTGCCAGTTTCGGTTTTTGTTGCTGGGGAATCTCTTCTTTATGAACCTCTTAGGATTGGATACCATCATGGCATAATCCTCAGTTGTGAGGTCATAATCTTCCAAGTTGAGCTCTTCATCCTCCATCACAGCTTTACTTTTAGATAGGAGGGCCAACGAACCAAGACTAGAGACAACATTCTTCTCTTGAACCACAATCTTCTCTTGTGACTTTAGAATACCCACCAGTTTCGCCAAAGAGTATGATTTAAACTGTTCATGGGCTTTGACTGTGGAAACAACTGCTCTCCATTCAGATCTCAGTCCATTCAAGAAAGTAACCTTTTGTTCGATGAGCTTCCTTTCAATGTCGTGTTTGATCATCTTGCTGAGAAGATGATTGAAGCGATCAAACGTCTGGGTCACTGTTTCTTCGGCCCCTTGCCTGAATTCACCAAACTCAGATAGAAGCAAGGTTTGGATGGAATGTTCAAGATCTTCGTCTGTGGAATACAGTTCGCGAAGTCTATCCCATACTTCCTTCGCCGTAGTGCATGAGCTGACTAGTCTGAATGTGTCGGACTGAAGGGTGAATCTGATCAACCTTAGCGCCTTAATATTGCATTGAAATTTGTCTTTTTCATCTTGCGCAATATCCGTCACGTCCTTAAGCAGATCGTTGTACTCTTTTTGCGTCTTAATGATTCTGGATGTTGCAGAATGTGAAAACGGTCCATTGATGATGGCTTCCCAGATGAGATAACCATTGTCCTCCGATCCAATCACGTAATCTTCAAAATGATGTGCCCATACTTCATAGTCATGGGTGTATAAGATTGGAATCTTTGTCGTCGAACCAATGCTGTTGGAAATATTAATGGGATTTGATTGCGTCGCGTCCATTATGATCGTAAAAACCTGTTCAAAGATCAGACTTGTAATAAAGCAGATTAGGGCAAAACAATAAATATTAAGATACGTCAATTAAGATGATGGCTCAATAAATATCGATGATTGCGGAAAACCCTAATGGAAATCTTTTTCACAGAAAAGATGTGTATCGATTACACAGCCTCCTGCTCTGATACCAATTGATGGGATTAAAACAACTTTTAATCTATGAAGATCGATTAGATCTTGAACAAGTATATGAATATAAAACAGTAAAAACGCAATAATAAGAACAAACGGCTTGAATCAAACGTGTCGAATGATTAAATAAAATCCTTAGAAGAGCTCGATTAAGAACATCAACTGTAAAGGATTAGAAGATTACAAGAACGATTACAGAAAAATATTGTACTCTTGATCAATCGCTATTTCGATAATCTCTAGAATCTTAACCTAATATGCATGCAAGCATTTAACTTATATACAATACATAAAAGGCTCTCGGTTGGACAGGCCCAAACCGGAGAATACAAGGCTAATCAACGAGCCCAAAAGACGCAACAACAAAACTATCTTTAGCCCAACATATCTTATCCATTCGCTAAAGTTCGTTCCATCGAAGGTGACCTTTTGGCAAAGGCTCATCAACGTGAAAGAACTAGCAGCAACGTTGTTTGCGTTCGACATCTACAAATAGAAAGGACAAAGATAGATTAGAATATGAATCCCTAATTATCACCCAATACGAAAAATTAGGGCTAGGATCCAACAACAACATTTACATATTAGAAAAGGGATGCCGTAATCTAACATGCAAATAAATTGAAGGTAAGTGAATGATGATTCACTAATTCTCCACCAAAAACCTAACTATAAGACTTAAATGTATTGAGAATTCCTAGGTTCGGGTGAGATTCATTGAAACTATTCAATGGCATGTTTAAATCTCGATATGCCCCTCTTTTTTGTGACTGGGATACCGAGGATCACAAAGCGGGTGTGAATTACCATGCAAATTCACATGGTGCCTTCATTGTAACGATCACCTATTTGATGTGCCGGTAAACCACACACGCTCCATCGAACTATGATAAACAATGAATCACCCTTTGCCACCTTTGCTTAGAACCAATTAGTGTGCCGGTAAACCACACACGCTCCACTAACTTCTTAGCAAGGGTACAAAGTGTAATTTCATGGGATTGCATCAATTCACTTTTCCTAAAGTAACTAAGATTGGGAATTTTTAAAAAAATGTGTAGTTACTTTGTATTACTTATTATACTTTTAATGAGAGGATGAGGTTGCCCTATCCTACCCATTCGGCTAACGACCCTCCACCGATCAAGCAAGCGGTGGGTGTGAGTGTACACCTATTAAGCGCCATTTTATAGGCCGCAACCTTATACCCACCTTATAGATCGGCTTCGTGAATGAGGCCTACTAACGGTAAGACTAGCATTTTAGTTATACGTATATATACATATTATTCTTGTAATATTATATTAGTATAGGGTTGTATTTTAAACCTTTTAAAAACTAGGGTTTGAAATTTAAATTGTCTAAATTAAAACTTTTAATCACAAAATATAAATTTCAAAACTTGAGGACAAGTTTTAAACATTTAAAACATGGAGGATCAAATAACAAATAATTTTTAATTAACAATTAATTTCCTAATTATCTATATTTGATTTATTCAAGATTTCTTACAAGATAATTACCAAAATAATCAAAATAATTAATTAATTATCATATAAGGAAATTAAATATTTTATTAGATGATAAATATCTTTAATTAGATCAAGATTATAGTCATATATATCAAAAATTTGGATTAGGGTTGATCTAATATGATTAAGGTAAGTTTCCATAAGATAATCATGAAGAAATCCCGAATCTGGCCATTCCTGACGCTTGGACTCGCCGAGTGCACCAAGGGACTCGCCGAGTCAAGCCAACTCGCCGAGTCCACTATGGAACTCGCCGAGTCCATGACTCAGAAACACAAAATCGAATTTTGCAGTTAAGTTTCAAACAAATAAGCAACAATTTAATGAAAACCAAGCTATGCTCTGATACCACTGATGGGTTTTGGCCATAAGAACTTTCCTATGTGCGCATGCAAAACCCTAATGCTTGGATCTAGGCTTTCTAATTAGACATTCTTTGAATCCAAGACTTCTAATGACTAATTAGGTATAAGAACAATACTAAATTAGATCTAGAATCATACCTTTGAATCTCTTGTTTGATCTTGTTGTCTTGGAGCTCTAGAGTCACAATTGTCACTCCTCTAATGGCTTACAAACACCAAATAGCAAGGAGGATGATTTGAGAGAGAGGAGAGAGGAGGAATTCGGCCAAGGGTTCTCTACTTTAGATCAAGTGCCGATTTCCCTTTGCCATAGGGTCTATTTATACTTGTAGACTCCTTAAGGGTTACAGCTTAAACCCTAATTCGATAATCTTCTCTTAAAGCAATCCAAATCCATTCCTTAGATAGACTTGGACAATTTTAAGCTATCCTTAGCTTCTAGAATTCGTCCACCCCTATCCAATATGGATTTACAGTCTAAAGTTTAACTATCAAACAATTGACAGTTTATACCCTCTTATTTAATTAATCTCGTTACGTCACCAAATTAATTCTAATTAATTCTATGACTTATATTAATCAAATAACAATATTATTATTCTTTATATTATTCTCATAATATATTAATAATATTTATTCTCTCTTAATAAATCATCCTATCAAGTTGCTATGGTGAAGGCAACCCAAAAGGACCATGCACAACCGGGTCAAATACTTGCCTAATATAGTTGCAGCCTTAGACACTATTCCAATAGTTTACGGCCGTAAACTCCAAAGGAAATGGCCTTAGGGCCGTAAACTCCTAAATGGAGTGTTTCTAGACCTTAAACCCTTCCAAGAATTTAACCACCAAGTTGGAATAATTCTAGGAATCATTTGGAACTTCAAAACACACAAAACACCCATGGTTGGGAGTTTACGGCCGTAAACTCAAGAGTTTACAACCGTAAACTCCATGTGTGTTAGTATATGAGGAGTAAACTCATATATGGGGTCCTTTGGAACCCTAAACACAAGTACCTTGTCCCACAATAGCTTAGATGCAATCCTTAGGGCTTAAAACACTTATATAAAGTGTTTATTATGTCTAGGATGTCTTAACATTATCAATTAGTGATTTGAGACTAATTGAGTGCATATATGTGTGATTATATGTTCATTAGGATCGTAGTGTGTGTATAAGTCCTCGCTTGACACCTAGCAATCCTATACCGTTCAGTTCATCCCAATCACCAACTATAGGTGAGTTCATACCCCTAATCAATGTTTTAAATGATTTTAAATGCTTAAATGGGGGGGGGGGGGGAATACAAGTAGAAACAAACATGTTATTAAATCATTGATATATATTTTAAAATTGTGTTTGTCATTTAACAGATTTCACATACTACAAAATGTGATGCATGAAATGGTTTTCTATCTTAAAATACCTTGATAACAAAAGTATTAGTTTTGAAATGTTTATTAAAATGACATCAAGTCATTCTTAATTATTGTTCAAAACTCCTAGATATCTTGCAAAACCATTATTTTACATTCTTGAACTAAACTATGCATATACACTTATATTCTTATATATGTATTGATGTTTTAGTTTACACCTTTCATTCAGTTTCCCACACCCTTGAGTAGTAAGAGTGTATAAACCTACATGATCAACCAATTACCTCTCAGTTAATTATCATAGGGATAAGTTGGAGATATCAAACATAATTCCTATTACAAGGAATCACACAAGAGTCAGTTCATTTATGAGTCTATACCAGTACATTACCTGATACATGAGTACATTTACCTTTGATTACATGATACATGAGTACGTTTACATATACTTACATGATACATGAACACGCTTACATGAACGCGTTACATGAGTACCTTTACGTAGATACACTTACCTGTGTATATTAACATGAATACTTGTATCTCGAATTGCGAGGATGATCTATTAGTACCTTCTGTGTAAATCTTCCTGCATATCCCTAGTACCTCGGGATATCTAGACAGGACCCTATCCCTAGTACCTCGGGATACCTAGATGGGCCCCTATCCCTAGTACCTCGGGATATATGGACGGGACTAACCATTCCGGAACCCATCTGTTAGCAACAGTGGGTGATGAACATCTACGGATGCCTACGGTTATTACTTATACTAGGAGTACCTTTACAGGGACTAACCCTTCCTCCGCCCTACTGCTGCTACAGAGGATAATTGGACAATCTTCGGATGTTCATTAGGTTATATAGGTCGTGTTAACCCTAGTACCTCGGGATAACAGTTACATATGCTGTGTTAGTCCTAGTACCCAGTGACAACACTTACAGTAGTACATTTTCCTATTTACTTTATTTTGTGATACTTTCACATACACGATGAGTTAGACTAAGTACTTTAGTACTAAACAATTAAAGGAAAACTATCATTTTACTTACAAAACATTCGGGTCTTGGTAGAAGACTACAATTCATACTTATAGGAAATAAGGGATTTTCTAGGGTTTCCATACTTATATCAAGACTTTCATTTAAAGGTTTACATGGCCTTCATAACAGATTTTCATAAGCAAGACAATGACACTTAAATACTTATGAATTCACCAGCTTTAAAGCTGATACTCTCTTTCAAAATAACTTGTATTCTCAGGTCAACAGTAGACAGGTACGATTGCCAGGTTTTGAGAAGACGGAGCAGACAAGTCTCGTCTTTTATTTTGATTGTATATTTTTAGTGTCTTATTACAATGAAAGAACACACATGTATTAAACTTTACTTATAATGCAATGGATGATGTTGTTGCTTGTTTATTATATTACATTGTTGTGATACTGTACATGACGTCCTCCACCCCTGAACGTTTCCGCCGTTCGTGGTTTTGGGGTGTGACATATTACATCAACGAAACTGTCTTGCCTGGAAATGCGGGCGTTACACAAATATACATGCATAGAAAGAGTTTGAATCCTTGAAATACTATAAAGTTTTATGACCCCCTTTTTATGACATACAATGTCACATAAAATCATATATTTTTGTATCATGTAGTATTGGTTATGTGGACTAGTTATTTCACGATAAAATAACTATAATATATGTATGGAAAGTGTATACTAGTTTATTTGCAACAATTTGTTACATTGTCGAATAATATTTTTGTAAACTAGACTTGTTGCATTTTCACATAGAATGATAATTTGTTTGCATAAACAAAGTATATAAGCACGTGAATTTGATTTGTACCGAATTGATTTATTTTGAGAAACTTAACGTGAGAAATCGTAAAACCATAATTCTTGAACTTTGAAATACTTTCGGACCGTTTCGTAATGAATTTAAATATTGGGGCTGCTTGGTAATTTAATTAACCAAAGTAGGACTGCTTTGGTTAAAATAAATCAAGGGAGAGACTGATTTTATAGTAACTTAAACAACTGTAGGGACTGGTTTGTAACTTCTTGAATAAATGGGACTGCTTTGGTTAATAAATACCAAAGGAGGGGTTGTTTTGAATAAATGGAGTCAATGTTTGGGGATCGAGACTTATTTTAAATGAATGTCTTAAGAGGGTTATTTTGTCATTTCATGAAATTAAAAAGGATTTAGGGCTTTTTCGCTCGTCATGTTGACTATCGAGCAAGGAAAGGAAGCACGATCGAACGACCGTAGTCAAGAAGTAAACGCGAAGGCAGGTAAGGGGTCCGATGGATGCCGATCAATCGCTGGTGGAGAGGGCACCTCCGGTGGTCGAAGAGACCGAAGAAAGAAAGGAAGAACACCGAGGCTGCTCTCTTCCTGCTCCGATAGCGAGGTGCGAAACGGGGAAGGCGATCAACGGCTTTTGGATCGATGGTTCGGTGGTGGCTAAGAGGTCGTGAAGGGAAGGGGCCAGAAGTGGGGGTTTCATCGGTCTCGGTGGGTGCAGCGAGGGGCTTCTCAGCTGCTTGCTTCAACTTCGGTAGTGAGTTGCGAAAGAAAGGAGCAGCGAAGCAGCGGCGCAGGTGAGGTTTTCGGAGGTGTTTGCTTGACCGGAGAATGTGTGGGATGCGATGGGGGGTTTCTCCGGTAATCTCCTTGCTCACCCTTTCTTTCTGATTTCACAGCTAACAACGAAGGAAAATGGAAGCAGGCAGAAAACGATCTAAGGGGAGTTTTTTGTTTGTTTGATTCTTTTAATAGGGAAAGATAGAAGGAAGAGGGAGAGGCTGTTGGTCTCTTGATGTTCTTGGCAGAAATCAAAGAAGAAGAATAAGAAGAGAAAGGAGCTGCTGGTCTCATCTGTTTGCACTAGAAAACATCCACTTCGGTGGTGTGTTCTTGATTGAAAACGAATAAGAGAAGGAATGCAGGGGTGATTTTTCTTTTGTATTAAATATTGATTGTGAATCGATGCAGAAAAGAA
Source organism: Lactuca serriola (assembly GCF_051521515.1). Taxonomy (NCBI): domain Eukaryota; kingdom Viridiplantae; phylum Streptophyta; class Magnoliopsida; order Asterales; family Asteraceae; genus Lactuca; species Lactuca serriola. Next base: position 203,677,585 of record NC_136416.1, on the reverse strand, counting down.
TAGAGAATGGAAGAGTGTTTGAGTGGGTTTTTGGCTATGAAGTTCAAGTCTCTCATAAATTTTGCTTCTAGATTGATTGTACTTTGACTAAATTGTAGAAGCAATATCATTCATACTTTGTGTGTTAACTTGGGTAAGTTGAAATGTGGAAAAAACCACTTCCAATTTGGCTGTCAATTTAAGAGGTGTAAGAGGTGTAGGGTAATAATCTAACCAATATAACCCACGAAACCGTAGGTTTTTATATTCGTCTACTATTTCGGCAATTCGTTTACTGTTTCGTGTTTTGTATAATTTTTTTTTTTATTTCTAAGATACAAAAAAAAACGTACGTTTTTTAAAACCTACGGTTTCCTCTCGTTTTAGCTACGGTTTTGGGAAAAATATGTTTTTTTTAAAGTCTACTGCTTTGGGGTTTAATTTACTGTTTTGTCAAAAAAACTACGGTTTTATTTTATTATTATTATTATTATTGTGATATAGAGTATTAAAAAGAGTGTTTATAAGATATAGATTTCTTTTTAACCATTATTTTGTTAAAAATTTTTGAGAATTCAAAACTGTAGACTTTGAAAAAATAAAAAAAATAAAAATGTAAAAAAAAAAATTGTATTTTTCCCCCCAAAGCCATAGGTTACGGTTTGGGAAATCGTAGCTAAAACGAGAGGAAACCGTAGATTTTAAAAAACCTACGGTTTTGTATCTTAGAAATGAAAAAAAAAATTATACAAAACATGAAACAGTAGACGAATCACCACAAAAGAGTAGTCAACACCCGTTGATCGTAGTCAACTATAGGTTGACTATTCTCTTGTGGACTATTTTTGGCTAAGAGTTTTTTTTTCTATTATTTGATAAGTAATTAGCAATTATGATTAGATTTGTATTTTCCCCTTTTGGTTTTTCCGAGCAAGCAATGTGTTGACTTAATTAAGAATATATATATATATATATATATATATATATATATATATATATATATATATATATATATATATAGGTTAAAACTCATGGAACCCACGGGTGTTAATTTAAATAGAATTAAAAAATTAATTATGTAATAAAATAATATATCATTAATTTAGAAAACTTATGAATTCTAATATTTTATTTTTTAATAAGTTTGTGATTTGTAAGTATTTAATTACACAGTAATTTGGTGAGAGTAATAGAAATTGTTGTTGTCTTCCTCAGTTTTTTTCAACCAAATTTTTGCAAAAAATAAAATCAACCAACCCGACTTGAGCAAAGCTCGTTTAGAAACGCTAAAAAAATAGGTAAACATACTGATGAGTGATCACAACTTGATTTAGACACAATTAGATAAAGAACTGGATTTCCAAATTAGTTTCTTAGTTCTAAGAAATGATCGAAACAACGACCAATATAAAGATAGAGAAGCTAAGACCGATAATGTAGTTACATACATATATTTACATAACTGTATCCAATTTTAGTAATAACAGTAGAAATGATAGCATCACCTGTCGAACATCTTAATCAACAGTTAAAAGAAGATGTATATTTAGAATTCTATATATATCTCCCTATCTAATAAACAAAACCATATGTCCACGTGTCACTTCAAAACATCAAGATTCTGCCAAAGTTAAATACCGATTTTACCCCTTCTTCGTTTCACATAGAATTCGATATCAAATCCATTTAACGCCCTGTTTTGCTTCAATTTTTATCCGTGATAATAGCTATACACATTAACTCAAATTCATTACTTACCAGATTAATCACATGTTATTATGGAATCCGATTTCGTATATAAGGTATGATATCAATCATATCGATTACATTTAATTGAAACTATTATGTCAATTTGATTATATTCTGCTCAATATATAGTTGAAACATATGATATCAATCGTTCCTTTACAGCATCATGTTTCCAAGGTTTTGCATCATCGAGAATTGAGTTATCGGATATTCAATAACAGAGTTCAATCCTTTCGGTAAGTTTCTGCTTCTCAATGTGTATATGTATTTACTTTCTTGAAGTAAATTGTATTTTGTAAGCCCCTGTCTCCCACTCATGGATAGAACATGTCGAATTGTATTTGGCGTATTGGACTTTGACCGGAATGAATACGATTAAAACGATAATTGTTGTCCCTTCCCAACATATAATACAATGTGGAATTTTATAGGTTCGATTTACCGTATATACCCCTACCACTTCCATTGTTGTCGCATGCTACTGCTGCTATTTATGTTGTTTAACCTATGATTGTTCTGTCTGTAAATGTTTACGGTGGTTGATCGGTCATTGCTTCTTAAATTTTCAACTTGATCAGTGATCCGGATTACTTCAAAATTAGCAAACTGCTAAACACTATAGGTATACAATTGTATGGGCCATCAATAGAGGATCACTTGACAAGTCTCTGTAAATTTGAAAAGTAATCAAGAAAAATAAAAATCCCTTTATAATCGATAAGACAAGGAATTAATTATTTAGGGACTTACCTTTTATTGTTGTTGAAAAGCAAAAGGGAAATAGGTTGCTGATGTGTGAGGTTCAACAACTGTCGGAGTATGTAGACACATGTACCAATACTGTAAAAGAAAATAAAGTAAGAGATAAAAATGTAAAACGAAAAGATATAATTGTTTGAAACCAAAAAACTATTATATGAAGTTAAGACTTAAGAGTGTTGAAGAAAATAAAGCTACAATACGTTGTGGGATCATTGAGTTTCAATAAATGCTTAAAGACTTTTTTATTTGCGATATATATATATATATGCAATAAAAGTCCAAAAATTACCAATTAAGGCATTATACTTTATTTTCATGTTATAAGTATGTTCAAAGGACAAAAATGCCCTCGCCAATATATATATATATATATATATATATATATATATATATATGTAATAAAAGAAGGAAACAAATATGTTTTTAATCACTACAGGACAAAAAAAATGGTATGTGCAAAGGACGAAAATGCCCTCGCCAACCTTATAGAAGATAACTTTATAAAGCTTGTGTCGTATCATGTAGTTCCATGGGATATGTCTATCTATTGATGGTGTAAAAGAAAGAAACAAATATGTTTTTAAAGATTTTTATTATCGATAAATATATGCAATAAAATTCGAAAAATTTACCAATTAAGGCATTGTACTTTTCTTTTTCCTGTTATAAGTATTTTTTTCTCTATGAAAAAGATGTTTCAAATATGAAAAAATTAAATAGAATGGTAGATGTTCCAGATGTGACACCAATTGTGACATGACCCTTGGGTATCCAGTTCTCTTTTTCAACCAATTCAACATTCTGTTGCAATCAGAGTAGTTGTTAACACATACTTACGTAACCATATCTTCCCGTTTATTAAGCACTACAAAGTACAAAACAGTACTGGACAAAAAGAAATGGTATGTTCAAAGGACGAAAATGCCCTCGTCAACCTTATAGACATAAAGAAGCCATGTCGAGATAAGACCATGAATTTACCAATCAAATAAAATGTCCAAATTAATTTATTTTTTACGGGCTTACAAAAGGCTACAAATACTTAAGTTATCCCAAATCTGATTTGTTAAACTGTTGGGTGAATCATTGTAAATTGTTTGTATTTTATGTGTTTCAATACTTGAAAATGGTTTATTTTAATAGTCCAGGGACATAATGGTAACTTTCTGTACATCGGTATATAGTTTATGTTTTTATGTGTCTTTCAGTTTTGCTTTATTTGTTTGAATGTTTGAATATACTTTATTGCATTATTGAGCTTGTGTCGTATCATGTAGTTCCATGGGATATGTGTGTCTATTGATGGTGTAAGAGAAAAAAACAATTATGTTTTTAAAAAGTTTTATTAGCAATATATATGCAATAAAAATCGAAAAAATTACCAATTAAGGCAATGTACTTTTCTTTTTCATCTTATAAGTATGTTCAAAGGACGAAAATGCCCTCGCCAATATATATGCAATAAAAGAAGGAAACAAAAATGTTTTTAAACAGTACATGACAAAAAAAATGGTATGTGCAAAGGACGAAAATGCCCTCGCCAACCTTATAGAAGATAACTTTATAAAGCTTGTGTTGTATCATGTACTTCCAACCTTGACCCAAAATTGCAGCTTCATCTGGCCTCTGTATCACTATTATAGGGATTTTTAGTCGAACTTACTTTGATCTCAAATACCTTAAATATCACATCCTCCACTACCTGCACATAAAATATAAATTTCAATTACTGCCTCACACTTCTAGAAAAATGAAAAAGCAGCCCTCAGTGTTTTAGTTTACCTGCTATAAAAAGTGTTCAAGTAGCCATAAAACTTTGGATCTTTTGCATTTTTTTGGTTTCTAAATATAAAAAGTGTTCAAGTAGCCATAAAACTTTGGATCTTTTGCATTTTTTTGGTTTCTAAATAAAACCAACGCCAAATTGAAAAATACAACTTTCCTTTTGTTTGATACCGTTTGGTTCCTTTTTTTGGTGGGACTTTTTTTTTGTTTTTTTGTGGTTTTTTTTTCAATTTGGATTTGCACTTTTTTTGTGTTTAAACCATACTGATGGCAAGACTAAAGTATCTTACTATAAACCGAAAATAAACACACATATTTGTGTTTATAACATGAGTATTACATTGTACATCAATAAATACATAGTGTACATGTATACACTACAAAGAGACAAAAAAGGACAAAAATGCCCTCCACCAGACATCAAAACAAAAGTCACTCCACCAGTTGATAAAGGACGAAAATGCCCTTGCCAACCTTATAGAAGATAACTTTAGAAAACTTGTGTGGTATCATTTAGTTCCATGGGATGTCATAAATGCAACCTCAATTACATACCATACCACTATTTTAGTTGATGTCACGATCCTCTGCAATCTCTTAGGGTATTTGATACAGTTGTACATCTTTAAATTACATACCATTATTTTAGGGATTTTGAGTCGAAATTACTTAAAATAAATCACTTTTTATAATAACGGTGGTGTTATTAATGATTTTAAGTCAAATGACCAACTTAGAATCAAAATGAAAGTATATTGTTTAACCTACAAATTGATAGAAAACAACGCCCTGTTTTGTTTCACTTTTTACTAAAAGATTACAACTGTACATACTAACTCAAAGTCATTATATACCCGATTACGAGCATCTTATTATCAAATCCGATTTCATATATAAGGTATGATATCAATGATATCAATTACATTTAATTTTAATTATTAGGTCAATTTGATCATATTCTGCTCTATATAAATTTATAAATGCTTCGTAGTTTTTAAATTCAAACAATTGTGTTTATTTATTTTTTTTGTTACATTTTTTTATATTTTATTTTTTATATAGCATTGTAATTTATATTATTCATTGTGTTTCTCTTTAGCATCTATTCGAATTTATATACTTTTTTACAAATATATATTAATATTAATTTTAAATAATCAATAGGAAAACTGTTAAACAAACTTAACTATTATTAATGATATAATTTGTTTATAAATTTTTTATCCGTGGTTCCCACGGGTTGTAACCTAGTATATATATATATATATATATATATATATATATATATATATATATATATATATATATATATATATATATCACAAATTAGTGACGGTAACAATCTCAGTTTCTCTAATCATTGAGCCAAAGTGCAATGAAACAATTAACCATTTCAATTACATACTAAAACATTTATGCAAGCCTTCATAGATATGAAATAAAAAAATCATGAAAAATTGTTTCTTATAATGCTCAACTTAAAATACGATTGTTTATAAATACATAAAATAGTTGAATGTATGATTTAGAGTTTTTTTAATGTAATTAAGAATGTTCGATTTACCCTTCTAAACGCAATGTTGAGATTGTGAATACCCACAAGTATTTCGTACATAATAGAACCACAGACTACCTGAAAAAGAATTAAAATCACATGATCATTTGATTTATATGACAACTTTTTTAGAGCAAATTACCTAAATAAAAAATTTAATAAATTAATAACATATTTTAAAACTTTTGTATTAATTGTTGATTATTAGCATGGGTGACTTTCAGTTTTAAATCTATAGAAAAATTTAGCTAAAAGTTCAAATTAGAGTATGTGACGGTGGAATAAATTTATAGAGTATATCTCATATTTTTCCATTCCAAAAATATAGTGTTATGAACCTACAGAGGTATTCACGTATCACTTTTAAACTACAAATATATAGAAGTTGGAGAGCCATTCAAGCTACAACTAATCAAAAAATTCCATAAGATCATAATTTTAAAATCTTTTTATCACGAAAATACACACAACCAAACGAAAAAGTACATTCATTCATATTGTTCACATTTTAAAAATCATTAATTCTGATTTACCTAATAATAATGTTATATATCTCATTAAAAAAATCAAAACATTAACACAAATTCAAAATGATAGAATTTGCAATCAATGGTTGTTGAGCAACTACATTAGCTTGTGAACGCCTAACTAAAACTGCACATAATGTCCTTGGAGCTTGTACATTTAGGCAACCTACTTTTACATTTGACCAAATAAACATATCAGTACACACCAATAGCCAAACTAATACATTTACATAGAAAAACATAAACATATGCACAGATGGACCCAAATACACACAGATGCAAACATAATTTAACAAACACATTTAAGATAAGGTTTAGAGAGAGGCCTTGATGGTATTGAAGGTGACATGTTTTCTTGTGGTGGCAAGGGTTGTTGGAGAGGGGCGACATATAAGATTACCTTCATAACCTCAAATCCACCATCTTTCTCATATAAACTGCAGATTTCTATATTTCTAGTAAACCAACATCAGACAATTAAGCTGGCAACCCAACATCCACCTATTCACCATGGACATTAGTTACATTGAAAAAGGATCATTATGAGTTCCTATTCATCATGTTGTTGGAAACAAACCAGAGAAACAAACAATAATTGAATAACAAAGTTGCCAGAGATATATGAAGAAGAAGAAGAAGAAGAGGGATTGTTGTGATAAGATTCTCTGTAAAAAATGCATACCCTTTTATTATTACACCAACAATCAAAATTTACATCTTGATTACACCCACAAATATACGTACAACAATACTATAACTGTCAATTGACAGTTACTAACGCCCCTACCCGTCACATCGGTTCACAATATACCGATACAACAAAGGCAATGTTCACAGTCTAACAATAAAGCCTATTAAATACACTTAATTGATATTACCTTGTCTAGCTTATACCTTTCAACACATCTGAGGAACATACTTCACCCAAAATGGTAATCCTCCGTAAGATTAAAACAGAAAATGACCCTTGTAAAAATTTCACATAAATAGTATTTGTTAAAAGAAAAATAATTACCAATCTAAGAAGGGAAACTATGTAAAATATTAAAAAAAAACATACCTCAAAATCCATTCAGCAAAAATATAAGGTCCAATTCGAAGATGAGCATAAAGCCCTGCTTTTTGCACACTCTTTAAGAATAAATAACAGTATTATAATATCCACCATTGTTGATATTAATTGATCTGTAACTGAATTACCAAGTTCAAACAATGATTCTTCTCAAGGTTTTACTTAGCAGCCACATGATGAATAGATTTTTTCATCAATACAATTTAAACCTTTGATTCATCTAAAGTTGGAAATAAGTTAGTAGAAGAGAGCTTTTGTAATGAATTGACGTATTGCATATGTGCAGATAAAAAAAGAGAAAGCATTTGGGTTTCTTATAGTGATTTGAAAGAGTTCATGAGGGCAAAGGTTGACAAAGAAAAGATGGCATGCATCACCATGTAGTACTTTCAATTAATTTCTTTGGCATCTCCATTCCGATTTGAAAGAGTTTAACCAACATCTTCATTTGTCGAAATAATGCCATCAAATTAAAAAAATGCATACTCATAAATCGAGAAAACAAAATTAAATGTGTTTACTAGTTAACAAAAACAACACGTTTGATTGAAGCTGTATATGCAACAAATTGGAATCAGCGATCGAGGTATATATGACATGGGAAGAATCGTAGTCCACCGATTTCAAATTTGGATAGAATTACATCCCTGATTCTTAAATTCAAATGAGGTTAAAGAGAATTCAAATTTCAAAATTTCAATCTCAAAAATAAAGGGATCAGATAGAAAATATGGCAGAAAACCTGAAAGAGGGTGTGTGAGAGGTTTAAAACATAAGCAAAAGGGTGTGTGAGGGGTTTAAAACATAAGATTTAGGAATAAATTTAGAAATATTTACCTTCATGATCATGCTCATCAACTCAAATTAATTAGGAAGCGCTGAAATCTTATGTTTTGAATGGATTGTGGCATTAAAAGAGTGAAACGCGACCTAGAGGGAGCAAGCCTTGACCATTTTCATGGTGGAGGTAGTGGAGTAGGAGAAGAGATATACAGTGATTTTTGCTGATTTAACTAAGAAAATGAAACCAAAATAAGAAAAGGGAATGAAGGTCGTGATTTGGTCCCTCGTATCATCGTCAGATACACATAGTCCCTAATTTTGTGGGACAGATTGATTATTTCATTTGATTGAAACCAATTTAAAAAGATAGTATACACGCGTCTTATGGCAAACTATGAGAGATTTCGGGAGAACACTAATTTGATGCCTGAATTTTTGGGATTGTGTTGTTCAAATTCAAATTCAAATACCGAATGTGAAATGCTAAGGGGTTAATAATTAGTTTTTGGGCAATTTCGGAAATTCACATAGAAATTGTGGGCAGGAAATCTCGATAGGAAGGGGTGGAGCGATTGACACGTGGAGGTTTAGGTACTGTTTTATTATAATAGAGGATATATATATATATATATATATATATATATATATATATACGTGTGTGTGTTGTTTATTGAGTGATATGGATGTATGAATCCTCCTTAATAAATGAATGTTGTTTTTCCACATATCAATCTCCCATGAGTTTTGACACTTATCATTTTGTAGTGTTTTTGAAATAAATATTATCCACTTGTCAATTTTTGATTTGTTTCAATTTTTAAAATTAAAGTCATATATACTTATATATATATATATATATATATATATATATATATATATATATATAAAGTATTAAATATAATATATATGATATTAAATTGCAATAAATACGTTTCTTTTTTTTTTCTTATTTTAAAATTTTATATTAAAAAATATTTAATCTATTTTTAAATCAACTCGTGTAATATACGGGCCTCACACCTAGTTGTGTATATAGTTGGTAGATTCTTAAATAATCTTAGTCGTACAAAAATAAATCAAGAGTAAATTGTAGTTTTGGTCTCTGTGTCAAATTCGTATATTCAGTCAAACCTTTGAAAATTTGACAAGATGCATTCTTGTGGTTTAAAGAGATTACATTACCCATCATTAATCCACTTAAAAAGACCATTTTACCCTTACTTTTATATTTTTCTTTTTCTTATATTTATATATATATATATATATATATATATATATATATATATATATATATATATAATTGTTTAATTATTTTTATATTTTGTCACTTATGTTTTATTTTATTTTATTTATATTTTTTATGATTTATATATATATATTTTTTAAAATTTTATTCACATATATTTTTTTAATGTTTTTTGTATTTTGTTCGTTTATATTTTTTTGACATTTTATTTGAATACTTTTTCTAGTTTTTTTGATGTTTTGTTCGAATATATATCTTTTAATGTTTTTTGATCTTTTGTTTTTTTATATGATTGTAAAGCTTTTTATAAATATTTTTTGTATAAAAATATAAAAATGTTAGTTAAATGAGAATATTATTAACACATATTACGTATATAATTATTTATTTTAATAGGGTTATTGTATAGGCTGACCGAAATTCAAAACGAGTGTCAATGGCTTTGAGTTCAATTTTTTTAGCTTTAGAATTTTTTTTACATTTTGTTCCGAGTGAAAAATGTTAAACATAATTTATATATCTCAAACACATGTGTCAATATTTTCAAGTTCATTTTTTTTTATTTTTAGAAATTGTATTCGTTTTCGAGTTATATGGTTTTTCAATTAGCCTATATATAACTTGAAACCCCTTTTCGAATTTCAGTTAGCCTATCTATTAATCTTATTAATAATATAATTTTATACCTAATCTAAGTTAATAATATTAACATTTAATATTTTTTTTTACAGTTTTTTGTGTGTTGTTTGAGTATATTGTTTAGTTTTTTTTTTTTTTACATTTTTTTGTTTATATTTTTATGATGTTTTTTTTAATATATTTTTTTAAGTTTATTGGCGTGTTGTTTGAATACATTATATTTTTTTTTGGCGTTTGTTTGTTTATATTTTTTGTAAGTAATGTAAAAAAAGTTCGTTAAATGTGAATTTTAATAACTTAGATTAGGTATAAAATTATATTTTTAATAAAATTAATAGATAAGCTAACTGAAATACGAAAATGAGTTTCAAGTAATATATAACCCTATTAAAATAAATAATTATATACCTAATATGCGTTAATCATATTCTCATTTAACTAACCTTTTTATAGTTTTTAAACATTGAATATTTATAAAAAGCTATATATATATATATATATATATATATATATATATATATATATATATATATAAACAAAAGATCAAAAAATCAAATATAAAGATATTGCATTAGTTAAAATCATTAATATATATATATATATATATATATATATATATATATATATATATATATAAGATAAAGAAATCTATAAAAGTAAAGATAAAACGGTCATTTTAAGTAGATTAAGGATGTGCAGTGCAATTTCTTTAAACAACAAGGATGCATCTTGTCAAAATTTCAAAGGTTGGACTGAATGTGTGTAACGACCCAAAAATCAAGGGTAAAAACTTCATTTTAATATAGCTAAAACATTGATACCATTTATTCAAAACATTTCAGATCATCATTAAGTAAAACATTTATCAGAGTTCATCCCAAAATCATTCATTGTGGAAATCATAGGTGTGTACACTGCGATCAATCCGAGCTCTTCATTTACAAATCGATAGCTGAAACCAAAACTGTAAACCGTAAGAACAAAGCTTAGTGAGTCCCCCAGAGCATACCCCACACACAATCCACGTAACACATATCGTATTAGCTATAAAAGCAACATATATCAAATAAGCCATGCATACATAAACCTGTAAGAATGCAATGGGCTACCCCACATGGTCTTTTCCTAGGACTGCCATGGGCTACCACACATGGTCTTACATCTAATGCCATGGGCTACCTCGCATGGTCTTTACCTAGGAGTGTCATGGGCTATCCCACATGGTCTTACATCCAATGTCATGGGCTACCCCACATGGTATTTACCTAGGACTGCCATGGGCTACCCAACATGGTCTTACATCCAATGCCATAGGCTACCCCACATGGTCTTTACCTAGGAATGCCATGGGCTACCCCACATGGTCTTACATCCAATGTCACGGGCTCCCCCGGGGTCTTCCGTTCAAGTATCACAAAGACAACTAGCATAACACGTATCATATAATCACTAGCATACCACTTAGCATAAAGCTAACTATCATACCACATATATCTACTACAGCTAGTGTACCACATAACTGATTTCACAAGAAACCAGTCTAGATAGAATACTTCCCACTCGTAATACCTTGAGGCTTCCTAAAGAACAAAATCACTAGTCAATTGCGACTACCGATTAACCAACAACTCCACATACATACCCCAAATCATTAAAGTCACTCCTACTCCTCTTGTTGCCACATGGCTGATTTTCCGAAGAACACCCGGGGACCTCCCTGGTCCTAACTTGTCTGCTAACTGTCCGGAACACCGCACACATACCCAATTGCTGAGCCAAAAACACACTCAGCAGTCCCTTGCGACCTCCGACGGATTCCTCGTCTAACCATAACTGCCCTATCTCCTTCAATCCATTTGATCCATCCGATCAAGATAGGCTGACAACCTGTCGCCATTGAATCCGACGCAAAAATGTGAATACTACCAGAATAGTTGTAGTCTTACATCATACCCAGCCTCCTTCGACCTACCGTTTCCTGATTCCGACATGTCGTGGCTCTATTACAGATAGAGCCACCCGAGATACATCATAATGGCTTAAAATACCATCAAACCAACCCGTTCACCACCTTGGAATTCTGCCCTTGACATATAGATGCCCCACATCCCAACTCACTGAAACAAAATCCTGCACGAATTCCGATTCGGGACCCTATCCAAATCCAAAATGTTACTCCGGTCCTATCCAAAGATCCTCAAATTGGCATTTGCAGAATGTACCATCACTTCCTTTCATCCTTTACTCAACTGATTAATAAATACCCTAGCCGATTCCCTGAGACTTCCAGTCTCGCACCCTATCCAACCACCAGGTTCTTATAAGATCCAATAACAGGGCTACCCAGCCGTAGCCCTACAGAAACATGCACTACTCGAGCACAAGATCATGTATCACAAGGTCCAAACCTTAGCTCAACAGTCTCTATTGGTTCCATCCTGAATTCCCATAACCATCCGAGCTCACCCTCAAATGACTGATCGGTCAATCACCTCTGGTCCTGATCCTCACTAAGCTATGGATCCCCCATAACCCTGCGAACTAGCCTGTCCTAGTCCAAATCACCTGGAAGAATCTGTGAACACTATGGCACCCCCATAGTCTTACAACACTCTCTACTGCTAGTGATGCTACGACTGCCCCGCAGTCTTACAACACTATACCCTAACTGACCATTAGTGAATGTCACGGCTCCCTCACAGTCTTACATCACTTTCACTCTTGCTCCTGCCCCAGATACCTGGACGGTTCTCCCCCACTTAGATTCAACTAAGTCCGCTCGGCACACGAAAATTGAAGGATTCCCAATCCTCATTACATTCCAATGCTCACCTTGCTGACGACCGATGCTTACTGTGACTACCCGAAATTTCTATCTTGTACAACCATTCACTTCAATCAAAGTCAGACTTGTTTTTGCTAACTTTTAGCACTGTTTAGAGTCTGTTTGAGCATTCTGAGCTTAGTACACCAAGGGAATGAGTGAAAGGAAGTGTCAATTGAAGTTGTAACCGAACAAACAAGCTTTAATCTTCATCATTTAAAGTTTACAACCACACCATGTGAGTTTACGACCGTAAACACATGATGGCCATAAACTCATGTTATATACATGATATTCCTTCGCTTCTTCTTCATTCTTCATCTTTCCAAGGCTAGAATTCAATTCTGTCTTAACTATCATCAAGAACTTTCATCAAAATCTTCAATCTAGTAAGTTATCTTTCCATTTTCAACTTGATATCCTTCCATATCTAGTGAATATACATGATTTCATCCATGAAATCTCTTCTTTTGGTTAGATCTTCAAAGTGTTCTTCATTTTGTCAAGAACAACAAGAACACTTAGGTGATTTTGGACCTTTAACACCCTTACAAGCTTCTAATACGTAAGTACAATACCCTTAGCTTGTTATATACTTGAATCACTTGTTAAACACCTTGAAAACATCTAGAAATCAAGAACAAAAGGGTGTTTACAGCCAAGGCAATCTCCTTTGGCCGTAAACCCTAATAAGTGGTGTAATAGTGCCACAACTCATTTCTAAGCCTTAGAACTAAGTCTAGAACACTTCAAGGAAGACCATAGGACCTTAACACACAAAATGGTACAAGATACCATGATTTTACGGCCATAAACTCAGTAGTCGTAAACCCATGGGCCATAAACTCATGGGGGTCTTACCATTGGGTCGTAAACTCCTAAGTGAGGCCCTACACCCCTTATATGCAACCCTATGTGGTGTAACACTTCATTACATGTGTTTCCTAGTCCCTAAGGTTGTTCCATTTCATGATTAGATGTTATAAACACTAATTAAATACATGCATGTGTCATTATATGCTATTTAGGATCCATTGTGCTCAAGTCTTCACTTGGCACTTAGCATCCTGCAAACCGATCTTCCATTCGTATCACTCACTATAGGTGAGTTCATACCCCTTAACCTACCTTTTAAATGATTTTAGATGCTTTTATGGGGGGGGGGGGCGGGGGGAATACAAGTTGAAACATTATAGTTATTATATCAATCACATGTGATTAATAACTATCAAACAAATGGATTTACTATACTTTTGACTGTTTTATCAAACAAACTACTTCAAATGTTTATCAAACTCTTTTACATATTAAACTCTTTACCAGACTTATTGTTATATGCTAAACCTTTTCTTTTAACTCTTTTAAACTCACATATTGTCATAACCATGTCTGATGCACCTATAGTTATATAGGTAAGGTTTGAAGGACTTAGGACTGATAACTCACTTTATTTCCTGTTCCTTGTTTGGTTGTGGACTTAGAGTACCCTTTTGTTTGTCTGAGTGTCGTTTGATCCTTAGTTATATATTATGTATATATGTATAGACATAAAAGCTTTTATCTCAGTTCAGTACCTTTGGATTGCAAAGGTGTACAAACATGTTCATTTATATAAACAACTCTACTAGTAAACTATAATAGGTATAGTTTAGGAAGTCACTACTCACTATTTCTAGTACAATGAAACATACAAAGAGTCGGTTCATACATTAGTCAATACATACTATTATGAGAAACATAACGAACATACTATGATGAGAAAGTAAGAGAATATACTATTATGAGAAACATAACGAACATATTATGATGAGAAACTAAGAGAATATACTATTATGAGAAACATAACAAATATACTATGATGAGAAACTAAGAGAATATACTATTATGAGAAACATAATGAATATACTATAAAGAGAAACCGAAAGAGAATACTATAACGAGAAACAATACATACTATACACTATACAAGAGAACATACTATGATCAGAAACAAAGAGAACATAGTACATACTAGACAGAGAGAACATACATTACACTAGTACATACAATACATATACAAGAATACTATAACATAAATGTGAGTCACTACTTCGGGGCATGGCATCACTGCTATGGCTCGTTTTGTAACCAGAGTCTCCTGGAGGGAGAGCGTGAATTTGTGTATAGATCTATACGGGACTGACCGTCCTGCACCTTGCTGCTAACTACAGTGGCACCTGCAGGTCTACGGGTAACGAATGCCATACCATTTTGACGTCTTCGAGTGTCGTATTTTACTAAGTCGATCAAGTATGGTTACAATTATATCACATTATACCTTAATTAACAATTGGGTTAAGGTAGTTAGTACAGCAGTAGTTACTATAATACAACACTACAGTACTTTATTATTTTCCCCATTGCATTCACATTGTGATCTTCTCACATAAACGGTAATGTAAAAACTATAAATTGTTAATGATAGTCACACTTGGGAAAAATACATTTTTACAAGAAACAAACATACAGAACATTTGATTCCTTGGTAGAAGGCTACCTTTAGTAGAAAATATAGGATTTTCTAGGAGATACAAAAATTTACTACAAACTTTTACAAACTTATACATCAGATACTTACAAACATTTTCATACAAACAATGACACTAAAATGCTTATGAACTCACCAACTTTAAAGCTGATAAACTCTTTCAAAATAACTTGTATTCTTAGGTCATCAATAGACAGGTACTGATGCCAGGTTTTGAGAAGATGGAGCACATTCAAGACTCATCTCTTATTTTGATTTGTATTTTTGGTGTCTTATAACTATACATAACACACTTGTATTAAAATTATATTATTAATGCAATGGATGATGTTGTTGCTTATTTACTATTATGCTTTGTTGTGATACTGTACATGACGTCCTCCACCCCGGAACGTTTCCGCCGTTCAGGTTTTGGGGTGTGACACTTACAGGTTTTGGGGTGTGACACTTACCAAATATAGAACACCATGAATAACCCTTCCCAAACAGCACACTACTTGAAATCCATCTAACACTTCTTGTATCCCAATAACATCAATGACTTCAAACGCTTAAAAAAACGATATCATGCTCAGATCTTGGAGTCCAACGAATGGATAATCTAACCAAACCTCAACCTCAACTCTCTCTTCCCTCAGCAATCTCGATGGCTCTTCCAAACATAAATACTAATGCTACTGAAAACTAGTCATAACTCCCTCGTTCGCGCCCTTGGACTACCCCCGAAAATGACTTGAGTAGGTGCACTCACTACTCCTCCCTGACCGTTAGATAGTCGACCTCCTTGTCGTCCACCTGATTACAACGAAATATAATAGGGTTGCTACCCATGGGAAATCCCTAAAGACGTGACCAAACCTGCTACACCTATAGCAACCCAGATCACTGAATCGATTCTGACAATGACTCGGAGCAATCACGGTGCTCACGGATTCCGCTCCGTGAGGTACATCTTTCTGAAGATCTCTCAAAGATTCCTCAACATGCTAAATGGCATCTGACAACCCTTTCTATCCCAGACAATAGAAGAAAATCAACCTGAGATCCAACTTATCACAATTCCCAAGCGACACAAATACCCGGTATCCACCGGAAATGGCCGAAGATAGCATATCCGCAAACATCTGAAGGAATCCTGACCACTTCCTCCTGTGATACCTCAACCACCCTGAGAATATAATGTAACACCTCATTCCAATCCCAATGACAATCCAAAACCTTGGAACGAAACATCATCGCGCAGTTTTTACAAGCGTTGTATTGGATTCGACCCTGCTAGCCTCTCAAAAGCTGATTCAAACTCTTGGGTCTCTGCCCGAGACCCTCTAATAAATTCACCTAACCTGAACCTCTCTCATTGAGGTGCTCCTAATCCATCTTCCGACCTCGGCTCTGCTACCAACATGTAACAAACCAAAAATCAAGGGTAAAATTTTCATTTTTATTATAGCTAAACATTGATACCATTTATTCCAAACCTTTAAGATCATCATTAAGTAAAACATTTATCAGAGTTCATCCCAAAATCATTCATTGCAGAAATCATAGGTGTGTGCATTTCGATCAATCCGAGCTCTTCATTTCCAAATCGATGATACTTGAAACCAAAACTGTAAACCGAATAAAGCTTAGTGAGTCCCCCAGAGCATACCCCACACACAATCCACATAACACATACTATATTAGCTATAAAAGCAACATATATCACATAATCCATGCATACATAAACCTGTAAGAATGCCATGGGCTACCCCACATGGTCTTTACCTAGGACTGCCATGGGCTGCCCCACATGGTCTTTACCTAGGATTGCCATGGGCTACCCCACATGGTCTTACATCCAATGTCATGGGCTACCTCACATGGTCTTTACCTAGGAGTGCCATGGCTTACCCCACATGGTCTTACATCCAATGCCATGGGCTACCCCACATAGTATTTACCTAGGACTGCCATGGGCTACCCAACATGGTCTTACATCTAATTCCATGGGCTACCCCACATGGTCTTTACCTAGGAATGCCATGGGCTACCCCACATGGTCTTAAACACAATGCCACGGGCTCCCCACGGGGTCTTCCATGCAAGTATCACAATGACAACTAACATAACACGTATCATATAATCACTAGCATACCACTTAGCATAAAGCTAACTATCATACCACATATCTCTACTACAACTAGTGTACCACATAACATAAAATGGGTCGGATTTAGTGCCTTAGACCCATTGGTATGGTGAGAAGACTCATCTCGCACTGCATAAGCTTCCCACATGAATTCCTTAGTTGCTGCCTCGCCAGCTTCCAGAGCTGTCACCACCAATAAATATACCCCAAATTAGCAATTGGGCCCCATACCAAAATCCTTATTCCATGCATAGGGTAAAATAATCATTTTAACCCTAGCCCAATATGATCCAAAACTAAGGCCCAAACCCAAAACAAAATGCCAACATAATAATGTCCAAAAAAACAACAATGACCTAATTTTCCAAATTGGGCCCGAACCTTTCTAATGGACCTTATACAAAAGCCCAATATTCTCCTTAGTTAATAATCCTGGCCCAATTGGTCCGCGAATGACCACAACAACCTAGTCCAAGAATTGGCCTAAACCGAGGCCCATAATGTGAAGTCCATTTCTATATTGGGCCACAAGCCCAATAAGCCCAACTATTCCATTATTGGCCCAAAGATAATTCAGGCCTAACTATCAGCAAATCCAGGACCAAAACCATTAGGGCCTAAAGGTCCAAAGTCCACAAAGGCCCACGACCTCCTGAGAGCGTATGCCCAGCGTACCTCTTCTGTACGCTTAGCGTACTGGGAAAAAGGGTTATACGTGCAGCGTACTACATTGTACGCCCAACGTACAAATGGTTGGTGCACAAAATCCATCAAGTGCTTAATGCTTCAAACCAAGGGACCAAATTATAGATCTGAGCTCTACCTAACGTCTTAATCCATAAAGTCACTGACTTGGTGACTTATATGACCCACACGAACCCAAAATCAAAGTATAACAATCTACTTCCATGAAAATGACCATAACTCTTGCATGAATCCATCAAGACCTCCAAGATGGCAACTTTCTGCCTTAGGGACTTAGTTAGCACCAAGGGTGGCAACCCTAAGCCTAAAAATGGATTTGGAACCATAAAGCTCCATTCTTGGGACCAAAAAGATCCAAAAACTCAACATAATAGATGTAAGCATTCAATGGTTAATTTCAAAGCTTTATACCTTCATCAAGCTGAAAATGAGTCACACAAGCCAGATCCATAAGCATCTTTTTGATCTCCATCTTTGCATCTAACTCCACCTTCTTGAAAATGAGCCAAACACTCCAAAAATGGACTCAATAAGCTCAAAATACCACTATGAATGGTTAAGGACGATTTCTAGGGTTTAGAGGGGTGTAGGTTCAAGATATTAGGGCTAGGTTATTAGATAAGGAGTTTAAACACGGTCCAAGGCCCTAAAATAGGGTTCTGATATGACTGGAGTACGCCCAACATACATATGGTACTCCGAGTGTACTCCGGGGAACATTCACGACCCTCCTGGTCAGTACACCCAACATACTCCAAGGTATACCCATGGTACTACCTTCTGTGCTAGTACGCCCCGTGTACTCAGCTAAGCCTGAAAACCACCAAATTTTCGAAGGTCATAACTTCTTCGTTATAAGCCCGATTCTGACGATCCTTATATCCATGGAAAGGTGATGAGAATCCCTACACTTCTAACAACTCAAACCTTTCTTAAGACCTTCGGAAAAAAATACATTTTCCACAAAAGTCTGAACTGCCACTTTACCGAAATACCCCTAGGCTCCAAAACACGATCCAAACACCCGAATCACTTCTAATACATCACCCGCACCGAAAAGGGCCTAGATCTTACCTTCCCAAGAGCCATAATCCTTATAATGGCTAACCTTCGATCCACAACCTCAAACTAGGAGTCAATTCGGAAAAGAGCGTTACAACTTTCCCCCACTTAAATTAGATTTCGTCCTCGAAATCATGCATCACCGTCCCCGACATACCAGACAACCTGAGCAACACCGCCATAAACTCGTGAATACCGCAACCTACTTGAGGCAACTAAAACCCATCCTCATAGGGTTCTAGAACACGGAGATGAATGAATTCCTTGCAACTTGATCACACCTTCTCCATCTGAAATCTGAAGTCTCAAGATGGTCTGTCTCCCTGACAGACTGCCCACATTGAATCATCATTGAACTGATTTCACAAGAAACCAGTCTAGATAGAATACTTCCCACTCGTAATACCTTGAGGCTTCCTAAAGAACAAAATCATAGGTCAATTATGATTACTGATTAACCAGCAATTCCACATACATACCCCAAATCATTGAAGTCGCTCCTACTCTTCTTGCTGTCACATGGCTGCTTTCCTGAAGAATACCCGGGGACCTCCCTGGTCCCAACCTGTCTACTAACTGTCCGGAACACCGCACACATACCCAATTGTTGAGCCAAAAACACACTCAGCAGTCCCCTGCGACCTCCGACGGATATCTCGTCTAACCATAACTGCCTTATCTCCTTCAATCTATTTGATCCATCCGAGCGAAATAGGCTGACAACATGTCACCACTGAATCCGACGCAAAAAGGTGAATACTACCAGAATAACTGTAGTCTTACATCATACCCGACCTCCTTCGACCTACCGTTTCTTGATTCCGACATGTCATGGCTCTATTATGGATAGAGCCACCCGAGACACATCATAATGGCTTAAACTACCATCAAAACAACTCATTCATAGGGATGTCAAAAACCCCCGTGGGACCTCGCTCCCGCGGGACCCCGATACCGTACGGGACTAAATTTTTTAAAAAAACCGGGAGCGGGAGTGGGGGCGGGGGCAAAATTAAACTCCGTTTATTTTCGGGACCGGGGTCGGGAGTCAGTATTTCCGTCCCATACTCCCACGGGGGCCTCGGTTGTACATTTATGTAAAAAAATATATATTTAATATAAAATACATATACAAAATAGATTTTCTAATTTTAGATTTAATGTAGGTTTCACTCTCCCGTTTCCAATTAATGGATATTGAAGATGTAACGAATTGATCATATATTTTTGGATATGTAATTATTTTATATTTGTAATGTTGGATTTGTCGTATTTTATATTTGTAAGAGTGTTGAAATTGTCGTTTTGTAATGTTTGATTTTTAATTTTTAGTTTCTAAAAGATTAGGTTTTAAGCTTTTAAAGTTATTAAAAATATTTTTTTAGCCTAAAACAAAACGGTTTTTTAGCAAAAAAATCGAATTTTAAGCCTATAAACTGGGGGACCGGGGGCGGGACCGGGGGCTATGTAAACAGGGGATCCGATGGAGGGACCGGGAGCAGGGGCAACAATTGATTTTGGGGGCGGGAGCGGGGGCAGCTATTCCCGCTCCCGTTTGGTCCCGTTGACATCCCTACCCGTTCACCACCCTGGAATTCTACCCTCGATGCCCTTGGCATATAGATGCCCCACATCCCAACTCACCGAAACAAAATCCTGCATGAATTCCGATTTGGTTCCCTATCCAAATCCAAATTGTTAATCCTGTCCTATCCAAAGATCCTTGAATTGGCATTTGTAGAATGTACCATGACTTCCCGTCATCCTTTGCTCGACCGATTAATAAATACCCTAGCCGATTCCTTAAGACTTTCAGTCTCGCACCCTGTCCAACCACCTTATAAGATCCAATAACAGGGCTACCCAGTCGTAGCCCTACAGAAACATGCACTACTCGACCACAAGATCATGTATCACAAGGTCCAAACCTTAGCTCAACAGTCTCTACCCGTTCCATCCTGAATTCCCATAACCATCCGGGCTAGCCCTCGAATGACTAATCGGTCAATCACCTCTGGTCCTGATCCTTAAAAAGTTGTGGCTCCCCCACACCCCTGTGAACTAGCCTGCCCTAGTCCAAATCACCTGGAAGAATCTATGAACGCTACGACACCCGCGCAGTCTTACAACACTCTCTACTGCTAGTGAATGTTACGGCTCCCCCGCAGTCTTACAACACTATACCCTAACTGGCCATTAGTGAATGTTACGGCTCCCCCGTAGTCTTACATGGCTGAATGTTTGAGTCAAAACATATGATTTATGATAAACAAAAAATGGGTAATATCACACTTGTGACATAAAAACATCTCAAAACAATTGTCTCGATTCGTGTGTCAAAATCCTGACATCAATTTATTTTTTCTCGAAAAGTGGTGTATGATAGAGTAGAGTTCAAAGATTTTAAAAACTCAGATGGATTAATTTTTCGAGTTGTAGAACCGAAGGAAATCGCGTTTAAAGATTCGTGTTTAATTAATCTGAAATGTCCGATTTTTCTACTTTTGCAAATAGTTTTGCTAAAAATATTTGTAGTATGAAATTAAATAATAAATTATGACCTCAGTCCAAAAATGATTTTGGAATTTCCATCTGAGGTGTGCAAGTTCCTCAACGGATAGACACAGTTTTTGTAGCTTTAAGAGAATAGGTATTATATTGGTTTGGTTCTTATAACGGTCGTATCGTTTGCATACGAAATCCGTTTTGGACGTTCTTTATATTTTCGGAAACAGGGGAAAATGTACTACAATACTAGATTGTTTGCTTCACTCACAACTGCTTAACAAGAAATTTCAGTTTTTCAGACGCATTAACTAGGGTTGTAGTTTGAGCTGTTTGATTTGTTTGCTAGTTTACATATTTGGAGGTAAGATACCATCTGGTATCTTATAATAGTTGCAATGAACTCATTTATTTTACAAAAGAAGCATTAAAATTCAATGAGTCAAATTACAAAGAGATTTATTGTGAATTAATCTTCCATGGTCTTTAAACTAAATTCTGGGATGCATAATTTACATCACAACATGCATATAAAAAATTTATTCAATATGAGGACAATAAATGGTGTTTCACATAATTGATATCGATATCCAAGAATTTTGTTATGGAAGACAGTATGGTGTGGGTAGAAATTGATGGTCTCCCATTTTGTGCTTGGTCATCTTAAGCATTCAAGAAGATTGTTGGCAGTTGGGGCAATATTATGTTTATTGACGATGATCAAGATGAGGACGTTAGCAAGGGTGGTGTTTGTATCAAGACAAAAGAAAATAGTCTCATTGCATACATGATAACAGTGGTGGTGGAGGATAAAGAATACAGGGTTTGGGTTCATGAGATTGACGGGTGGGCGCCAACGATTCAAAAGTTGGATCCGTCAAGCCATTCTGGATCTAATGAGGACATAAAAGACAATTTTTCTACTAATGAAGACCATGTGGATTTGGTGGGTGAATGGATGATGACTTGCCTAAAGAGGAGGAAAGGAAACATGGTGAGGAAAATAGGGTCGTCAATGAAGGAAAACAGAAGGAGGACATAATTGATGGAAAAGTCGTTCCTGACTCTTTTAAGGAGGACGGGGAAATTCCAAATGAAATGAAGAAATGGGGAGATAGGGTCGAGGAAAGTGAACCTGAATATGTCATTAAAGAGAGAGGAATCTCGTTAAACATCAAACAAAAGCATGGAAGTCGACAAACGTCGTAATTAATCTCAAAACCATCGAGTTTTAATAGGGCGTTTGTTAATATCTTGCCAGCGAGGAAAAGTAAAGGGGATGAAGGTGGACATGGGTCATGTTCTCTGAAGCATAATTGAAAGTCAGCTTCTTTCTTGGCTACTTCAGGAAAAGGAGTCAGAGGGTCATCAAGATCCAAGAGATTGGAAAAAAGTGTGTAACTCAAGATTCATTTATTAATCAAATTGTTCGTCAAATTGAGATGGGAAAGATTTGGGGCCTTGACATGGATGAAAAAAAAGTAGATTTAATGAAATATATTAACAAAAATGTTGTGCAAGAAGGTGATAAATGAATACATTGTCGTTAAATATATGTGGTGTTGGGGTGTGGAGAAAAGAAGGAAAGTTATGCAACTTTGTAATAGAAATGTTGTTACATTTTTAGGTCTTCAAGAGACTCAGTTGACTTCAAATGATCTTTCTAAAATAAAAAGTTCGTGGGTAAATTATAATTTTGATTTTGCCTCAAGTTGTGCTCGGGGTCGCTCGAGAGGGATCCTTTCTATTTGGGACCCGATAGCTTTCAAGAAGCATTTGATTGTGAGTATGGAAAATGTTTTGATTGTGGAGGGAGAATGGGTTTTTAAAAAACTAAAGTGTTTTATGGCTAATGTGTATGCTCCATAAGACAAAAGGAAAAAGAAAGATTTGTGGGATCAAATTTAGCGTTTTATAAAGAGGAGGTCTGGTTTTTATGTGATTTTCAGTGATTTTAATGATGTTCTCGACTCGTCAGAATGGATTAGGTCTTCTTTTTTTGCAAAGTACAACCACTGATTTTAAAAACTTTATAGTGGACGCTAGTATTTTTGATGTCCTGATGGGTGGATTTAAATTTACAAGGGCTAGTAAGAACGGTGAAAAGCTCACTACAAGAAAAACGCGATTTTGCTAGGGAAGGTCGCTATGGAACGTATTTTCGTTGTTAATCTGCAATGGATCGTGCTATGGAATGTCGTTTCATAGCAATGTTGCTACCACATTGTCTACGGATTTTATTTATGGTAGCGAGAATGCGACTTGCTAGGGAAAATTCTTCAGACTCCATATCCGTTGGTATTATGCTACCGATATTTTTATGGAACAAAAATTCGTAGCAATTTTCCAACGACATTTGTTACGAAATTACTTTCCATTGTACTGCTGCTATGGAATTAATTATCGTGGTTACTATGCAATGAATTTTGTGAAGGAAACCAATTCCATAGTTGATTTGCTATGGAAGTACCATTCGTAGGTATTTGCTAGGGAATTCTGCCATGGAATTTGATTTTATTTGCTTGTTTTGCAATGGAACAAAAAGTCTAGCTAATTTGTGACGACATTTGTTACAAAATTATATTCTATAGCAACGTTTATAAGGAGTATATAATTGTAACCATTGACAAAGTATACACTATATAATTTCATTTTTTTTGAATGACATTTTGGAAAGGTCAGATATATACTTGTTGTTTATCCGGATTTTATGTGCGTATATGAAAAATGGTAAAACACTTAACTATACTTCATCACCAAAATTACATGGGTTTTAACTATACTTCATCCTACTCAAACAACATTGCAAGAAAAAATAACTAAAATGCCCTTTTAACAGAATAATGTAAACATAAACCCAAAATAAAATTATATACAACTTCATATACAATACAACATGAACACTAATATTCAAAGTCCAATCTATTATCAACCATTTATATTTCTAAGAAATATACAAAACCTACCATACTCTACATACCAACGACAAACCATGCAATATCTTTGCCGATCCTCATCCTCTTCATGGCCTATCCCAAATGCCCCTTTAACAGAATGATGGGGGTGTTCACATTGGAATGTGATGTTATTCTTTGTAAGTCTATGAACAACATAAACAGTCCTCAACAACTCTTTGGCACTATCAACAACACTTGTGTACTCCCCATCATCTGGAACCGCCCAACCAAAATAGGGATCAAGTAATTGTAAACCAACATATTAAAATAACCATCAATCAATCCAATGTATCCTTTTCAACACAATAGTAAATATTATACAACACAACATAACTAAATACTAACCCCAAACTACAAACATGCATTAATTACCTATATAAAAATTTTAATTTACATATATACCATACATACCTTCATCACACTGATGAGACCCTCTTGAAATGTAGATCATGCCAAGCAAATAAATTGCCTCAAGATGATCTTCATCAGCTGCTTGTCTCAACAAAGTCAATCCTAAATCAAAATTTCCATAATAAAAGCACCCATCCTGTTGACAGAATAACAATATCAATATATAACATCAATGACACTTTAATAAATGGTATAGATTACATATAATTACTGAAACTACACACACACACACACACACATATATATATATATATATATATATATATATATATATATATATATATGTCTGAACATGGCTTCAATGTTATTATGCAATGCACATGTTCATATAAATAAATTAGATTTCAGATTTTTGGGACCCATTCCTTCAAATATGGCAATGCATGTTGTTCTGTACACTTGAGGATCACCCCTCGCTTCATTCATCTTCTTTGAACTTCAAAAATTTAAATACACAGTAAATAACAAATAAATAAAGTTATATTTCATCAGATATACATTCATTAGTTGATGTTTATTGAGAATTACCAAAGTCTTGCAGAGACGATGTCTTTCGCAGATTCTGCCCCTAATACTAAAAATATCTGACTCAAAATCTCTAATAGGAGATCATCTAACGAACGACAACTTCTAGTATTCGACATTCTACTTACAAAATACATATTTGAGTTGATTTCATTTTTCAAAAAAATTAAGTGTAACTATGAAAAACAGTGTAACAGGGTATGGAAAAAAAAACTCACTTTATGATGATCTGGTCGCGAGGAGTACAGGAGTCTCTATTATCGGAGAAAATCGATTTTAAGAACGATTATCCTTCGATCATTTGGGGGTTTTAGTGTTTGTATGCAGATTTATCGTTCAAAAAAGTTGGGATGTTCTGAATGGTTGAAGAACTGAAACCCCGGTGTGATGTCAGAGGTATGATGACGCCTTAACGATTTAGAGTGCAAAAGACCAAATTGCCCTTGAAATCATTCCAAATATGTGAATACTAAGGGTATTTGTGTCAAAACATATTATTCAAATATTATAACCTTTTATAGGTAACAGTGGACTTTTGATTGTTGAAATGAAAAAGACAAAAATAACATATATATCATAACCCATAATGTAATACATTTATATTAACATTTCACTAAATTACTAGTATATATTCATGTATTAATATCTATACTAATAAAAGAGTAGCTCTTTTGCCATGTGTCACCATATTAGGCATTTTAATTAATGTGTTGCCACTTGTCAATCTATTAGTTTTCCATGTTAAATTTATTAGACCTCCTCATTAATGTGATTCTATTTTAAATTTTAAATTTTAAATTTTAAATTATTGTTTTCATTAATTCACAAATAAAAAATATCTAATATCTATTAAAAATTAATTTTATATATTTATTTGAATCAAAGATTATAATTTCACATAACTAATAAAAATATCTCTTAAATTAATAATTTATTTAAAATAACTTATTAATAATTTTGAGTTTTTTTACTATAAAAGTTTGATTAATTTTATAACTGTGGTTCCCACGGGTTATATATATATATATATATATATATATATATATATATATATATATATATATATATATATATATTAAAAGTGGAACAAGATTTTAACAGTAAACTTTTTTACTTTAGATTTTAGTCACAAAAGTTTTCTTTTGTTATCACTTTTAGTCTCTATGTTTATACTAACTTTTTTTTTTACTTTGATTTAGCCACAATAGTTTTTCTTTGTTGCCACTTTTAGTCCCTATGTTTATGCCTTTACAAATTTACCCCATGCAAAGCATGGATTCTCCACTAGTTGATATTAAACCAAATTACCAAATCCAAAATAAAATACATTTATGTATTGATATTAAACCAAATTATAAATTAATACATATTAGCATTTAATCAAATTACAAGTATGTATTCATGTATTAATATTAAACCAAATTGGTAAGAAATGGTTTGAAAGATATGTTTTTGAATTGGTAATATATTTTGTTTGTTTTATTGTATTTTATATGTATTTAATACTACGAAAGAACAAACATTTGTTGCATACAACTATAATCACAATACAATATAAACACTAATATTGAAAGTCCAAACACATTATTCAAACATAATTCCAAAATTTTACTCTTTTAGTCCCTTATTAATAACACAACATATTTACTAATCAAGTAACAACATCAAGTAATTACTTATCAAGTAAATTACTATATATTCGTATATTAAACCAAATGAATGTACATAACATTAATTGTCATAATATGAAAGTACATATCAACAAACTACTCAAAAATTATACCAAACTCCCTAGAAAACCTAACGAAACAAGCATCCCACAAACAAATTTCACACCTAAACACCCATTTGTATCCATTCACACAAGCGTCTGACAAACTAATCACAGACTTATGCATTGCACGAGTTCTATGGAAGCCATGCAAGTGTACATGTTTCTTCCCCTCCCTATTTAAGTGGAGATGAACCTTAGAACAAGTTGCTCTAAGATTCCACTTACCTTTTGCTCAGCGGTAAGCATTGTTCAACATGTCCAAAGCTTCATGCTTCCTATGTCTCCCTTTAGCCATCGGCATCATTCCCAGGACAAATGTTGAATCCAAATGTCCCAATGCAGATGCTTCTTCAAGCATAGTTTTCCCTTCATGATCAGCTTCTAAGAAAAATAACTTCATCTGAAAAAACATTAAACACATAATTTCTAGTTAAAGTAATGCAAAACAAGAAACAAATTAATTAATACTATGTATATATATATATATAACAACGTACAATTCCATTCCTAAACATAATATTTGGGTTTCTCATCTCTATGCATTTGTTGACAACTGCATGTTTCTGGTCAGACCAACCACGAAATTGAAATCCATCTAACTCCATATGTTTATATACTTCATCCGTTTTTCCTGCCTCGTTGAAGAATCTGCAACTGAAAACGAAACACAATATTCTCTCCAAAATGTAAAGACACCTCAAAACACTTCTGAAATAGAATGATCGAAGACAAAACTTACACACTCTTCATCCTGAAAGCCTCGATTGCTGAAATTTTTCCCAAGTCGACCGTTATTTTCTCCATCACTTCCAATAGTATGTCTGTTAGCGATTTCCTTTGATTTCTTGATTGCATCTTCGAAGAAGTACTGACTTCCATAATAATAAACCTTCACTGATAACGATCATGCGAAATGATTTTAGGGTTTTTTGACTGTCGGAATTTTGAAATTGGGGTTGTTTGCAAGTGACTGAAATAAGACTGAAGAACTGAAACAACGTGTTTCGTCGGAAAACATTATGGCGCCTAGATGATGTTCCATTACAAAATGACCAAATTGTCCTCATACATAAAATGACTCATATTTAATTAGTAAGGGTGGTTTTGTCAAAAATCATAATTAAAAGAAAAATCAAATTTTATTTTAATACACAATCGGCACAAATGATATATGCCTTTTTAATCTTGCATTTACCACATTTTACCATCACAACAATGACACATAAGCAACTACCATGTTGACCAATGACCCATATGTCATCCATGTACACCATAAGTAACTACTATATGTTGACCAATGACCCATATGTCATCCATGGGTGATACCATGACACCATAAACAACCACCATGTTGACCAATGACCCATATATCATCTATGTACACCATACGCAACTACCATATGTTGACCAATGACCCATATGTCTTCCATGACACCATAAGCAACTACCATGTTGACCAATGACCCATATGTCATCCATATACACCATAAGCAACTACCATGTTGACAAATGACCCATATGTCATCCATGGGTGATACCATGACACCATAAGCAACTACCATATATATTTACATGACCCGTACGTCTTTTATATATAAATTTTGGTTTAAACATAACAACATAAAGATGTATAGTTTATTAATGTTTAATCCTCGTTTATAATTTTAAATTAAAATTATGCTATGAACACCTCATTAGTCTATGTTCTTTCTTGATGTTATATGTATATACCCTATGTATCAATCTGGAACTAATTTAATAAATTTGAATTACTAAATATTTAGCGCTAATTAGCACAGTTCGAATTTTTCATTAGCGGAGCTTCAAAATATTTAGCAATTCCTTTCCCTCCAAACTACACACATTTAGGTTGCATATTAGGGTAAGTTTACTGATTAGAAATAGGGTTTACATTTTCTATAATCATCATCTCCAGGAGCCAATTGATCGAAATCTTTGTTCATTATACGTTTGTGCAGTGACTTTGGCGATATAGGTTGTCACTCATCTAAAATTTATTTTTATTTAATTTACTGTTGTCGTGATGATCGTTTCTTGTTCTCTGATCATCTTCATGTATATTATCATTTAAAATTACAATTAAATTGGTTTTAATTGTATTCAATAGTTAGCATGCGTAGTAATGCCTTTATATATAATTTATTTTTATTGTTTGTTTATTCTCTCTTCTCATCAGCAGTTTATCATCTTTAATACATTGGTATTGACTACATTTTTTGTTTATTTTTAAGCAAGAAAGATGTCGAACTTGAAAGCAAAAGGAGCATTCGGTGTGAAGCCAACTAAATTCATTGCACCATAGGTTTTGAAATGCAACATGACTTCAACTGCAAAATTCATAAGCAGACAATTACAAGATGAAGAGATCGACTTCCCAATACTAAAAACCATATCCAATGCACCTATAACACCTACCAACAAAACCCCTAAACCTAAATCATTAACATCAACCATGCCTAACACTTCCTAGACATCACTTACAACATCCACACCATCCTTAGAAAATACATCTAAAACTTCAGAAACTGGAACAATACAATCCTCAACACTTACATCAATAACTAAAACTTTAGCACCTACATCATCTAAACCATCCTCAACACCAACAACCACTACCACATCATCAACACCTATATCTACTACCACAACCTCCAAACCTGCATCTACAACTACAATAACTACCATATCCTCCTTAAGTAAAGGAACTACCATATCTACATCTATCCCAACAACTACCCATAATATACCCCATCAACAACACTTATGCCCGAATCTACCCCATCACCAATACAACCAACCATGAATGGATCTGTAGTGGAAAATGTACAAAGTGAAAACAATTCCTCCGAAGATTGTGGACCAGACGGACGTTTAATTGTTCATGTTTGGAAAAAAACATGAGTTACCAATCATGTCTTACAACTTTTTCTATGTATAACCTTTTCGTTTACACGTACATATCAATTCAAAACTTAAACCATCACATGATTACTTGCAGGCTCATACCACCAGGCCCTTGTGCACACTTTATTAGTCGGTCCTTTTTACAAAGAGTAGATCCACAAAGGTACGCTTGGGGAAAAGTAACCAAAGAAATGTGCGAATTATATTGGGAGGAGTTTCATGTAATTAACTATATGTGATAAATTGTTGTTTGGTAAACATTTACACTTAAACTTATGTTTATATTGTTAATGTGTAGAAAAAATGTTGTTGGGATGAAACAATAGACTCGATGTTGAGGCAAGATTGGGCAAGGAAATCGGCACAAAGTTATGGTCAATATCTCTTCAACATGTGGAGCCCAAAAAGAAACAAACATGGATTTAAACCATCTCATATTCCACGGAAAGTCTGGAACTCCTGGCAATTAAAATGGAATACAGATGAATACAAGCTAAAATCTGAGTAGAATAAGAATAATAGGCGTAACAGTGTGGCTGATGGAGTAGAAAAACTTACACAAAATGTTGGATCCGCAAGTTATTTGAAGATAACTTTTGATTTGGTAATTTTTTTTAATGGTACATCATATCCATGTTTATATATGTTTATCTGTATATTTGACATTTTATATGGTATTTATGCAGAAGAGTAAATTAGGACGTGATCCACCCCATAGTGAATTGTTCCTGTATACACACATGACGAATCATAATGGAGTCACTTTCACAAACGAAAAAGATAGACAAATTCATGTAATATTCATTTCAATGTTAAACTTTTATATTGTAGCTAGTTCATAATATCATTCATAAATTTGATATCTTTTAACTTATATTATTTTTATTTTGTAGGTGGCCTATACAGAAAAACGGGAAGAGTTGGAAGCTGAAGGTGCTGAAATTGAGGAGGACAAACTATTTTATGATGTTGTTGGTGGTCATGACAAAAAAAAGACTTTATGGATTAGGATCTTTTGCAAAGGCGGTTCCCAATATGAACGGTAAAACGGATGTATCTTACATTTCGGAAAAAAAATGATGAAA
The DNA here is from genome assembly GCF_051521515.1 of Lactuca serriola. Taxonomy (NCBI): domain Eukaryota; kingdom Viridiplantae; phylum Streptophyta; class Magnoliopsida; order Asterales; family Asteraceae; genus Lactuca; species Lactuca serriola. The sequence continues at coordinate 203,646,057 of NC_136416.1, read as the reverse complement.
TAGAAGAAATGATGGAGCTTGTTGCTAAACAAAAAGAGCAAAACGAAGAGCTTAAAGAAATGATGAATGCCCAACAAGAAGAAAACAAAGCAAGGGTCGAACATCTTGAAAAACAACCTCAAACGACAATGGATCTTATTAATGTCTTTACAAAACAACAACACTATTTGGTCATAAAGTGTTGATATATGTTTATTGTAGAGTATTTATTTTAGATTAGCAACTTTCCTTTTTCCATGTAATAAATAATTATTGTATTATTTTATGATATAATATTTTTATTTTTGTTTTTCATATATTACTAAAAAATAATTTGGATATAATTTATAAATCAATTATCCATCGGTCCAAATGGAATCTGATATATAATATACACCACAAAAATTGCTAGGGTTTCATGACCACAAAATTTGCTAGGGATTCAGCACGACGAAATTTGCTACGTAATCACCACCATGGAATTTACTAGGGAATGACCACCACAGAATTTGCTAGGGATTCATCACCATAGAATTTGCTAAGGAATCACCACCACAGAATTTGTGATGGAATAACTACCACAAATTGTGTGATGGAATCCTACTACGAAGTACACGACGAAATACCACCTACCACGGATTTCATTCCGTTGTGACATTTGTGACGAAATTATCGTTTCCGTTGCAAACCCTCGCTACGACGTTTTTAGGGACATAAATGGGTTGTTGCAAATTGCATAGCAAATCATCTTTTGCAACGGAATTTCAGCTTTTCGCAACAGATTCCTTCCGTAGCAAAATCGTGTTTTTCTTGTAGTGGCTTAGTAAGTTAAATTGATTTCTAGTACCAGAATAGTTGATTGATTCGATTCCTAATCTTGCAGTTACGGCCTTAGAGAAAACGATTTTGGATCATAGACCTATTTTTATTAAACAAGAGGAAGGGGATTACGACATTTTCAGTAATCTGTTTTATAAATCTTTAAATTAAAAATGAAATTTTTGATCTTGAAATTTGGGATGTTACACAAGAGGAAGAGAGTAGATCTAGAAACTTCACTCCATTTGCAGTATTTTCTGGTAAGCAAGTCTCAAACTTGCTTAATGATTACTTAAATCTCTTCATCTTCACTTTTATTGGGTTTTTGGTCCAAATGTCTTGATCCTTGGGAAATGGACGTCCCAAGTGAGTATGCTTCCAGATCTAGGACCTTGAAGGGATTTCATGGCATAAATGTGCAAACTTTATGACCATTGAAGCCCATGCAAGCTTTAGGATGTCATTTTGGCATTTTAAGCTCCAAAAGGCCATGCATGGAGAGAAAGTCAGAAACTTTACATGTTCATGTGGTGTTTAGGGTCTAGATCTCAGTTTGTATGTGTTAACTTGAAGTATAAATGGATTTTGGATCAAGATCTAAGTCTTAAAGAGTTGGGTTTTGAGCTAAACCCATTAAGGAAGGCTATTAGCGGGTAAAGTTGGAAACTTTACCCTTAAAAGGACATTTGCAGTATGTAGATGAAGTATGGAGCTTAGATTTGAAGGATAGGAGCTTAATCTATTAAGATGGCTTAACAGACTGAAGAACTCATCGAGTCCATAGAGGAACTCGACGAGTTTGGTCGAAGTGTCCCAATTCTGTAAAGGGAAAAACTCGACGAGTTGACTGGAGAAGTCCCGATTCTGTGGATAGGAGGAACTCGATGAGTTGAGAAAGAACTCGACGAGTTGGATCGTGATTTCAGGATTTATGATTCATGGAATTCGACGATTTGATGGACCAACTCGACGAGTTGAGTCAACCCAGAATGTTGACTTTGACCAGGGTGTTGACTTTGACTTTGACCAAAGTTGACCCTTAAGGGGTTATGAGTAGAGATGGCAACGGGGGCGGGGAACACAGGGGACCCCAATCCCCATCCCCGAATCCTCATTCCAATCCCCATCCCCATCCCCATCCCCATCGGGGAATATAAATAAACCCCCATCCCCACCCCCAACGGGGACTGGGGATCCCCAACGGGGGAACGGAGATTTTTTTTCTCTTTTAACATGCAAACTTTTACGTAAGAAAAAACTCTATATTTCAATTTTACCAGCATAAGTTTAAAGATTTTATAAAATATATAAGTACCCATAAATTGCAGAAAAAATATAAATAAATTTTCTACCAAATTTAAATACATACATCAAAAATCAAGTAAAAAAATTATCAGATTGATATTTAAGGTAAAATAGATCAACCAAAGAGAAAATATATATATATATATATATATATATATATATATATATATATATATATATATATATATATATATATACATGAGTTTAAATTAGATAAAAAGAAAAAGCAAAAAGTATAATTTCAACCAAGTAATTACTAATGAGTTAGGTTACTTAGCTCAAATTTTATGCATTATAAACTATACTAAATATATATGTTATGTATTATTTTTATATATTAATATATGTCGGGGACGGGTCCAGGGTCGGGGATTAAGGGTATCCCCATCCCCACTTTTTTTATTCGGGTATTCCCCATCCCTGTCCCCATCCCCGGTCAACCTGGGGATTCCCCAGTCAAAACGGGTGCGGGTTTCGGGTTCCCCATTGGGTATGGGGATTTTTGCCATCCCTAGTTATGAGTATGAAAGGGTAATTAAAGGAGATATTTTATGTGTAGGAGTTTGATTAGAGTTGATTTCAGAGTCGAGGACAATTCAGCTACTTCACGACATTCGAGGGGAGTTACCTTCCAGTAGAAGTGGGGTGAAGGTTCCAATGCCAGCCCACTAGTAGTTGATTATAGTTGAGACGATTGTCTTTGTGATAATTGTCTAATATGTCACTATCTGTTATGCTTTATGTGATAATATGATATGATATTATATGATAGTGGTAGGAGGGGTACGTTAGACCCCGTAGCCGGTTGAGTTAAACATGAAGGAAGGTCTGGCACCCAGATATGCATGGCAATATGTTTATGCTATGTATGATATGGTAGTCGTAGGGGTTAAATAGTTCCCATAGCCAGTTGAGATAAACCGGAGGGTAGGTCAGGAACCCAGATATGCCTGGTAGGGTAGGTTGAGCACCCGGATATGCTTGACAGGGTAGGTCGGGCACCCAACTATGCCTAGCAGGGTAGGCCGAGCACTCAGATATGTCTGACAGTATGTGATTATGTGGTATGATGGGGGAACTCACTAAGCTTTGTGCTTACAGTTTTCAGTTTTGGTTTCATGTACTTCCTCTTCGAAGGGAAAGGAGCCGACATGATTGCAGCGAGGATTTCCGCACATGATATCTTTGTGATTTACACTTTGATGTTGTTTTATCATGACATGTTTTGACTATTGATACTTCGATTTTGTAATATGGTGGTTTTTAGACAAATGGTTTCATAATTAGTATATTAAAAATAAATTTTTTGGTCTTGAATTTTGAGATGTTACATATTATATTACATCATAACATGAAAGAAGGTATCTTCTATACTAGAGTCCGACTCAAAGATGCCTGAGTCTAGCCACTGCGTCATACGATGGAAAGTCATTAGAGCATGATCTGTTGGTCTTATATAGTAGTCAAAGTAAATACCTTATCTTAGTTTAATTCTATTCTAAATGGAGCATGAGTCTCCAATGAAGATTTTTTTTAAAAGGAAGAGTATGTGCAAGATTGAGCACTGTCAACAGTCAAGAAGTCTACGAGTTACAAACTCAATAGAATGGAAAGATAGCGTGTAGAGTCATTATAAAATCCATGTTTTGTTGATGATTTTGAGACATAATCATCCTAAAGGGGAGATAATTGTTACACCTGCAAATTCAGGCTAGTCAATTAATATATAATAAGCGTTAAAAAATGACTTTTTGATAAAAGATTGTTTTGGATAAATAATGTTAACTAAAGTTATAGTATATGTGGCAAAGATTCCGTACATATAAAGAATGTTGATCTAACACCCAAATTCAGGAAGGCCAAGAAAGGAAAGGAAACCCTAAGTTTAAGGGACGACTCGTCGAGTCCAAGGAGGAACTCGGCGAGTTCGAGCGGGATCCGAGTCAAGGAGTAAGTGACCGACTCAGCGAGTCGGCCAAGGAGACTCGGCGAGTCTGGTCTGAACGAGGAAAACCCTAAATCCGGGACTTGGAGCCTATTTAAGCGCCTCATTCTCTTCCTTATGGTTCCTTTACTGCCTCTCTAACCCAAAACACTAAACCCTAGTCGCCATATCCATTTTTGAGCTAATTATTGCCTTGAAGAGTGCATTAAAGCTTGGAGAAGAAAAAAGGATCTTGGAGGTGCAAGAAGGGGGCTTTAGATCCGGGATTGGGAAGACATTTCTGAGCATCTGGAGGTAATAAACTAGTTCTTGGACTCCTTTGCACCTAGATCTATGTGTGAGTTTTGGGCATTCTTGGCATGATAGTAACCATTTCGAGCTAGAAGTTCAGATCTGAGGTTGCTACCTCAGGTCCATGCTTGTTTTGGTCTAGAATCCCATAAAGTATCAGCTCTTGGTATGTTGGTGAAGCATGGTTGTCATAAACCCTAGTTTGGAGTGTTTTGAGCCTAGATCTCCATATCTACACGTAAAGTTTGCCACTTTACGTGAGGAATAGGCCTTGGAAGTATGGATCTATGTGTTGGAGCCCTTGTTTGGCTCGAAAAGCCACTGCATGGATTAAGAGTTGGAGTGACTCGGCGAGTCACATGGGTAGACTCGGCAAGTCGGATGAAGTTGGGCAGGAACTCGGCGAGTCTGTTGAAAGTTTCCTTGGACTCGGTGAGTCTGTTCTTGGACTCGGAGATTCATGTCGCGAAACCCCAACCCTTCGAGTTGAGACTCAAATCAGTGAGTCGAGTGGAGACTCGGTGAGTTGGTCAGGTCAGGACTCGGAAATTGGTAGACTCGGCGAGTCATAGATTGACTCGGTGATTCGAGTCGCGAATGGAAGGACTTTGAGCATATGAACTCGGCGAGTCAGTAGGTAGACTCGGTGAGTAGGTTTAACCTGGAAGGTTGACTTTGACCAGGACTTGGACTTTGTCCAGAGTTGACTTGTTTGACTTTTGAGAAGTCGGTTTGTAACGTCCCAAAATTCAAGACTAAAAATTTCTTTTAATAAAATATTACTTAAAGTAAAATCATCATTTCAGAACATAAACAGAGTATTAGTTTTCAAAACACATGTTCATTATCAGAGTAAAACATTCCCAGGCTGACTAATCTATGGTGTGTGCCATGCGATCATCCCGAGCTCCATTATCCGCTCCCGGAAGTACCTAAAACCAAAACTGAAAAAGTAAGCACGAAGCTTAGTGAGTTCCCCAAATACCACATACCATACAAACCATTCATAGCCAAGAACCGACTTATCCATAATCAAGTAAGGTGCTATGTGCCAAACATAGTCTTGCCATTATGCCACGGGCCGCGCGTGGTCTTCCTGGTCAAGCCTGGGCCGCTCCCTGGGTCTTACAGACAAGTGCCAAGGGCCACCCCCTGGTCTTACAAACATGTGCCAAGGGCCACCCCCTGGTCTTTTATGCAAGTATCACAAAGACAACTGTACATACTACTCTACTTAGCTAAACAACATACAGTGTGCTAGAAGCCACCTCCTGGTCTTTCATATATAATAGCATACAATGCGCCAGGAGCCACCTCCTGGTCTTTCATACATATTGCCTAGGGCTAACCCCCGGGTCTTCCTATCATCCTTAATAACATACAGTGTGCCAGGAGCCGCCCCCTGGTCTTTCATGCATATTGCCTAGGGCTAACCCCCGGGTCTTCCTTCCATACATAATAACATACTGTGTGTCAGGAGTCGCCCCCTGGTCTTTCATGCATATTGCCTAGGGCTAACCCCCGGGTCTTCCTACCATACATAATAACATACTGTGTGCCAGGAGCCACCCCTGGTCTTTCATGCATATTCTAAATGGGTCGGCATTGGTGCCTTAGACCCATACAAACAGTGAGGAGACTCACCTCGCACTGCTGAACTCTACTGATAACCTCTGGCTGCTGACCGACAACTCTCTGAACTCCTGCTCCACTCGCTCCCCGAGCTACCAATGTCAAAGCAACACTGAGTCTAACTGACCCCCGAAAGACAACCAAGTCAACTCTGGTCAAAGTCAAAGTCCTAGTCAAAGTCAACCTTCCAGGTCAACCCTACTCGCCGAGTCACCCTATTGACTCGCCGAGTTCATATGTTCAGAGTCCTTCTCTTAGCGACTCGACTCGCCGAGTCTACCAATTACCAAGTCCTGACCTGTCCAACTCACCGAGTCTCCATTCGACTCATTGATTCGAGTCTCAACTCGAAGGGTTTGGGGGTTTCGCGACTTGACTCGCCGATTCCAAGACAATCTTCATCAGACTCGCCGAGTTCCTGCTCAACTTCATCCGACTCGACGAGCTGTTCATCCCACTCGTCGAGTTCCTCCTCATCTTCAAGATACTCGCCGAGTCCACTCAAAGGACTCGCCGAGTCCATCCGGTCCTTCATACATGCAGAGGACTTTTGAGTCATGCAGGGACTCAAATCTATAGATCTATCCTTCCCAAGCCTATTCCTCATGTAAAGTTGCAAACTTTACGTGTAGAGAAGGAGATCTAAGCAAAATACACCATAAACTAGGTTTTAAGGCCAAGGGGCTTCAACATTGACTCAAGGCCTGATACTTTATGCTTCTCTAGTCCATAACACACTTGGATCTGAAGTAGCAACTCCAGATCCGGCTTCTAACTCAAATGGGTGTCAAACCATGGCTTAAAAGCCCCAAATCTCACAACCATGGAAGATCTAAAGGAGAGAGGGACGACTTATTACCTTCAATATCTCAGAAAGGCTCCACAAACTCCAGATCTATAGTCCCTTCTTGCTCCTCCAAGTTCCTTCTTTCTTCTCCAAGCTTTAATGCACCTTCCAAGGCAACAAATGGCTCAATCAAAGGATATGACGGCTAGGGTTTGGTATCCAGGGCTGAAGAGGCAGTAAGGAACCCTAGGAAGAAGATTAAGACGTTTATATAGGCTCCAAGTCCCGAATTTAGGGTTTTCCATGCACAGACCAGACTCGCCGAGTCACCTTAGCCGACTCGCCGAGTCGGTCACTTACTCCTCGACCCGGATCCCGCTCGGACTCGCCGAGTTCTTCCTTGGACTCGCCGAGTTGCCCCCTAAAAATTAGGGTTTTCTTTCCTTTCTTGGCCTTCAAAACTTTGGGTGTTACAACTCTCCCCCACTTAAACTAAACTTCGTCCTCGAAGTTTGCTATGGCCCACCGCCTGCGATCTGCCTCCAATAACTCACCAATTAATCCAGCACCAGCTTCCTACCTTCGCTGGCCTCCCGCTCGGTCATTCCGACTAACATAAATCCTTGCGGATAATCATTTCGGGTCAACTCTGACCCTGATCATTCTGGAAACACCCCTTACTCAGCCGACAACCTTCTGGTACTCTCCGAGTACTGCAAATGAACCCATAGGGATTCACCCCTTCTTTCCTCACGCGATTCCCTTACCTTCCCAAGGCGATGCCCCAAAACAACTATCTCCCCTGCCACTGTGAAGATCCTATGTTCACCAAATCCATTACCCCCGCTACTTCCAGTACGGGTCATTATCGCCAGTATCCATTGGGCATTCTTTCTACTATAATTGGTGTTGAGCACCCCACGACCAACTATCTGAATTTCACCATAGACTGCTTACCAGCACTGCTACTGACTGGAAATTTCTGCTATTCCTTATCTGCCTTCCGGATGAACAGAGACCACCCTAGTCCCTACCAATCTACCAATATCTGGATTACCGGCCCCCACCGGTCGCTAGCCCCAACTCAACTCCTAGTTGCTCCCAGCGACTTTCGAAGAAACTTCACCAATAACCGCTCAATCCACTCTGCCACTAAATCATACACCTGCTACATTCGCTCTAACGAATGGGGACCGATGAATGCTACGGGCCACCCCATAGTCTTACAACACTTCTACGCTGCCAGCCAACCAAAGCTACGGGCCGCCCCACAGTCTTGCTAAACCAGTGCTACGGGCCACACCGTAGCCTAACCATACTCTCATACGATTGCTGCGGGCCGCACCGCCGTCTTGCTAATCTAATGCTACGGGCCACACCACAGTCTTACTAATCTAATGCTACGAGCCACACCGCAGTCTTACTAATCATCCTCACATATGATTGCTACGGACCACACCGCAGTCTTAATACACTTCTCTTACTATTTAACCACTGGTGAATGCTACGGCCATCTGGTAGTCTGACAACACCTTTCCACACCGACTAACTGCTAGTGGATGCTACGACTAACCCATAGTTGATCATACAGCACAATCGAGTACTCCCAAGTGGTACTCATGTCCCAAATGGAACTCCCAACCGATTCCTATGTAATCCACGACCAGAAATTTCGAGAATGAGGTCTCACAATTGGCAAGTTTTCCCAACTTCCAATTTACACTATCCTCTAATCATACAGTCACCTGAGTCATCTTTCTTCCTAACAGGAGAGCGAAACTTAACCTAGTTTCAAAACCCCTTCTACTCCCATAACCTGATTGGTTCTCCCCCACTTAGCCTCAGCTAAGTCCTTACTGCCTGCGAAAACCCGAAGATTTCCATTCCTTCCTTCCTTACTCGGTAGGCATGATAACCACCATCGCCCTATCCCTGCTAGCGATCCGTCTCTAGCCCACTCCAACTACCGTATGATTATCGAATACTAGATGAACACCTCCCGCATCCCTGATGCTAAAAAAAATCCTCTAAGCTCTAACTACTGTCCTTATAGCCCGAATAACTGGGCACAGACTCCTTGGTGATAAGCCACTTTCCTTGATGCTTCCGAAAGCCATCCCGAACGCCCGGATTAGAACCATCAAACCCTGATGATGGTGGCTGACCACTCCCCGAACCATCTTCAACCGTAACTGAGATGATACTGGACACTTCGAACCCGAAGTGAAAGATGACCTACACTAGCTGCTAATAGCTCCTGGTATGCAATTAGCATATGACAATTCCAAAATACAATCCAAATACAAGCAGAGAGACAAATCATACATAAAATCGCCTAAGTCCAGGGTAAAAACTTCCCTAATTCACATAGGAATGAAAATAGCCATAGATACGTACCTGCAACATTCCTTGCTGTAATCCAGACCTTCCGCACCTGTCGCTGCAAGGCAATACCCTCTCGCCCATCTGTAATCCTCATAGTCGTTGGGGCAGGCGCACTCCCTGCTCCTCCCCTCATCGTCGGGCAGTCGGTCCTCTTGTGGCCCACCTGATTGCAGTGAAAACATAATGGGCTTGCCCCCCGTGGGCAGTCCCTGCTGACGTGACCATCACTGCCACACTTGTAGCAGCCGGAACCCCTAGAATGACACACTCCCTCGTGTGGTTTCCCGCATGTGCTGTACTGACTTCGGCCCTGCCGACCCATTAATTGCTGATCTGAAGTCTTGGGCCTCTTCCCGGGACCCTCCAAAGTGAATGTCTGATCTGTCTTCCTCTTCGCAATGTGCTCCAGATCGATCTCCCTCTCCCTAGCTCTGGCAATCATAGAGTCCAGGGTCGGGTATGCTGAGAAGCTGACATGCTCCCGAATCTCTGCTCTAAACATGTCATGATAGCGGGTCCTCAGCATCTCATCATCCCCTGCATACTAAGGAACTAATAGGGCCCTCTCCCGAAACTTGGCGGTAATCTCCACCACCGACTCTGTCGTCTGTCTCATGTCTAGGAATTCTCTGGCCAGCTGCTGAAGCTCCACTGCCGGTGCAAACTCTGCCCTAAACCTGGTCACGAAGTCTGACCAGGTCATAGCCTCGACGACTGAGGCTCCCAATGAGTCTCCAACTGACTCCCACCAATCTCTAGCTCTGTCTCTCAAACATGCCGCCGCAAAGCGGACCTTCGACCCATCCGGGCAGAAGCTCGTCAACTGTGCAGACTCAATGTCTGCGATCCATCTCCTGGCAGCAATGGGGTTCTTCACCCCGTGAAAATCCGGCGCACCACACCCTATGAAGTCCTTGAAGGACAACGTGCGCGTACTTGCCTAGCCAGACGCCAAATCACTCCTGAAAGCTCGGAGGCGATCCTCCATCAGCTCAATGATCCCCTCCTTGATCGACCCGAAAATGACCGGGGTCGCCTCAAGGATGCCTCTCGTAATCTCAGATGCGATGAAATTGCGCAACCCATCATCAACTGGTTCGGATCCCGCGCCCGAACCTGATCCTGAACTGGATCCTGACCCGCCCACTGGTCTCTCTCGCAACATCACCATGCTAAAAATATAACACAACCACGATCAGAATACGGATCACTGCTGCAAGATCAAACACACGCACTACCATGTTCCCGGTCTTGTCTAGGCCCTTCCCGAATCGAGTACGGATCCTCTGCTTTCAGTTGTACGGGCCCATACTACCTTCCACATCTATCCGTACTTTCCTCAGGAATTGCTTTGACTCCACCAGGTCCCTTTCTACTACTTCTGCTTCCAGCACTACCTCATTCTAGGCTGACCCTAGGGAAACCTCTGACTCAACTCAAACCAGTCCTCAGCTGCTGAAGGCTTCCTCGCGATGCCAATTAGCCATCACCTGGATACCATCACATGTGACGAGGCTCAGATAATCCTTCGAGTAAAAGACTTGTCCCTACAATGGTTAGACTCAAACGAGAACTGCGCAATAGGGCCAAATCCAGCACTCTGAGATTATTCAACCCTGATCACATGTGACATGGCGTATCCACTTAATGGCTAACTCCCATCACTCAAAATCCCACAATGCACAAAGCAATCAACATTCAGACAAGGGGAAAATCTAACCATAACATACTCAAGCAATCATACACACATAGCAAGAAACTGAACTAGCATGCAACATAAACTCATAACTCAGGCATAACCTAAACAGGCTATCCTACTACTGTCTAATCAGCACTATCATGCAGCTCAAACACATATAATAGGCACATAAGGCATCATTCCTAGATCCTTAGTCCTAATCTAGCATGCTGTTCTATCAACTGATAATCATAACATAAACTTGTATGGGTATTTTTTGGGTACTTACTTGAGCTCGGCTGATTGCATGCACCACACCCCTTTTCTCTTTTCAAAGTTCTTTTTCTTTCTGAATCCTTTTGCTTTTCTTAAACTGTTTTTAGTTCTCAAAAATCTTTTTAAGAAACTGTCTTTTCATTTTTTTTTTTTGAAAACTTTTTATCCGACCCCTCAGTTTGAGTTCAGGCACACCCGAGAGTATGCCCGAATCCCTCAAACCAAGGCTCTGATACCAACTTGTAACGTCCCAAAATTCAAGACTAAAAATTTCTTTTAATAAAATATTACTTAAAGTAAAATCATCATTTCAGAACATAAACAGAGTATTAGTTTTCAAAACACATGTTCATTATCAGAGTAAAATATTCCCAGGCTGACTAATCTATGGTGTGTGCCATGCGATCATCCCGAGCTCCATTATCCGCTACCGAAAGTACCTAAAACCAAAACTGAAAAAGTAAGCACGAAGCTTAGTGAGTTCCCCAAATATCACATACCATACAAACCATTCATAGCCAAGAACCAACTTATCCATAATCAAGTAAGGTGTTATGTGCCAAACATAGTCTTGCCATTATGCCACGGGCCGCACGTGGTCTTCCTGGTCAAGCCTGGGCCGCTCCCTGGGTCTTACAGACAAGTGCCAAGGGCCACCCCCTGGTCTTACAAACATGTGCCAAGGGCCACCCCCTGGTCTTTTATGCAAGTATCACAAAGACAACTGTACATACTACTCTACTTAGCTAAACAACATACAGTGTGCTAGAAGCCACCTCCTGGTCTTTCATATATAATAGCATACAATGCGCCAGGAGCCACCTCCTGGTCTTTCATACATATTGCCTAGGGCTAACCCCCGGGTCTTCCTATCATCCTTAATAACATATAGTGTGCCAGGAGCCGCCCCCTGGTCTTTCATGCATATTGCCTAGGGCTAACCCCCGGGTCTTCCTTCCATACATAATAACATACTGTGTGCCAGGAGTCGCCCCCTGGTCTTTCATGCATATTGCCTAGGGCTAACCCCCGGGTCTTCCTACCATACATAATAACATACTGTGTGCCAGGAGCCACCCCTGGTCTTTCATGCATATTCTAAATGGGTCGGCATTGGTGCCTTAGACCCATACAAACAGTGAGGAGACTCACCTCGCACTGCTGAACTCTACTAATAACCTCTGGATGCTGACCGACAACTCTCTGAACTCCTGCTCCACTCGCTCCCCGAGCTACCAATGTCAAAGCAACACTGAGTCTAACTGACCCCCGAAAGACAACCAAGTCAACTCTGGTCAAAGTCAAAGTCCTAGTCAAAGTCAACCTTCCAGGTCAACCCTACTCACCGAGTCACCCTATTGACTCGCCGAGTTCATATGTTCAGAGTCCTTCTCTTAGTGACTCGACTCGCCGAGTCAGTCCATGACTCGCCGAGTCTACCGATTACCAAGTCCTGACCTGTCCAACTCACCGAGTCTCCATTCGACTCATTGATTCGAGTCTCAACTCGAAGGGTTTGGGGGTTTCGCGACTTGACTCGCCGAGTCCAAGACAATCTTCATCAGACTCGCCGAGTTCCTGCTCAACTTCATCCGACTCGACGAGCTGTTCATCCCACTCGTCGAGTTCCTCCTCATCTTCAAGATACTCGCCGAGTCCACTCAAAGGACTCGCCGAGTCCATCCGGTCCTTCATACATGCAGAGGACTTTTGAGTCATGCAGGGACTCAAATCTGTAGATCTATCCTTCCCAAGCCTATTCCTCACGTAAAGTTGCAAACTTTACGTGTAGAGAAGGAGATCTAAGCAAAATACACCATAAACTAGGTTTTAAGGCCAAGGGGCTTCAACATTGACTCAAGGCCTGATACTTTATGCTTCTCTAGTCCATAACACACTTGGATCTGAAGTAGCAACTCCAGATCCGGCTTCTAACTCAAATGGGTGTCAAACCATGGCTTAAAAGCCCCAAATCTCACAACCATGGAAGATCTAAAGGAGAGAGGGACGACTTATTACCTTCAATATCTCAGAAAGGCTCCACAAACTCCAGATCTATAGTCCCTTCTTGCTCCTCCAAGTTCCTTCTTTCTTCTCCAAGCTTTAATGCACCTTCCAAGGCAACAAATGGCTCAATCAAAGGATATGACGGCTAGGGTTTGGTATCCAGGGCTGAAGAGGCAGTAAGGAACCCTAGGAAGAAGATTAAGACGTTTATATAGGCTCCAAGTCCCGAATTTAGGGTTTTCCATGCACAGACCAGACTCGCCGAGTCACCTTGGCCGACTCACCGAGTCGGTCACTTACTCCTCGACCCGGATCCCGCTCGGACTCGTCGAGTTGTTCCTTGGACTCGCCGAGTCGCCCCCTAAAAATTAGGGTTTTCTTTCCTTTCTTGGCCTTCAAAACTTTGGGTGTTACACGGTTAGGCTAAGTGTTGTATTGATATTGGTAGCTCGGGGAGCTAGTGGAGCAGCGGTTCAGAGAATTGTGGGTCAGCATCCAGAAGGTTATCAGCAAGTTTAGCAGTTCGAGGTGAGTTTCCCTTTAGTGTGAATGGGTCTACGGCCACAATGCCGGCCCATGTAGTCATGAGTAAGAAGACCCGGGGGTTAGCCCTAGGCATAGTATGCTAGTATGATATTCAGGACGAGGTCCAATGATAGCGGACGGGTGCCCAAGGAATGGTTTATGTGATAGTTTATACTCGTTGTCTGTGTGATACTTGTATGTGCCTGGTAGGGAGGTGAGTGTGGGCGAGGTCCCGTATCTCACCAATAGCAGAGTGTGGATGGTGTTCCACATCTCATTAGCAACAGATCAGGGGCGAGGCCCAAGTTAGGGAAAGAGTGAGTGTGGGCTGGGCCCGTATCTCATTATCAGTAGGAGCATGGACGGGGTTCCATGACTCATCAGTAGCAGGACAAGGGCGAGGCCTTTGGACAGGATTCGTTAGTATGTGTTTAGCTTATGTGTTGTGATATGTTTATGTGCTATTATATGTTAGCGGGCGAGGCCCTGTGACAGGCGAGGCCTAAGTGAAACAGATCTGTGTCTGAGCGGGGCTCGAAGCCAGGCGGGGCCTGGAGCGGCGAGGCCGTTGTAGCGGGCGAGGCCCGAGGTAGGGGGCGAGACCCAAGATAGCAGGCATGGCTCAGTATGTGCAGTATGTGGTTATGCATGGTATGTGGTAGGGCGGGGATCTCACTAAGCTTCATGCTTACGGTTTTTAGTTTTGGTTTCAGGTACTTCCGGTAGCGGAGGGAAGAGCTCGGGATGATCGCATGGCACACACCATAGATTAGACAGCCTGGGAATGTTTTACTCTGATAACGAAGATGTGTTTTGGAAATTAATACTCTGATTATGTTTTGGTTTGATGATTTTGCTTTAAGTAATGTTTTATTAAAAGAAATTTTTAGTCTTAAATTTTGGGACGTTACAGTTGAAATCCGACTTCGTATGAATAAGTTATGCTTCTTTGAAGTTTCACGATTAAACTAACACGACTTTCCGTATCATGAAAAATGAAATTTTAGTAAATTAATTTTTAGCCTAAGTGACATAAATGAAAGTCATAGTAATCGTTAAACCAAGAGCGTGCATATAGAGAACGTCAAAATCCAATTTTGTTAGAGGAAGTTATGATTTTTCGAAGTTTCAACGCAGCAGTGCGAGCACATAAATCGAAATTCAAATCGGTTTATTGTTAGCCAAAACAATCCAAACGTGAAGTGAAGATTTTGTGAATATGAACCCGTTGATATAAAGACATTCGAGAATGGAGTTTGTATGAAGGAGTTATGAATTTCACATGGACTTTAACAATCTAAACCGATCTAAATTTGAATTTTTGTTAAAACAAAAATTGGATGTTGAGACCTTAATGAAAATTGTACATCTCGTTGAGGGGATTCTGAATATATAAATAACGTTGAAAACAGAGCTTGTATGCGAATGTTATGGCCATCCGAAGATCTGCAAAAATTTCAGTGTGCGGATGATGTGGCGACACTCTGATCCTAAGCAACATCTTCGAGATTCTGCATGCCAAAACTCTCTCAAATGACATGAGACTTATATATTTATACTCTATAGTTGCCACATCGTGGCCATTAGCTTGCCACATCGTGATGATCAAGTGAACCTTGGTTTCGCCACGTGTTACACTCTCCTACTAAGTGTCTTGGTGACTTTGCCTCATACCACGTCGTAGTGATCATATTGTCACGTGTCACTCTCTGGTTGACATGTGTCTCGATGATTCATTCAATTCCACATCGTGGTTAGTATACCTCCACGTCGTGGTGGTCAAAAGTTGACCGTTGACATGACTTTTGTTGACTTTCTTAAAATAGCAACATCTTTCATTCCAACTTCAAATGACCATAACTTTCTCATATGAACCCCGTTTTCGATGATCTTTATATCCATGCGTTCGTCTTTAAAAGATCTATCAACTTCTCAGCTCCATTTGCTAAACAACAATTATCTCATTCAAAGCAACTCTTTCAAAATAATACATGTTACGAAAAACAAGTGTTACAATAAAGGTTATAAAAGTCAACTTTATTTTATGAATATCATGGGCGTGTTTGATGAAACTAACAGGTAACTGGAAATTATAGCTTTTAATTATGAAGAAATGTTCGACAAAAGTAACTGTTGGCTTTTAGACGTTTAAAATTAGTTGACAACTAAAATGCTAAAAGCTTCGTAAAAACTCAAAAAATAATTGAAGTGATTTTTGAAATTAGAGTATTTTGTTTAAAATAAAAATAAAAGTTTTTGCTATCAAATGAAGTTTTTTTTTTTTTTTAAGCTACCAAAAGGACACGCCCCATATCCCCAACAGTGCACTTGAATATTGATTTATATTTAAGCTAGGTGTGAGACCCATGTATTACATGAGTTTATTTAAAAAAAAAATTAAATATAAAATTTTAACAATTTGAAAAGTTTGAATTTAAAAGAAAAATCTTTTAAATTATTAAAATTAATGAAACTTTAATGTATTAGATACACTAGGTGTGAGACCCGTATGTTATACGGGTTGATTAAAATAAAATGCTAAATACGAATGATTAAATGGGAAGTTTATTTTAATTTGAACTTTAAAATAATTATAAATTATAAGAAAAAAAACATGAAAAAAATTAAAATTATTTGTTTAGTTGTTAAACTCATGTACTAAACGTGTTAATTATAACAAAATGTTAAATACAAAGGTTTAAACTGTAAATTTATTTAAAATTAAATTTGAAATTTGAAAATTTACATTAATATAGTAATTATGATATGTTTAATTTATGGAAACTAAATTAATGATATATTGAAAAATGAAAAATAAAGTAATGACAAGTGGAAAATAAATATTTCAAAATTATGACAAAATGACATGTGGCATAATGCATGAGAGAATGATATGTGACAAAATTATTTTCATTTATTAGGGAGGATTACATATATAAACCCTTTTTAATAAATACCTTACATATATATTATCTTACATATTAAATGTGGAATTTTAATTTAATAAAATGGAAAATACAGTAAAATGACAAGTGAAAAATAGAAAATTTAAAAATGTTAGAAAATGTCATGTGTCCAAATGAAGGAGAAGAGAACATGTGGCCAAAAAAACCTTTATTTATTATAATAGATTTTTTGAAATTGTTTGGGTTGGACTAGGGTCAAACCGTTCCAAGTGATTCGATATTTTGTCACAAAGTAAAGTTAAATATATCATGCCAAATTTAAAGGGGTTGATTTCATGTATTTAGTTTTTAAAGAATAACACATATAAAATCATGCAACATTTGCATATGCATAAACGTGTATCACAATTGTATGTATCACATCAAGTTTTTGTCGAAGAGAGGAAAAGTAAACAAGTCAATCTTTTGTGGGTTTTGAAAGAAATGTTTAAATTAAAAGCAAACAAAATGAAAATAGCTTTAAAATTTATGAATTCACCCCTCACTTTGACATTTTTTTTCTATTCGACTAATTTTATCGATTGACATAACAAAGCAATTTCCACGGGCCTATTGGAGAACATTTTGACACAGACCACTGTGGCCGGATTCAGGGCGGGGAACACCGCCGTCACCACCACAGATGGCTTCAAACCACCATTTCAAGCGACCTAATCCACCTCTATCATCTTCCTCTACATCCTACTTCTACATCTTCGTCTCTATCATTGCCCTCACCTCTCTTTTTCTCCTCTCCTCTCACTACCTCGCCTATTACTCATCCCCGCCGGTAGTGCACATCGAATCGCTCAAACCGACCAAGCAATACGTCTCTGTAAACAACGATGACAATGGAGCAGCATCAGCAGCCTGCGATTACTCAGAGGGCAAGTGGTTTTACGATCCGACAGTCAGACCTCCACGGTATGACGAGACGTGTAAGGAGATATACAAAGGCTGGAACTGCGTCGCTGGTAATAGATCCGGTGCGGCGGAGATTGCTAAGTGGCGTTGGCAACCTAATCACTGTGCACTTCCACAATTTGATCCACTTCGGTTTCTGGAATCATATAGGAACATCAGTATCGGTAAGAGACATAGTTATCATTAATATCAGAACACAAATCTCTCCGCGTTAATGTATTGCTCAGAGATTATTATTATGCAATTTTTAGTGTACGCCGGCGTAGTTTACAAGTACAATGCCCCCTGATACTAACAAAAACACCTTACCTGTCTCTAAATTCCATCTCATCGGACTGGATCACCGGTGAACTAGTTTTGAACTTGCAGGAATTCTATAACTTTGAACAAAATTTTATGAGCACTTTAGATTTAGATAAGCTGGGTTCTTCCAAGTATCTGGAACTTACCTAGAGGTCCAAACTAAGAATTTACATTTGCTTATTGTGAGGACTTTGTGTTTTGTCATGTTCAGAACTCTAATTATGTTTAAGATTTTCATGGTGACTCTTCCTCCCATTCTAGGGCTTCTTTCAGTGCAAAAACTGTAGTTTTTTCAATTTGCCAATGAATTGAATCTGCATTGAATCTTTGATCAATGATAGGATTCTTGACTAGCTTATACATTCAATAGGTAAACTCAGGTCACAATGCCATTAGTAATCATCTTCCTAGATTCAACATTACTATCAGTCAAAACTATACAATCTCTCAATATTACCAGTATTGTAGTATACACGTATAAACTCTTTTTAAGATGCTATTTGTAGACCTTATGAACTTTTAAACAGTGCAGGATTTGTTGGTGACTCCCTAAACAGGAACATGTTTGTTTCTCTTTTCTGTTCTCTTCGACATGTCACTAGTGAAGTAAAAAAGTGGCGTCCAGCTGGCGCTGATCGTGCCTTTACCTTTTTAAAATACAACCTCACTATCGCATATCACCGAACAAATCTTTTGGCACGTTATGGTAGGTAAGCTGTTTTTAGTATGTGATAAATGTTTCATTTATAAATCAACTTTTAGCAATGTCATTGTTTCCCTAGTGAAATGACCTTTTTGCCCTTCAGATGGTCGGCTAATACCAAAGGTGGTGAGCTGGAATCTCTTGGGTATAAAGAGGGTTACAGAGTTGATGTTGATGTGGCTGAAGGAACTTGGGCAGATGCTCCAAGTTTTCATAATGTTCTCATCTTTAACACTGGCCATTGGTATATAATAGTAGTAATATACTTACATATATTTATGTATATATATTATTATATTGAATATAAATATTCCTCAGGTGGTGGGCCCCTTCGAAGTTTGACCCTATAAAATCCCCCATGCTTTTCCATGAAAATGGTCAACCAATCATACCTCCTTTATCTCCTGAAATCGGGCTTGATGTAGTATTGAGACGAATGGTAAGTTTTAATTTTCTTTTTATATAAATTGCAAGGTAATAGCAACATACTTTTATTATTGGTAAAGAAACATATTTTTATTTTATATTTTTAATTTTTTACACAGATATCCTACGTGGAAGAAAAGTCAAAACAAGGGACAATTTTATTTTTTCGCACACAATCCCCAAGGCATTTTGAAGGTGGTGATTGGGACCAAGGTGGTTCTTGTCCACGTTCACAGCCATTATCACTACAAGAGGTAAGCTAATTACAGATTTGCCCCTTAATTTATTTTCTTGAAATAATTTTTTAAACATAATTCAGGTTGAAAAGTTATTTTCTGTGGGAAATAATGGGACAAATGTGGAAACACGAATTGTGAATGAACACATACATGAAGCCATTAAAGGCTCTGCTTTTCGGTTACTTGATGTTACACAAATGAGTGAATTTAGAGCAGATGCTCATCCATCATCAGCTGGTGGAAAGAAGCATGATGATTGCATGCATTGGTGCTTACCTGGCATTACAGATACTTGGAATGATTTATTCATTGCACAATTGAGTAGCATGACATAAAGGTATGTACTTAATCACTTAATGTTATCATTTTTAAATTTAAGCTACATTTTACATTATATTAGTTTGATAAATCAGGTTCCCTTGACTTTTTATTAATCTTGTATTATACCATATATATTGCAATTGTTGAGTAAGTGTTAATCAAAGGGATGTTCTAATTAGTAGACTGGATCATTATTGTTTTATGAGTAAATTACACGAATGGTCCCTACGGTTTAGGGTAATTTGCACGCTTGGTCCCTAACTTATTTTTTTAACTTGGGAGGTCCCCACTATTTGTTTTTGTTACGCGCTTGGTCCCTACTGTTTGTTTTTGTTACGCACTTGATCCTTGTCTTATCTAAAAGAACTATTATTTAAATAGGGAAAAATGGTGGGGTAGGTAAGGTAAGGTAAGGTGAGGGGGTGGGGTGGGGTTGAGGGTGTGTTCACTTAAATAAATTAAAAAATCAAGGGCAAAATAGTCTTTTTAGGTAAGACAAGGACCAAGTGCGTAACAAAAACGAACAGTAGGGACCTTCCGAGTTAAAAAAATAAGTTAGGGACCAAACGTGCAAATTACCCTAAACCCTAGGGACCATTCATGCAAATTACCATTGTTTTATTGAGTAAGTTACATTTTTTGTTCCGGAGTATAGTTGATTTTTTCAATTTTTGTCCCAAAAAGTTTTTTTTTTTCAATTTTTGTTCTTATATGAAGATTTTGTAACCTTTTTGATCCTTGTTCCAAGTAAAATGACTATATGTTACAAGAACAAACAAGGACCAAAATTGCAAGAGAAAACTTTCTGGGACCAAAACTATAAAAATCAGCTATACTCAGGGATCGAAATGTAATTTACTTTTTTCTTTTTACAGTATTGGACTTTCAAATTATTTTAATTATGATGACATGGCACAAAGATGTCAAGATATAATAAACCGGAAAAATAGAAAGTATATTGCTATTTCTTGCATTTAGCTGTTGCTGAGAATTTGAACACCATGAATACCAATCATAATTATTATAAACATTTTGTCACAATGAGAACATCACAAGGATCAATACTTTGAAAGATAACATTCTTTTGGGAGATTATTTTCAAATCTCTTATAATCTTGACAATAATCATAAATTAAGTGATATTTTCTAACCCATTTGAACAATCTCCTTTGCATCCAAGTTAAAGAACTCAACTCCTCTTTATTCCACCAATTTGCTTCACTATTTGCTCTACAAAACCTTGCATTCCCTTTCCATATACACGCATCAATCGTGTAATTTGCAAACGATGCAATGAAAGGCCCCTTTGACCAGTCAATTTTGTCTTTACCTCCGTTTGTTGCCCAATTGCTACCTTCCCATAGGCTCATCTTGATGCTCACTGGTTGCCATCTAGGGTACGCCACCCCTTTGTCCGCATGGTTCCTATATGTCCTTATGGGCACAAAATCCACCATAAAGCTGCTCAAAAAGACAAGTCTATCAGACCGCATCATGACATGACAGTACAAGACAGTCTTGTAGTGTATTTGGTATTGGGAAAATACCGTAAATAGTCAAAAAAATGGGGGTGTTTTAAAAAAATAGACATAAAAATGGATTTTTCTGGATATAGTCATGCATTCCACGGAGGTAGCTCCGCGGAATGGCAAAATCGTAAATAAATCAATGTATTAAAAAAAACACTAAAGATCCATTCCGCGGAGCTACCTCCGAGGAATGGATCTCTAGTGTGTGTGTGTGTGTGTTTTTTTTTTTTTTTTCACATCGATTCTTCGGGGTTTATATTCATTTCCCAAACTAATTATTTTTAAGAAAAGATTATCATACTATTATAATCTTTACTTGAAAATAATTAGTTGAGGAATTAATATAAACTCCGAAGAAACGATGTGAAAAAAAAAACATTATTAAAAAAAAAAAAAAAAAAAAAAACCCTCAAGATCCATTCCGCGGAGGGTCCTCTGTGGAATGCATGACTATAATCGGAAAAGTCCATTTTTATGTCTATTTTTTGAAAACACCCCTCATTTTTTGACTATTTACGGTATTTTCCCTTTGGTATTTGTGCTAAGACTGAAATTGATGTGACGACAAAACAAGACAAAGTTGTACTGTGTTTGGTATTAATTATGTTAGTGGGACAAATGATTAATTTTTTTTTTCTCACCCAAAAAATATGGGAGAGTTATTTGAAACATTTCAAGGAGTTTGTCATGAAAAATGCTTACACGATTTGGTGAAGATTCCATAAAATTGAATACGTATGAAAATCCTTGGTGGGGTCAAACCATAAATGAATCCTCTCTTCTCTATTGTCAAAACCATCAGCGTAAATATTTGTTTGAAGAATGTAAGGTTGATCAAGTACATTTCCAAGGAACTCAAAGTCTATTTCATCTCGATTAGGTTGATCGGATGTAAGCTACATTTTCAAAAAATAAAATAAAATAAGTATTTTTTTAATTAAATGATTTAAAAAAATGAAGTTTTTATTTTAGCTTACATAAAATGCCAAGACTGTGCCTGCGGAGTGACCAGGTACCAACTTGATTTGCATGTCAAATTGGCCGAACAAAAACATGTCATTAGAAGCAAACGCCGAACCTGGAAACAATTGAAATGAAATCTATTAAAAGAATTGGAATATGAAATAATTGTAATCTACCACTTTAAAAGTCTAATCATTTTTAAAGTTATAGTTATATCTAATTGGGGTATATTGGTCTTTTAGTAAAGAAATATCCCACTAAGAAAAACATATTTATCATTTTTAGTAAAGATATATCCCACCAAGAAACATGCCGAAGGTCTTGATGCACAAAAGAAGCTTTTTTTACCTGATTCTTGATCGAGCTTCAAGCTTCTTGATCGACCATCGGTAGAAGTGTTGACATGGCTAGGAGACCAAGTAACAAAGAAATCTTTATTGAAATCGCCAGTTGAAACAATTGAAGCAAATGAAATTTCTAATGAATGTAAGAGAAATATCCCACTAAGAAAAACATATTTGAAGAAGTTGTTCATGGTTTTTTCTTTCTTCGTGTCGCAAAAGATTAAGAATGTCCCACATAACTATATGTAATGTTGCATGAGGGTGCCAAAAGTATTTGACAATATAATTTTCCATACAAAGAATATCTTTATATGGAAGTAAAGTGTTTGGATGTCAAGTTACTTGGATACTCCAATTATTTCCAAATTATAGTATAAAAAATTTAGTATTATTGTCACAATGACTAAATGTTGTATATTACTCTTAATTTGGAGTTGCATTAAGGAGTTAAAATTGGATTTGTCATTTTTTTGACGTTTCTTGAAAAAGGGAGTTTGTGGGCAAAGGGAGATGATGCGAGGTTTCTTTCTTGTTAGGTTTTCTAAAGATGACTTGATCCTTGTATCAATTACAAATTATTCTTTCCCTCTTTTATGTAATTTTCTAAAAGAATTTTTTGTTGACATAAAATAATAAAACAATTACTTTCATTAAATTGGTAACAAATAATAGTGGTAGTAAATTTGTTTGGATCATTGTAAAAAATCTTGGATCCGAACATAGTGGACTCATCCTGGATTATGCCTACATGTTCTTTCACATAACAGTCAATGGTGCTACTACAACGAACAGGGCACCACAAGTTCCTTACACTAGGTTTTTGTCACTTGAAATTGAGGAACAATTTGGCACTGAGCTATATCTCACTCTTTGTGGCACTGGCTCATTCACTACACCCATACAAACCATCCAACCCACCCTACATACCCACATTGAATTAACAAGAAACATCCGACCCTAATCATCCTCTATATTATGACTTATCAAGTGTCATTAAAGTTGGCTTTGTCCTAACTAACTATTGATTGGTTGGTGACGAAAATGATAAGTTCAAAGCTTTGGGGTTTAAAACCGACAAACCTGAAACCAAACCAGGAAAAAACCAAAAATCGGGATCCGATTAACATGTTTTGATTTTAGATATTTGTAAATCCATGTTTTTCGGTTTGGGTTTTGTTTCATGTCAAACCCAACTCATCCATAAATCCGAATCGTGATGATGGCCCAACCTAACTTTAACAACATGCTACCATTAATATGGAAGTATAAGACAACCCACATCCGAGCAACCTTCCCAAAAGGACTTGGCTCAAACTTTTAGTAGTAATAATCACTTGCAAATAGAGTAAGTTACATGAATGGTCCCTATGGTTTAGGATAATTTGTGTGTTTGGTCCCTAACTTATTTTTTTACTCGGAGGGTCCCTACTGTCTGTTTTTGTTACGCATTCGGTCCATGTCTTACCTAAAAAGACTATTTTGCCATTGATTTTTTAATTTATTTAAATAAATACACCCCAACCCTACCCTACCCCATCACCTTACCTTACCTACCCCACAATTTTTTTTCTATTTAAATAATAGTTTTTTTTTAGGTAAAATAGGGACCAAACGCGTAACAAAAACAAACAGTAGATATCAAACGCGTAACAAAAACAAACAGTAGGAATTTTTCGAGTTAAAAAAATAAGTTAAAGACAAAATGCGTAAATTACCCCAAATCATAAGGACTAATCGTGTAATCTACACCTTGCAAATAATACAAATTGAGACTAGATTTCAATCCCCAACCACCTTTTATAATGGCTAGAATATGTAAACATGAAGCGAAGAACTAGTAATAAATAAGTGAATAATATTATGGACATCATTGTATCCAAACTTTAAACAATAAATAAAAAAGAACCAACAAGTCAATAACTAAACCATATGTAAAAAGAATATCAAACTTTAATGAAATGTCATGATTATTATTTTGTTTTGATAGATCTGTCATGTTATGCGTGCATAGGATCTCCATCTTTATCATATTGTTCTCTAACACGCTTACTAGTTGACATTAACCATCACCATAAACGCAGCATCCTTATTTTATGGTAAAAATTTAAATTTTATTTATTATTAAATAAATAAATAAGTGAGATTATGATCATTAAATAAATAATTATTGAGGAAAATAATTATGATTTGTAAGTTTTTATAACTTATAGACTTTAAATAAAAAAATGAGGAAGAACTAGAAGTGTCAAGTAACCGAACTTGCTATAAATATTCTTGACTTAGTTAAAGGACTAAAATGTGAGCTGTAACGGGCTTTGAGTGCAAATCATGAGAGTTTATTTGAAGTTTTATGACCAACGGTGGCAAAAATTGGAAATATGAAATTAAAAGAAGGGCTATTATTTCCAAATGAGCATTGATATATAAGCTAGTACCTAGTCCCCATACTTAGGCTGTGTTTGGCGCGCCACAGCTAGCTTATTTTTCGATCTTTTTTATGTTGTCGTGTTTGGTAAGCCAAAAAGTAGCTGATAAGCTAGCTTATAAGCTAGCTTTTTGAAAAGCTACTTAGACTAGCTTTTTAGGAGCTTTTTTAAAATTTTCCAAATACACCCCCTTAATTAATTATAGAAACACATATTCTTACATGTCCTTTTATGTAATTTTATATATTTCAGCTAGCTTTTCAGCTAGTTTTACCAAACGTTATTTTTTATCAGCTAGCTTTTCATCTATCAACTAGCTTTTTATTTAACAGCTAGCTTTTCAGCCATCAGCTAGCTTTTCAGCTAGTTCGCCAAACATAGCCTTAGAGGGAAGGATCGATATTTGGAGAAGGAAGCTGTCTCCTATGGATATTTGAAGAGGAATTGGTGATTTAGTGTAAGATTTGAGGGATAATTTGAGCTAAGTATGAATGATCACACTTCAGCTGTAAGACTTTATTATTCTATAAATGAGATTCTGATTTGGATTTAGTATTTGAATATTGGAACATTGTAACAACAACTATTATATAATGTTTTGATATATTGTGATATGATCATCACTTTAATACTTGTTGTGTTCTATACTAACATGTTTAATCCATGGATAATCTTATTATTTTAAAAGTTCATAGTCGGTTATAATTGTGGGAGCAATTATGAAGTAAGAGTAATATGAATTAGATTGGTTGACTCTTACTAGATGAAAGTAGACAAGTGGATGTAACTAAGATTCATAAATACTTATCGAGAACTGTTATTGAACTAACCTGCATCAAGATCACCTCATGGATTGCTATCATGGGTGATACTTGATTAAAATGTACTATCTGTTTATCCTTAACACCTCAGATGCAAAATAGGTCTTAAATGTAGGGAGTGTTGTGCTTAGATATGTTCAAATGCCAATCCTTAACCGGACAGTTATATACAATGTTTTAAAACCCGGGTTGACCCGGTCGATTCAACCGGTTGGACCGTGACCTGGGGTAGAAGGCGGGTCAATTGAGACCGGTTTTTTGTAAAAATACGAATCGGATCGAACCGGCCGGGTTTCCCCTAAACCGCGATTCGACCGCTTATGTCGAACCGGTTAAAACCAGATCGACCCGTTTTATAGTTGGATGCAAGTAGCGAACGCCAAAACAACGAGCCATTTGCGGTTTCTTCAATGTTTAAACTTTGTGGATATCAAATTATTGGTTTTATATGTTTATACATTATGCATGAAAGTAAAAATATATAAAAATAAAAAAAGATCATAAACCGGGTTGACCCAACGGTTCAACCGGTTGAACCGTGAACCGGTCATCACATCGGGTCAACTAAAAACCCGGGTTTTAAAACATTGGTTATATAAGCTATTTTCAGGTATGGTGTGAAATATACAGGAAACTTATATTGTCAGGATGGGGTTTGTTCTTCTTATGTATTGAGAGTTAGACATTTATGGCGCCTTACCAAAAGTTGAACACTAGATGAGATTGATTGCGATCTGTATCTCATGCTCAACATGATGTATATGACAAAGGGATAACTGATATCTTACCTTATACACCGGTTATAGCTTTGAGCTTTTGGGTAATTGAGCATTGATAGAATGACACAACGTCATATTTTTTGGGGGCAGTGAAATGTTGCTAAATGTTTATCACTGTCTATATCAGTTTAATATGAATCTTGTGTAAGTAAGAGATTCAAAAAGATCTTGTATGCTCAAGATTCGTATTAAAATGATATTTCTTATTAACATATGATACTAATGGGTCACATTAACAACAATCTGATACATGTGATTATTTATTAGGAATTGATTTTAATAAATATTCAATAAACTCTTACAATTATATGGAAATTATTTATATCATGGAACTATTAATTTTCATTAGCAAGTAATATTATATATTTTATATGGTATGAATTAATAAGTCATGTGCAACATTTTGTACTAGAAAGACTTTTTTGTCTTTTACCAGAAAATTAAGGTTTATACTTTATAAGATTTACAGACTTTATATACTTCTTAATAGTAAAAAACGCGGCTCTCTATTTAAGAGATAATTTGTGGTGTTTTGATTAGTTTAATCAAAAGTAAAGAAGCATGGGGGGACATTCTAGACAGTAGATGCATAGGGGCTTAATGGTTAAAGAGGCATGTATATTGTTTATGCTTTAAGGGATGAAAGAAAGGATTTCATTCGATCACTTCTTCCCTCTACCATACTCTCTATTTTTGTTCTGTCAAAGGTATTAGAATACTACTTGCATTTCCTCTCTTGAAGTTCATATTTTGATATGAACTTTGAGCTTAAGAGTATAAGAGTTTAAAGACTAGCATTATCATCAAGTTGGATTATTTTTGGTGTCTCAAAGGTTCTTACATTCTTCTACAACTTCCATGCCTCCCCTTGAGGATTCAAAGTCTATAAAGGTTGTCTTCTTCCTCTTTTTCCTCGTGGTTGTTGTTTTCTTTCCAAACTTTGCAAGAAGATCCTTGGTATGCTATAAAATAGTTTTATGTTGTTTAAAATATTAAAGTCTCCTACTGCTAAAATCTTATGTTTTGAAACTTATTTTGAATAAAAACCCAACACAACTGTGGAATCACCATATGAAGCTCATAACTAGCTTCTAAACACTTGTAATATCATCATAATCAATTTATTTGTTACATTCGGACATTATAAGTTCCCTTTTTACCCTTGATGAACAAACATATTGCAATTTGGTCCTTTTGGATAGTACGCAGGGCGTACTCTATGAGTACGCTTGGCGTACTAGTTGAACCTTGATCGCGGGCATCGACCATGTACGTTGGGCGTACGTAGAGTACGTTGGCCAGGGGAAAACCCTAATTTTTAGGGGTTATGCCCTATTTAAGCTTCATTAACCCACCTCCTGGACATTTTAGACCAACCTCCATATCTTCAAACCCTAATTTCGCCCCTCAGCCTTTGTGTGGTGCTTTTGAGCTCTTGTGAAGACTTTTTGGTGTGTTTTGTGCATCTTGAAGAGGAAGGAGAAGATTGAAGACTCATCCTTTGGAGAAGAGCCTAGAGGTCCAGATTTAGCTCCATTATTTTGTGACTTTTGAGGTATAAAGTCCATATCTTGTCAACTCTTTGCTTTGATCTACTCTTTAGCTTCTTTATGGTCATTTTGGTCCTTTTTGGTTGGTCATGGTGAGCTAAGGCCGTTTATGAAGCTAAACCTTTTAGATCTGGACATATTAAGGGTTACTTAAGCATAAAAATGCAAACATGATGGTGTTTATAGACTCATGCATGTGTTAAGTCATTTGTTAAGCTCTTTTGAGCTCTAGAGCCCCACTAAGCCATGCATGCATGTAATGTTGCCAACTTTACGTGATAAATCATCTTTTGGGACTAGATCTGAGAGTATGGAGTAGGGGTTGAATGGATTAAGTGCTTATTTGATGAGGTTGGCCAACTGGTAAGTACGCTGGGTGTACGAAGCTGGTACGTTGTGCATACTTACCCCAAAGCGTGTACACTAAGCGTATGAGCTGAGTGCGCCTCACGAACTTAGCAGATGGGCTTTAGTATTATGGGCTTCTCGAATTTGGGCCATGTTTGGACCTTTGGTGAATATGGTCTTGTTGGGCCAGCATGTTTTATTTTGGGTTCAATTAGATGAAGGCCCATGAAGGGGTTTGGGCCCAATTTGGAAAATTATGCCATAACTGGGCTTTGGTTGACCATTTTGGAATTGGGCCTTTTAGTGTAGTTGGTTTGGTTCTTGGTCTTGGACCAAGCTAAGTAAAGGGTAAAATGGTCTTTTTACCCTAATTTTGACCAATGGTTATGGATTGGAATCCAATTATTAATTGGATGTTATTGGTATTGATAGTGCGAGGATTATTTGGAACAGCAGCAATAGATTTATCTATGTGATTCAGCAGTTTGAGGTGAGTCTTCCTCATCCTGGTTAGCTGGTCGATGGCACCAATGCCGACCCATGGTTTATTATGTTAGGGTGCTAGATGTATGTGTGACACTTGCATGTGTATGTGTTGTATGCTTAATGGGCGGGGCCCGATGGTTATCTTGTATGCTATTACCTTTGTTATAATTGAATGTTTGTGTGATGGGCGGGGCCCGTTGTGTGAGTTAGGGCGAGGTCCGTTATACTTAGTAGGTGGGGCCCATTATGTGAGTTAGGGCAAGGCTCATTATACTCAGTAGGTAGGGCCCGTTATGCTAGTTAGGGTGGGGCCCGTTACACTCATTGGGTGGGGCCCATTACTTGTTTGATATGTATGGTATGTGGTATTTGGGGGAAATTCACTAAGCTTCGTGCTTACGGTTTTTAGTTTATGTTTTAGGTACTTTTGGTGCAAAGGGGGAAGAGTTCGGGGGTGATTGCAGTGCACACACGATGTTACTCCGCATTTTCATGATTACTCTGATTTTTGATGATGTATTGATATATTTGTTCCACTTGGGATTTACAATGATGTTTGGGATATTGTTTTTATTAATTTACAAATGAATTTTTTAGGTCTTATTTTTGGGACATTAAATTATTTATCAACTATTTCAAGTTTCAAACCCAATTTAAAGATTTCAAATAAGCATGAATAGAGAGATCAACTTATTTCTAGGAATTCAAGTGAAACAAGTCCCTCAATGGATATTCATTCATCAAGAAAAGTATACCACTGAGTTGCTGAAGCAATTTTCACTGGACAATTGCTACTCAGCCAAGGTCTCGATGGCCTTTGGATACAAGATTTCAGCTGACCCTACCGGAGAGTCAGTTGACCACAAAACCTACCGAGGAATGATTGGGTCATTGATATACCTCACCGTAAGTCGACCGAATATTGTCTTTGGAACAAACTTATGTGCTCGGTACCAAGCTGACCCTAAAGTATCTCACTTGCCTGCACTCAAGAAAATTCTTCGATATCTAAAGGGAAGTAAAGTGTGGGGCCTCTGGTACCATGCAAGCAATGACTTCAGCCTTCAAGCGTTCAAAAATGCGGATCATGCAGGATGCAGATTAGATTGTAAAATTACTTCGGGTGGATGCCAATTCTTAGGAGGAAGACTAGTCAGTTGGTCTTCAAGGAAGCAAAATTGTGTTTCGTTGTCTACCATAGAGGCAAAATATGTGGCCGCAGCCAGCTGCTGTTCCCAAGTTCTTTGGATGAAAACTCAACCCATGGACTATGGTTACAGAATGCCACAGGTAGCGATTTACTGTGATTTAGAGAGTGGTATAGTGATTCTCCTAATCCTATTCACCACTTTAAGACGAAGCACATCGAATTACGGTACCACTTCATCATAGACCACATCCTCAAAGGTAACATTGAACTCATTTTTGTGCCCACTCACGAAGAAATAGCTGATGTTTTTACTAAAGCACTTGATGCTACAAAATTAAATGGTTTTATGGAAATGCTAGGAATGATGAATCCAGACCCGCTATTCTTCTTGAATTGATAGCTACCGCAGACCACATATGGTCTCAAGAATGAAGGAATTGCTTCTTTTCTTTTCTTTAAAAAAAACTCTTGAAGCACTCTCTTCACTACGGTTCTAGTGTAACACCGTAAATTTCAAAACAATTTTTCTCATTTTATAAAAAACATAATTCATTCATTACTCATAAAAATATCATTTTTTAAAACTCAATTCATAACATATATCAATCCCAAGATCTCATAACATAAAAATCCCGTGTGTGTACTGATCAGGTCGGCGCCTTCCCGTGATCCTCACTAGTACCTGAAACACATAATACATAACATTGTAAGCACGAAGCTTAGTGAGTTCCCCAAATTACCATATATAACACATATTAGCCACTCGAGGCTATAACTCTGTGGGTCCGTGCACCCAAACTCTGTGAACCCTTAGGTTCTATCTCTGTGAACCTTCCGGTTCTAACTCTGTAAACATGGACAACATAAATCACATAGAATAATGCAGTGCAACACATAACACATATATAGCATACAAAAATTGTACACATAACTCTGATTACCTACTCCAGGTAAAGTATAGTGAGAAGACTCACCTCGGATATCTCAGTAAATCTCTGACTCGGTAAACTCTAGTCTAGCCCTTGCCTATTCACATGAAATAAATACTCTAATTAATATGACCCTCAGGCTAGGCTAATCTCTCACTCTCCCTATACATCCTCTAGGAAGGGTAAAGGACCATCCTACCCTTCCGATGACTTTAAGGTCCAAACATTGACTAACTCTAAAAGTCAACGAAGTCAACGGTCAACCTTGACCAAACTCGCAGAGTGCACAACTGTGACTCGGCGAGTCCACACGTGTTCTCCACTCTCCTAGTCCTCATTCGACTCACTGAGTCAACCTCAACTCTGCAAATCATCATCGATCACAATTTGTGAAATGTCCCGACCCAACTTGCCGAGTCCGGCTCCTGACTCGGCGAGTACCATCGTGTACTCTGTCCTCTAGATTCCCTCTGACTCATCGAGTCACTTCCCCAACTCAGTGAGTCACCAACTGAATGATTAATGTGCAACCTTCATACTACTCGTCGAGTCTGTTCTTGGGACTCGACGAGTTCATGCCATGCACACTCTCAAAACAACTTCTGAGGTCAGACCCGTCCCATACACTCATAGATCTGACCTCCCCAAGCAAGATAATCACGTAAAGTTAACATCTTGGTGCTCATGCAAAGGCTTAAAGGCCTTATTTGAAGATATGACCACTAAAATGACATCCAAAGCTCATAACCCCCATTAACACTCGTAAAGCTCAAGGGAAAAGGGTCTCTGGACCTCTTTGGGTCCAGATCTACATCACCAACACGAGAAGGGACCAATTACTCAATAACCTTCCTCTAAAAGGGGCTAAAAAGCCCTAACTCAAGGAATTACACCATAAAATGAAGATGGGTCGAATGAATACCTCAAAATGAAGTCTCTGAGCCCTGGAATCACTGGATTAGCACCCTCTTCAGCCTCCTCTTGCCTTGGTCCTCTTCTATTTGCAAAAACACCAACAAGTGATCAATAAATGGCTCCTTTCCTCACACAATCGCTCTAGCTCACTTAGGGTTTCCCTTTGGGGTCTGGTAGCCGCAAATGACGGCCATAAGGCCCCAAACCCGAGGAATGATGAGCATCTATTTCTCGTATATCGCTCCACACCGAGAAGAGGGATGTGTACCTCCAGAAACAACAAGATGGAACCATAGGCTTCTATGCTGGGAGCATTTCGGGGTCTAGGTCTAACCATCTCAACTCCCCGTTTCTGGCATGCTATAGTTATTTAAGTCTCTCGACGGCGGGAATGGGAGATTACCGGTAAGCCAGATGCTTCGCGAACCATTAGGGTTTCATTAAACAGCGTGGACTCGCCGAGTCCTCGGGGCGACTCGCCGAGTCCAGCCATCCACCCGGCTAATGATTCACGTCTCTACTCGGCGAGTCTACGCATCAACTCGCCGAGTTCTTCCACAAAACTTGAAATACAACGAATAAATATAATACCTAAAATTCCGGATGTTACAATTCTCCCCCACTTGAATCAGACTTCGCCCTCGAAGTCTCATCCCTGAAATAGCTTCGGATGCTGCTCACGCATCTCCCGCTCCGGCTCCCAAGTCAACTCGGATCCTCTCCGATGTTGCCACTGAACCTGCACCAGAGGTACCTCCTTGTTCCTCAGAACCTTGATCTTTCGATCCACAATCACAACTGGTCTCTCCGCGTAGTTCAGGCTCGCATCCACCTGAATATCCTCTAACGGAACTACCGCCGACTCGTCAGCTATACACTTCCTCAACTGAGACACGTGGAAGGTATTATGAATCCGTTCCAACTCCGCAGGTAGCTCCAAGCGATACGCTACCCTGCCCACCCTCGCGATTACTCTGAATGACAATATATCGGGGCCCTAGCTTGCCCCTCTTCCTGAATCGAATCACTCCTTTCCAAGGAGATACCTTCAGGAGAACATAATCACCGACCTGGAACTCAAGCTCGAATCGTCGCCTATCCGCATAACTCTTCTGGCGACTCTGAGCGGTCAACAATCTCTGCCTGACCTGCTGTATCTGCTCTGTCGTCTGAAGCACAATCTCCGTGCTACCCATCACTCGTTGCCCTACCTCTCCCCAACAAATGGGAGTCCGACACCTCCTCCCATACAACAGCTCAAAGGGCGGCATTCCAATGTTCGAATGATGGCTGTTGTTGTAGGAAAACTCCGCTAAGGGCAAATACGACTCCCAACTTTCGCCAAAATCCAACACACATGCTCGAAGCATGTCCTCAAGCGTCTGAATTGTCTGCTCGCTCTGACCGTCAGTCTGTGGGTGGTACGCGGTACTAAAATGCAGCCTTGTACCCAACTCCTCATGGAATTTCTTCCAAATCTGGAAGTGAAATGCACATCTCGATCTGACACAATCGAGATCGGCACCCCATGTCGCGATACCACCTCTCTCACATATATCTCTGCTAACTTCTCTGCAGAAGAACTCTCACTAATGGCGAGAAAGTGAGCGCTCTTCATCAAGCGGTCTACTATCACCCAAATCGCATCGACACCCCTTGCCGTTTTCGGCAATTTGGTGATAAAATCCCTGGATATCTGCTCCCATTTCCACTCTGGGACTTTCAGTGGCTGCAATTTACCATGCGGTCTCTGATGTTCGGCCTTGACCCTACGACAGGTTAGGCACCTCTCAACAAACCACGCTATATCTCTCTTCATACAGGGCCACTAATACTCCCTTTTAAGATCCAGAAACATCTTAGTGGCCCCGGGATGGATCGAGAATCTCGATCTATGCGCCTCCTCCATCAAGATGGTACGCGTTCCTCCAACAAACGATACCCAAATTCGACCCTGGAAGGTCATAAGCCCTCTGCTATCGGTCACGAACTCTGACACCTGTCTGATAACTCGCTCTCTCTTACGGTTCTCCGGTCTCACTGCCTCAGCCTGAGCCCCTCTGATGGTGTCCAACACCGGAGTCATCACCATCAATCTCATGCAAATATCCCGAATCGGGGCGCTCTCTGCCCTACGACTCAGGGCGTCGGCTACCGCATTAGCCTTGCCCGGGTGGTACAAGATCTCGCAATCATAATCCTTTACTACATCCAACCATCTCCTTTGACGCATGTTCAGGTTTGGCTGATCCATCAAATACTTCAAACTCTTGTGGTCCGTGTATATCGTACACCGAACCCCATACAGATAATGACGCCAAATCTTAAGGGTGAACACCACAGCCCCCAACTCTAGATCGTGGGTGGGATACCTTGCCTCATGGGGCTTCAGTTGCCTCGATGCGTACGCGATCACATGCCCCCTCTGCATCAACACCGCGCCCAACCCAGATATCGATGCGTCACAATACACCACGAAGTCCTCCATTCCCTCTGGAAGAGCCAACACCGGGGCTTCACACAATCTCTGGCGAAGAGTCTCAAATGAGGCCTGCTGCTCTGGACCCCATC
Organism: Lactuca serriola; assembly: GCF_051521515.1. Taxonomy (NCBI): domain Eukaryota; kingdom Viridiplantae; phylum Streptophyta; class Magnoliopsida; order Asterales; family Asteraceae; genus Lactuca; species Lactuca serriola. The sequence goes on along the minus strand of NC_136416.1, from coordinate 203,611,756 downwards.
TGAACACCACACCCTTCTGGGTCAACCTGGTGAGAGGAACAACAATCTTGGAGAAATCCCTGATGAACCTCCGATAATAGCCGGCCAACCCTAGAAAACTCCTGATCTCGGAAGGAGATTTTGGCACCTCCCAACTCATCACCACCTCGATCTTGGCCGGATCGACCAAAATCCCCTTTTGGTTAACGAGGTGACCAAGGAACTGCACCTCCCGTAACCAAAAATCGCACTTGGAGAATTTGGCGTAAAGCCTCTCCAATCTCAGCATACTGAGGATTTCTCGCAAATGCTCCTCATGCTGCTCCATGGATCTCGAATACACCAAAATGTCGTCAATGAACACAATCGCTGATCGATCCAGCATCGATCTGCATACCCTGTTCATGAGATCCATGAACGCTGCAGGCGCATTGGTGAGCCCGAATGGCATCACCATGAACTCATAATGCCCATAACGAGTCCTGAATGCGGTCTTCTAGATATCCTCCTCGCGCACCCTCATCTGATGATATCCAGATCTCAGATCAATCTTGGAAAACCAAGATGCTCCCTGCAGCTGATCGAACAAATCGTCGATCCTCGTCAAAGGATAACGGTTCTTGACCGTTAACTTGTTCAGCTCTCGATAATCTATGCACATTCTGTGCGAACCATCCTTTTTCTTCACAAAAAGGATTGGTGCTCCCCACGGCGAGCTGCTCGGCCGTATAAACCCTTTCCCCAGCAGCTCCTGAAGCTGTGAGGATAACTCCTGCATCTCTGGAGGTGCAAGGCGATAGGGCGCCTTGGCAATAGGCGCTGCCCCTAGAATCAAATCAATGTGAAACTCAACCTGCCTCTCGGGAGGCACACCCGGTAACTCCTCGGGAAAGACATCCAGGAATTCACGCACTACCGGAACCTCCTCAACCGTACTCGGTCTCTCTGCACCAACTCTCGTATCCATCACATATGCTACAAAACCATTACAACCCTATTGTAGACTCTGCCTCGCTCTAGCAGCCGAACAAAACGTTGAATCGGGACGGGTACCCTCGCTGTACACCGTAAGAACTCCCCCACTTGGGTCTCGTATAGTCACCAGCTGCCGCTCGCAGTCGATAACTACTCCAAATCTGCTCAACCAATCCATGCCTACGATGACACAGACGTCCCCCATCGCAGTCGGGACCAAATCAATAGGAAACTCTACACCAAAAATCTCGAGTACACATCCTCAAATCACCTCCGTGGCATACACTGCTCTCTCGTCGGCGATGGAGACTCTCAAAGGTCGACTCAACGCCTCTCGTCTAATACTGATTTGCTGACTAAAAGCCAATGATATAAAAGATCGACTCGCACCTGAGTCAAATAACACCAAAGCAGGTACAGAACTCACAAGAAAAGTACCTGCGCATATCATAATATAAGCACAAAATCTCAGACATTAAAATAAATACATGAAAGAATACATACCAGCCACGACATCGGGCGCTGCGCGGACCTCTTCCGCAGTCAACTGGAAGGCTCTCCCCCGAGCCTTCGGCGTCTCGGTCTTCACCGGCTGACTATCCAAAGCTCTAATAGTAGCAGGGGCAGACCCCTGAGAAGCTCCCTGTGCTGACCCTCGCAGCAGCGGACACTCGGCCTTCCGGTGTCCTGTCTGGTTGCAGTGGAAACACACTGCAACCCCCTGGGGAAGTCCTTGGCCATATGCCCCTCCTTGCCACACTTGTAGCAAGATCCAGCTCTACAGACTCCATCATGACTCTTGCCGCACTTTCCACAAGTGCGACCCTTCTGGCTCCCTGCTCTGGGATCAGCGGGCTTGGCCCACTTGGCTGTCGGCTGGGACTGTGCCGGTCGCCAATCCCTCCCCTGAGACTCCTCCTCCTCTCTAGCCTGAGTCTCTAGCTCGATCTCCCTCTCCGAGCATTTGCCTGAAGCTCGGCAAATGTCCGGTATGAGGAGTTCGCCACAAACTCCCGAATATCTCTCCTCAAAATACTCAGATAGCGACTCATACGTGCATGCTCAGAAGACACGTGCTCAGGGCAGAACATCGCCCTCTCATGAATATCCTGGTAATAACCGTAATAGACTCCGTACCCTGCTTGAGGGTCAAAAACTCCTGTGCCAACCGATCCCGTTCCACCGGGGGAACGTACTCATCACGAAACATGGCAGTGAACCTCTCCCAGGTCACCGCAGCAAGCTATGCTGGAGAATAGTGTGCTGTCGTGAACTTCCACCAGTCCTTCGCCGCCAGAAGAAGCTGGTTCAGCGCAAACCGAACCCTCAAGTGCTCCGGGTACGAGCATGTATAGAAACACCCCTCAATGTCAGATACCCATCTCATCGCTGCAATCGGATCCTGCGTCCCATCAAACTCTGGTGGCTTCGTGTTACTGAACTCCCTGAACAACAACAAGTCACCCCCTTGCGGCCTAGCAGCAGTGACGGCTGCGGTTGCCGCTGCAACAGTAGCCTCAGAAAGAGCGGCATAACGCTCGTCAAAAGTCTCAAGCAGCGTGGTCTTGATAGACCCAAACATCTCTGGTATCTCTGCCCTGATGGCCGCAACCACCTCCTCATGGATGATCCGACGGATCTCCTCATCACTAGCCTCGCTGCTCTCTGGCGCATGACGTGTCCTCACCATGATCTACCTCTGAAATACAACATACGATATATTAGAAACTCACTCGAGCATACTCGCACTCGATAACTCATCCCTCCTTGATCCCTGGCATCCCGAAGATTCTTACTTGGACTGTACACCGCCCCAGTGTTTTCAGTAGTACGGGACCAATACTACCGTCCACACCGCGTCAGTATACACCCCAAGTCCTCCTCCTAGGATCCCAAGTCCCAAGTACTCTATTATGCATAATTCACTCTCTAACAGATCTCTTATAAGCTCCTCACTGCTACCTACTCACTCTCAAGCATCTCATAGCAACTCACCTCCCCCTAGGCTAAGGCATCACAAATCAGGCCACTCTAGTCCTAATAGGAATACCTAGCCCACTCTAGCACGAGAATACATCATATCAATCTCATAAGCATATAACATAAGGGTATTTTGGGAAATCACCGTTCGGGCGCTGACTGATCGTACACACGACTCTGCTCTGCGTTTTCCAAAAATCTTTTACTCTTTTTAGAAAACTTGGTTCTCTTTTGAAATATTTCTCAAATCCTCAGTTTGAGTTCAAATACGCCCGAAGGTGTACTCGAATCCCTTAAACCAAGACTTTGATACCAACTTGTAACACCGTATATTTCAAAACAATTTTTCGCATTTTATAAAAAACATAATTCATTCATTACTCATTAAAATATCATTGTTTAAAACTCAATTCATAACATATATCAATCCCAAGATCTCATAACACAAAAATCCCGTGTGTGTACTGATCAGGTCGGCGCCTTCCCGCGATCCTCACTAGTACCTGAAACACATAATACATAACATTGTAAGCACGAAGCTTAGTGAGTTCCCCAAATTACCATATATAACACATATTAGCCACTCGAGGCTATAACTATGTGGGTCCGTGCACCCAAACTCTGTGAACCCTTAGGTTCTATCTCTGTGAACCTTCCGGTTCTAACTCTGTAAACATGGACAACATAAATCACATAGAATAATGCAGTGCAACACATAACACATATATAGCATACAAAAATTGTACACATAACTCTGATTACCTACTCCAGGTAAAGTATAGTGAGAAGACTCACCTCGGATATCTCAGTAAATCTCTGACTCGGTAAACTCTAGTCTAGCCCTTGCCTATTCACATGAAATAAATACTCTAATTAATATGACCCTCAGGCTAGGCTAATCTCTCACTCTCCCTATACATCCTCTAGGAAGGGTAAAGGACCATCCTACCCTTCTGATGACTTTAAGGTCCAAACATTGACTAACTCTAAAAGTCAACGAAGTCAACGGTCAACCTTGACCAAACTCGCAGAGTGCACAACTGTGACTCGGCGAGTCCACACGTGTTCTCCACTCTCCTAGTCCTCATTCGACTCACTGAGTCAACCTCAACTCTGCAAATCATTACCGATCACAATCTGTGAAATGTCCCGACCCAACTTGCCGAGTCCGGCTCCTGACTCGGCGAATACCATCGTGTACTCTGTCCTCTAGATTCCCTCTGACTCATCGAGTCACTTCCCCAACTAAGTGAGTCACCAACTGAATGATTAATTTGCAACCTTCATACTACTCGTCGAGTCTGTTCTTGGGACTTGACGAGTTCATGCCATGCACACTCTCAAAACAACTTCTGAGGTCAGACCCGTCCCATACACTCATAGATCTGACCTCCCCAAGCAAGATAATCACGTAAAGTTAACATCTTGGTGCTCATGCAAAGGCTTAAAGGCCTTATTTGAAGATATGACCACTAAAATGACATCCAAAGCTCATAACCCCCATTAACACTCGTAAAGCTCAAGGGAAAAGGGTCTCTGGACCTCTTTGGGTCCAGATCTACAACACCAACACGAGAAGGGACCAATTACTCAATAACCTTCCTCTAAAAGGGGCTAAAAAGCCCTAACTCAAGGAATTACACCATAAACTGAAGAAGGGTCGAATGAATACCTCAAAACGAAGTCTCTGAGCCCTGGAATCACTGGATTAGCACCCTCTTCAGCCTCCTCTTGCCTTGGTCCTCTTCTATTTGCAAAAACACCAACAAGTGATCAATAAATGGCTCCTTTCCTCACACAATCGCTCTAGCTCACTTAGGGTTTCCCTTTGGGGTCTAGTAGTCGCAAATGACGGCCATAAGGCCCCAAACCCGAGTAATTAGGGTTTCATTAAACAGTGTGGACTCGCCGAGTCCTCGGGGCGACTCGTCGAGTCCAGCCATCCACCCGGCTAATGATTCGCGTCTCTACTCGGCGAGTCTACGCATCAACTCGCCGAGTTCTTCCACAAAACTTGAAATACAACGAATAAATATAATACCTTAAATTCCGGATGTTACATCTAGAATAATATATTTATCATATTAGCTTTCAGTATACCTAGTATACCGCAATCACATATGATCAATATATTCTTTGGGTCTTTTATTTTTTTATTTCTAATCTTCTTGATCAAGTGTTCTTTTAGCTAATGCTATCACGGTCACCTGAACCAAACTGCAGTTGTAATGAATGATCCTGCAATCATAACTTCTTAAACGCTATGAATAACGTTGTGTGCTCTTTAATGAACTTTAATAAAAAAACATTCTTTCAAACATTCATTTTGTCGCACATGACAGTCTCAGTCCTTTTTCAAATAACCTTCCTTTGACTGGTTCCTTTTTCAGATAAAAAACATGTGAATCGTTTTTTCCATAAATGAAATCTTTTAAGATTTTCTTCAACCAGTCATATCACCCGACCGTTGGTTGTCCAATCCATTTCCACTTCCCCATTTTTCACAACAGATAAAACAATTTTCAACCCCACGTTCAGGCGGCATGTGATAATGGTACTGTTAATGCATTAAATGCTCTTTTTTTCCCCGGAAACATTTTAATTTCGATATATTTTAATTGTAGATGAGAATGGTAAAAAACCCAAGGGTTTTTCACTTTAACAGCTGTAATTAAATTAATTTCAATGGTTTTTGAAATCCAGAAGTATAAAACCTCCAATTCTTCCCAAGATAGCTTTTACGCTATCTAAACCCTTACGACAAACTCTCTCCCTCCTCCATCTTCTTGCTCAAACAGTTTTCTACAAGTTCTCGAAAACCTTTTTCATAACAATGATGAAGTCTGATGTTTCAAGGAAGCAATCAAAAGCTTCAGTCTCTGCTCGCCCAACTGGTTCTGAATCCACCATCACGGATCAAACTCCATCCATCGCATCAAGCAACTTCAGGGCCATTTTGGAAGATCATCCTTCGTACAACAAAGCAATAAGGTTGATGGTCAAGTTTCTCCCAAAACACCCATTGTATGGTGCGTTTAATGCTTTCACTGAAGTTGTTCCAATGGCGGTTCTGTTCAAGTGTGGTTTCTTTGCCTTTCGACCAAGCCATAATTTACAAGAAGTGCATCTTAATCTGGTGGATGATTCACTGGTGGTGCTCACAAAAGAGAAGTTTTTGCGTTCAATCAATCTTAGGGTTCTTCCTTAGACACAATTTTACTCCCCAAGCCCAAATGATGTCGTATCTACTCTGTACCAAATGGGTTACTAGAAGAGACTCAAAGGAATTGGCGATTTCAAGAAGAATCAACTTCCTGCTGTTTGGCAGTTTGTATGTCATTTCATCATTAGAAGTCTTTCAGGAAGAACGAGTGGAACTGACAACATGGGGATCAAGCTCCTGGAACTCGTCTGGAGCATCTACACAGGAAATGCCGTGAACTATGGGTAAATCTTATGGGACGACTTCTTGCAATACATTCCCAAAGAGGCTCCAAGAGAAGATGAAACCGAGCTTACTTTTGCTCATTTATGGTCGCTTTGCATCTTTGATTTTCACAAGGAGGCGAATCTGGATATGGGTAACGACAAAAATCTGTTTTCAACTCGCGATCTAAAAAGGTACATAGCCTCTAAAGATCAAGCTATTTTCGGACCCCTTAGACGATTGCCAATGTATATCTTGGAGTCTATTGGACTCAAGAATCTTGAGGTACCTGACCATATTGTGGCTACGAGTGGTATTGCCCCATACCACTCTTCCCTGCCAAGACAAAGTCAGTCTACCACAACCCCTACGCAACACATGTTCCTCCTACTACCACAGTCCCCACCGCAACACAGGTCCCCCTATTGCAAACCCATCTACTTAGCCCAAACCTAACAGCGTTAAGTCTCTTGCTACCTCCAGGAAGACCCCAATGAACATAGTGAAAAAGAGAGTTACTCCCTCCAAGAAACGCAAGTCCAAAACCGTAGAATCCTCTGCTGCGGTTCATTACTCTCCTTCTAAAACACAAGATCATCCGGTCAATGTTTTAGATAACACTCTTCATGAGTCTTCACAATATGGAGATATCTTTAGGAGAAAGAAAATCAAGCTCACCCCAAGTCCAATCCATATGCGAACCACGACTCATATCGCAGTCTCTCGAAAGATTCTGGTAGTCATTGGAGCCACCGCAGGCTCATCCGTTCAGAACCTAATCTCACCACTCAGATATAGTAAATGTATCCGTTTCATCTCACCATGGAGACACACCCCAGTAGGATCCCAAGTGGATCCTATTGGTTCGAGTCGCCCTAAGGTCTCCAGGGCATCACACTTGCACTTTTTTGAGTCTGAGGAGTTGAACTCCATATTACTTCATGTCACACAAACACTGCAAACACTTGTCGCACCACAGGGCACTTCTTTCGCCCTAGCTAGAACTGAGCCGAGGCCAGACTTGACTTCAGGTCAAGGAGACCGAGGAAGCTCAGAAAATCCTATTCCACCAACATTACTTACAATTGGTCTAGGCGCGGGGAGCATAATTGTGCAAGGAACCACGAAACCAAGGGACACCTCAGCGCGACAATAAGGATTTGGCAGTTATGGTTCTGATGATTCCTGGGCTCAATACTGCCCAAGTACTGAGTCCGAAATCAGGAAATTTGAAGCATTTCAAAGAGTAGTAAAAGCACAAAGGGCACAACAAGTACATCAACAACAATAAAAGGATGAAACCATTCAATAGGTAGCCATGTCTTAGGCAGATGCATTCATCAATGCCAAAGCGGTTCATGATCTTCTAACGATTTAGCAATGGATATCTCAGATGGAAGCAACCATTCAACAAGCCCAAGTCATGGAAGGTGGTGCTGGTCCTTCAAAGCCCCCTCAAATTGAAGAAGTACATGATTCAAATGATGATGGAACCGCGATTGAGATAAACTCAGGCCCCATGTTCGGACTTAATGACATTGATTTGGAAGATGTTCAACAGACTCCCAACTCAGAAGAATTTATGATGGTATTTGAAGATGAAGATTCGCGTGGATCCCAACACTCCACCTCAAAACCAAAAGCAAAGAAAAAGAAGAAGATGACAATATCAAGGAAAGAGTTTCTCAGTCTCTAGGCCAAGGTTGATCAAATCCCGGCTGCAGTCACAACTAAAGAACCACAGAATGCCAAAGTTCCTACACTGTAGTCTCTAATGGAACATGTGGAAACTCTCAAAACCAAGGAAAGGATGCTTGCTCAAAGAGTTAATCTCACGATTGAAATGGGAATCCGAGGTTTGGATAATCGTCGCACTGCTGATCACAAGGAGTTCCTCTCTAGTGCAGAAAAGCTCATCAAGGAGATTACCGCATTAAAAGATGAGTTCAAAGTATCTCTGAAAAAAATTCGTTCTCTCCAACAAGCTGGTCGAAGAAACTCACAATGCGTATGAATCCAGTCTTGCGGTCCTACAAACCACAATCAACGGCTTATGGAGATCCCTAACTGCCAACTCAAATAAGATCCTACGGCTTACCAAGGAAATCTATCAATTACTTTTCAACAAAGAAATTCCCAACAACCAACAACTTCGTGAAGAAATGAAGTCTCAATTTAATGAAACTTTTCCAAAAATTGATGGTCTTAAATAGTTGTTTGAGAAGCAACAAATTGTTACTTCCTCAAAAGGGGGAAGTGAGACTCCTCTCCAATTTCAACATGAACAAGGTCATTCAATTCAAAGACTCCTTCAATTCATCAAACTCCTCCAAGAATCCAAACTACTCCTTCTAAAGAACAAGACAAACCACCAACTCTGTAACCATCTCCACAACAAACTCCACTGCAACAAGATCCTCATCAATCTTGACATCAAACTCCTCCACAATTCAGAAATTTGGAGCCCACAATGTCCTCAGACCATTCCAATTACTCACCGGCCACTCTTCAAAGAAAATGAGACTGGAGGGTCGCAAAGTTTGCTGAACAAATATGGCGGGCACATAGATTTGATACAATCGTGGACGAGTCTTTAATAAATTCTTCGGTAAATCCTACTCGCAGGCTTCTAGATGATAATTATAGGCCTATCTTAACCTATGCTGAACCTCCATCTGATGGATATTGAAACATACCAATCTCTCCAAGCTTTAAGTTTTTACCTGTTTTTGAGCCATTTGATCTCACCCTTCCAGATGATCAAAGACTTCCCTTTGAATTCGAACGTTTAAATCTGTTTCATGCCAAGCATGGTACCGACTTTGAAAAGATTTGGTCCAATGACAGACCAACATGGGTTAATAATTATAAAGTGATGAAGTTTATGAAGACTGATTTTGTTCAGTATACCCTCACCAGGAGAGGAGATGATAACATTAAAACGCAGGTTGATTTCCCTTGCATGAACCTATAAGAGACTTTCTTGATTGCAAGGGTTTTCAGATCAAATCTGAAAAACATCCGAAGATGAAGATTGCTTGTGAATTTCTTAAGGCATTAGTATGCGATTTGGGGAAAATTGATGTCGAAATTCACCTTGTTCTTGTCAAGAAGTTCAACTTTCCAGACTTTGAGCTTGCACCAAGCTTTACCGAAGGTTATCAAGACATGTCACTCGGAGCAACAAACTATCCAGAGTTAGGTGTTGTATACAAGAAAGCCAACAATGATCTCAAGTACTTCATACCTGTAACCGCAATGCATAGTTTGACCAAGAAGGCAACTGGATACCACCTTGGCTTCGGTTCAAATATCCAAGAATACAACAGATGAAGTCAAGTTTGAGATAACCAAAAGAATCCATTGGCTATGTGAAGTAAGGAAATTCTGGTGGATCATTATCAAATTCCTAAAACTCAACAAGTGAAGGAGAAAGTTGAAGAGGTCATTTTGGGGGAAATTGTTGATACAAAAAGTGACCCTCTTTAACTTTAATGACCTGCAGTCTTGTTTTTGTCTACCGCAATTGGAGTGGCTACCACAACTGAAGTTTGTCTACTGAAGTTGAAGTTGATGAAGTTATTTTGTGAACCGTAGTGAATCGCAACCACTATCACAGTGAAAAATGATGAAGACTTTTGGTTACGTTAACTGACTTAGCGTGTCAGCTTAGCTTTATCTAGTGAACCTTGCATGGTCACTTAAGTCAGTAAAATATTAATTGTTTATTTCAGATGTAACTTTTTGGGACTCTATAAATAAAGACTCCCTTCTTCATGTAATCTTTCCACACTTTCAATATCTTTCTGAACTTTCATTGAAATACAAAAGATCATTTTCTCTCTTATCTTATCTGAATTTCCGAGTTCCTCTTCACCTCAAGTTGCTCATATTTACTAACTTGTGTTTGAATGCAAACCTTGGTAGGAAACAACTTGGTGTATACTTGATATAACTTGTTATTTATATTTCTTTTACATTTCCGCAATTAACAATCTAACACTTCTAACTTTTATTGTTGAGCTAACTTGATCCTTGAGATTAACTTATTCCACAACTATTATCTTCTACTAACGTTTGTTCAAGTGTTTCCCAAAAGTTTTTCTCTTAACAAACCCTTCTTCCTCCCCTCTTAGGGACGATTTCTAACCCTCTTTGGGTTTGTGAAATTGACCATTCTCTTAGTTATTTTTATTCCACTCTTCGGTGTCATTGGGTGTGATACCATTAGAGGGATTCTGGTTTGGGTCCTCTCATCCAAGCAACTTCATGGAGGATCAAGATCTCAAGCATGGAGATCAAGAGCTACATAAAAGGTATGTTTTTCTCCTTTATGTTTTATGTTTTCTAGGGTATATGTAATTAGCATGAAACCATAGATCCATAGGTTGCATGAACAGTTAGGTATATCGTAGTTTAGTTTTTTCTGCTACCTAGTTTTGATTTTTCTGCTACCTAGTGCGCACATCCAATCCCACACTCTTACAAAAGTACCCATGATAAAAACCAGAGAATACCTGACCTAGGGAAGAAATTATCACATCGTCCATATTTATTATGAACGATAGTTCCCTAACATCCTCGAGAGCTTCCTTTAACCCTTTCACAAACTAGGTATCCGAGTCAACAATATTTTCCACGTTCAAACAAAATGCTATGGGTACGGTCTGGTTATTTCCATCCATAACAACTGCTATTGACATTGTCTGTAGGTAGTCTCCTCTTAGGGGGACACTACCTATGAAGATGAAAGACAACAAACAACTTATGAATGTATGGAGCTGCATTTAATTTGGCAAAATAAAATAATTAATTGTAAAAAAATTACAACATATAAACAAGCAATTAATATTTGGAACAAAATTATTTTACCATACATCCGGTTACCACAAAAGAGAGTTGTAAACAAATCCATAACATTAGTTTTGATGTTGGTAGGGGTTTGTCCTCTCAAAATTGTATAAGTGAACATGCAACTTGGAAAAGCTTTTTCATGATTGATGTCCGAGAAACTCATCTTGAACTGCTTATAAAATAAGACAATTAAAGATTTTGGTTCTAAGTAAAAAAAAATCGGAATACACATGTTATTTAGTGAAGGAAAATCTAGCTTTATTTTTTTCGGAATATATGTCCAAATACGGTATACAGTCCAGACTGTCAGTTCTATATGTATACTTTGACCATGTTAGTCCGAAATGCACGTCCATGTGATTCCATAATCGAATCCCTACCTATTACGTCAGTCCGGAATGAATAATAGTTCTACGAAATACTATACTTCCGAGAAGGTGGTCATTTTGCCAAATCTTGAAATAGTTTGTTATTATTAATAAAAACATTATTTATAATGTTAGATTACCCGATTTCTATTTTTTAATATTTATTTATGATTGTGCACCCGTATAACTCCAACACACCAAAAAAAATTATTATTTAAATAATGTAATAATAAAAATCCGGTTGTGTACACCACCTGGAAGATATCATAGTGATGACCTGGAACCGATCGTGAGCTCATGTCATATATACCACGAGATATCACATCACATGCAATCAATTTATTCTTCTTCTCTTCTCTGTGCTTCCAAAATCTTTCTTTCCGGCAAGACCGTAGCCTCGTGTTGCAAGTCCACCGGAGCTTTGTGTGAAAGAAGATCATAAATAAAATGGTGGTGGGGTCAGAGGTGGAGCTGCATCTCATGACTAGTATACCTTCTGATCTTAAAAAATAAGATGTCTAAATAGTATCTGCCATTTTGTATTTGATATAAATTGGATTTTTTTTTCAATATATTATAAGTATACTGGTCGACTGATATATACTTGTCGACTAATATATATGTATTGGATTGTTTTTCAATAATAATAAATATATCGGTCGACCAATATATACCTGTCAAAGAAAATCTAAGCCACGTTTAATAATAGAGAAATTAAAACAAACAAATGAATCGTTTGTATATGCAGTCAAAGTTTTGTTAATGTTTGACCACTTCTGTTCGTATTATATAGTGAAGACACGATATTTCTATCATGCTAACAAATTATCATATTATAACAACCAATTTAGTAGTTTAGATATAAAAAAGGTTTGTCCCCGAGGAAAGTGGAAAGAATCATGTCGTCGGAGAAAACTAATTCCTCCAAGGTGACCGGCGCCGACGACCTTCACGTCGTCTTCCTCCCTTTTTTCGCTTCTAGCCACGCCATCCCTTTGGTCCACGTCGCCAGGCTGTTCGCCGCCCAAGGCGTTCGCTGCACCATCATCACCACAGTTCACAATGCTCTTGTATTTAAATCCTCCGTCGACCGTGATATCTCCGCCGGGCTCCCCATCGCCGTTCAGACCCTCAACTTCCCAGCATTGGAGGTCGGACTTCCCGTCGGAATCGAAAGCTTCAACACTGTCTCCAATCAAGAAATGACATCCGCACTCATTCGAGGCATAATGTTGCTCCAGACATCAATGGAACAACTGATCCGCAGTCTTGCTGCAGATTGCATCTTCTCCGACATGTTCTTCTCGTGGACCGCTGACCTCGAAATCCCGAGACTGTTGTTTTACCCTTCTTGTTTCCTCTACCACTCCATTTTCGATAGCTTGAAAGTTTATAAACCTCACGAGAAAGTGCAATCAGAATCGGAAAGCTTCGTGGTTCCCAATTTACCGGATAAAATCATGATGAAGATGTCTCAAGTCTCGGACCTTTTCAAAGTCAAGACCCAAATGGGTGAGATGATGGAAACCATTAAACAATCGGAGAAGAAAAGTTACGGATTAGTCCACAACACGTTTTACGAGATCGAACCAGATTATGCCGATCATTATAAGAAGATTAAGGGCACGAAAATCTGGCATATTGGTCCTCTATTTCAATATTTTATTCGCAAGGACTTGAGCGGCGATGGGACGTCGGAGAAGCATAGTTGTCTGAAATGGCTCGACAGTCAAAAACCCAAATCGGTGATATACGTTTGTTTCGGAAGTATGGTGAAATTCCCAGAAGCTCAGATCACTGAAATTGCTTTGGCACTTGAAGAATCTAAACAACCGTTTATCTGGGTGGTGAGGAAGAAGGTTGGAGATGAAGAAATCGGTGGGATGCCGGAAGGTTTTCAGGAGAGGATTAAAAGGGAAAACAAAGGGTTGATCATGACGGAGTGGGCTCCACAAGTGGAGATTTTACAACATCCGGCGGTCGGAGGGTTTTTGAGCCACTGCGGGTGGAACTCGGTGCTTGAAACCATCGTCTCCGGTGTGCCAATGATGACATGGCCGTTGTACGCCGAGCACTTTTACAATGAGAAGCTGGTGGAGCTTTTAGGGATTGGAGTCGGAGTAGGGGCGGATGTTTGGAACTCCAGTCCGGTGATCACTAGCCCAATCATCGGGAAACGGAGTATAATTGATGCTATTGAGATATTGACAGGTGGATCCGCCATGGCTGAAAGCATAAGACGTAGCTCACAAGAGGTAGCCATGAAAGCTAAACATGTTGTTGAAGAAGGTGGGTCTTCACATAACGATTTAATGGCTTTAATAGAAGAACTTAAAACCATTAAATTGGCCCCCAAACCTTGAAGCAACTGGTGCACTTATTTTCACCCCGTTATAACTACTTAATTAGCATATAAATAAAATAAATTGAAAATATGCACAGCGATCAATTTTTTTTAACACCAGTAGCTCATTTTGATAGTCAATACCGTTATATTTACAGGGAGATGATGTGTCATTTTAATATTTGATGTTAAAGGTTTTAATCTTTTTAGTTAATTATTTCTCAATTATGATAGATCATTATTCTTTATGTGTTGCTATTTGAGATGAAACCTAGTATATAAGTACATGTTAACCAAAAAGCCAAAAGACAAAACTACATTATATATTATATATGGTTTTTGCTTTTAAACAATTAACACCATATTCTGTTTTCATTTTTTGGAGAAAGCAAAGCGTTTTTTTTTTTTCCAAATTTTTGTCAAATCTGCATTTCCTTAAAAATCTGGTCTTGGGCTGTGGATTTGGATTGATTTTGGGCCCAATAGTTAAACTAGGCATGGCCGCGTGGGAGGCCCAAAATGAAGCTACTTAAAGTTTAAAAAGGTGGACAAAAGCCAACCATTTATAGATGGATGATGAAATTAATTTATGTATTTTCTTATTGCAGATTAGCAATCGACACGATCAAAATATAATATACCAAACAGAACTGGAATAAAATTGAAATCCAATATATATTAGTTTCGAATATAATAAAATATTATCATGTTATACAAAATTAACACGATAATAACATGTTTTTGTCTTGTGAGATTAATTTTGAATTAAATATTTATTTTAATTTAACTTTTTTGTTTGTTGTCGTTTTTATCATGTTTTAATTGGGTTTTTTTCATTTTAATAAAAGCAAAAAACAACATTGTGTCATGCGTGTTCGTATTATATAAAATTTGTCGTGTCGTGTCATTCCCGATTTGTCAACCTTGCTCATAGGTCAAACATTGAGGAAATTCACAATCCCATTAGAATGATGTAAGGTCATCCGTTATATCCACCACTAACAATTATAGTGGTTGGTGTCACCTCATCATCACATTCAACCACTAAACATATGGGATACCCATCATCATATTCCTCTTATTATTTTATTTTTAAATTTATATATATATATATATATATATATATATATATATATATATAGTTATAGAGAGAGGTTAAGAAATTTAGAAAGAGATAGAGTAAAAGAGAGAGAAACAATTGTATTGCGTGCGCTTGTAACGACCCAAAAATCAAGGGTAAAAATTTCATTTTAAATATAACTAAAACATTGATACTATTTAATTCAGACATTTCAAATCATAGTCAAGTAAATCCTTTATCAGAGTTCATCCCAAAATCGTTCATTGCGGAATTCATAGGTGTGTGTGTTGCAATCCTTCCGAGTCATTCCTTTCCAAAACGATGATACCTGAAACAATAAACAAACAGGTAAGCATGAAGCCTAGTGAGTTCCCCAGAGCATACCCCACACAATCCACATAACACATATCATATTAGCTATAAAGCTACACCTACCACATAAAGTCATGCATACATAAACATGTAAGGATGCCATGGGCTACCCCACATGGTATTTACCTAGGAATGACATGGGCTACCTCATATGGTCTTACATCCAATGTCATGGGCTACTCCACATGGTCTTTACCTAGAAATGTCATGGGCTACCCCACATGGTCTTACATTCAATGACATGGGCTACCCCACATGGTCTTTACCTAGCAATGCCATAGGCTACCCCACATGGTCTTACATCCAATGTCATGGGCTACCTCACATGGTATTTGCCTAGGAATGCCATGGGCTACCCCACATGGTCTTACATCCAATAGCACGGGCTTCCCCCGGGGTCTTCCATGCAAGTATCACTAAGACAACTAGCATACCACATATCATATAATTACTAGCATACCACCTAGCATAAAGCTAACTATCATACCACATAACATAAAATGGGCCGGCCTTGGTGCCTTAGACCCATTGGTATGGTGAGAAGACTCACCTCGAATGCAAAAGCTCCCTGAAAGAATCCTTAGTCGTTGCCCTGTCCACTTCCTGAGCTATCAATACCGATCAATGTACCCAATTGGCAATTGGGTCCCGTACCATAATCCTTAATCCATGCATGGGGTAAAATAACCATTCTACCCCTGGAACAGTATGATCCAACGCTAAGGCCCAAACCAAAAACAAAAGTCAAACACTAGGTAGGCTTTCCAAGCCTACTAGTAGCCAACTAATGGCCCACTTTGCTAAATTGGGCCCAATCCCCCTAATGGTCCTTACCCTCAGCCCAAACATATTTTTGGCCCAAAACATCTGACCTCAAATGGTCCACTAAAGCCCAAAGTTCACTACTTAGCCCAACCCGAGGCCCATAACTCAAAAGGCCCATATCTGATGAGTACGTTGGACGTACTCCTATGTACGCTAAGCGTACTAGCCAAACGATCTGTACGTTGGGCGTACCTGCATGTACTCTCAACGTACTCCCCTGTTAAGCCACTTTCTCGTTAGGTGCTTAATACTCTACTCCAGAAGCTACAATCACAGATCCAAGTCCTTTTCAACGTCTTAATCCATAAAATCACTGACTTGGTGACTTATATGACCCACATGAACCCAAAATCAAAGTATAACAATCTACTTCCATGAAAATGACCATAACTCTTGCATGAACCCATAAAGACCTCCAAGATGGCAACTTTCTACCTTAGGGACTCAAATAGCATCAAGGGTGGCAACCCCAAGTCCAAGAATTGAATTTGAACCATAAAGCTTCAACCTTAGGACCAAAAGAAACCAAAACCCAAAAATGTAGATCTAAGAGATGAATGATCAAGTTCAAAGCTTTATAACTTCATCAAGATGAGAATGAGTCCTAAAAGACAGATCCATAAGCTCCTCCTTGATTCCCATCTTTGCATCAAATTCCATCTTCTTGAAAATGGATTAAACACCCAAAAAATGGACTCCATAAGCTCAAAATGCCACCATGGATGATATATGACGATTTTTAGGGTTTAGAGGGGTGGAGGCAAAATATATTAGGGTTAGGTTATGAGATAAGGAGCTTAAATATGGTCCAAGACCCTAAAATAGGGTTCTGATATGACTGGAGTACGCCCAACGTACATATGATACGCCCAGCGTACTCCGGGGAACATTCGCGGCCCTCCTGGTCAGTACGTCCAACGTACTCCAAGGTACGCCCAACGTACTACCTTCTTTGCTAGTATGCCCCTCATATACTTTGAGTACGCCCCATGTACTCGGCTAAGCTTGAGAACCACGAAACTTCTGAAGGCCATAACTTCTTCGTTATAAGCCCGATTCCGACGATCCTTATATCCACGGAAAGGTGACGAGAAGCCCTACACTTATAACAACTCAAACCTTTCTTAAGATCTTCTGAAAAAAAAACCATTTTCCACAAAAGCCCAAACTGCCACTTTACCGAAATACCCCTAGGCTCCAAAACACAAATTGAACACCCAGATCACTTCTAATACATCACCCGCACCCAAAAGGGCCTAGATCTTACCTTCCCAAGAGTCATAATCCTTATAATGACCGACCTTCGAGCCACCTCCTTAAACTAGGAGTCAATTCGGAACATGGTGTTACAACTCTCCCCCACTTAAATTAGATTTCGTCCTCAAAATCATGCATCATCGTCCCCGACATGCCAGACAACCTGAGAAACACTGCCACAAACCCGTGAATACCATAGCCTACCCAAGGCAACTGAAACTGATCCTCATATGGTTCTAGAACACGGAGATGAATGAATTCCTTACAACCTGATCACACCTGCTCCATCTGAAATCTGAAGTCTTGAGATGGTCTATCTCTCTGACAGACTGCCCACATCAATTCATCATCGAACTGGTTTCACAAGAAACCAGTCTAGATAAAATACTTCCCAATCATAATACTTGAGGCTTCCTAAAGAAAAAAATCACCGGTCAACTACGACTACCAAATATCCAAAAATTCCACACACAGGCCCCAAATCACTAAAGTAGCTCCTACTCCTCTTGCTGCCACATGGCTGCTTTCCTGGAGAACACCCGGGGATCTCCCTGGTACCAACCTGTCTGCCAACTGTCTGGAACACCGCACACATACCCGATTACTGAGCCAAAAACACACTCAGCGGTCCCCTGCGACCTCCGACGGATACCTCGTCTAACCATAACTGCCCTATCTCCTTCAATCCATTGATCCATCCGATCGAGATAGGCTGACAACCTGTCGCCACTGAATCCAACGCATAAAGGTGAATACTACCAAAATAGTTGTAGTCTTATATCATACCCGACCTCCTTCGACCAACCGTTTCTGTTGGATTGGTGTCTAAGCCCGTAACCATATTTTGTAAGTACTTGACCCGTTTGTACATGGTCCTTTTGGGTTGCCTTCACCAAAGCAACTTGACTGGAGAAATAATAGAGAAAGAGGTTATTATGGTTTATTAATATATTATATGAATACTATATTATAAAAGAAATCATATTTATTTAGTTAACATTGGTCAAGAATAAATTAAGAATTAATTTTGTGATCAAAAGAAGTTAACTGAACTAGGGGGACTGAACTGTAATTATGTGATAGTTGCAAAGTCGGGCAAAGGATGCCCTATATGATATGGTGGACGAATTCAAGGGGATAAGGCCTTAGAATTCATCCATGATAAGGTTTTTAGGGTTATCCTTTGGACTGCTTGGTGGGCAAGTAATCAGATAAGGATAAGGACTGAAACCCTAATTCCTACACCTATATAAAGACCCTTTGGCATAAGAAATTCGGCCACTTGATACCTAGGGTTCCTAGAGCCGAATTTCATACCTCCTCTCTCTCTCTCTCTCCATTTGCTCTTGGTGTTTGTGAGCCATTAGAGGTACTACACTTGTGGTACTTGCTTTGAAAGTCAAGAAGATTCAAGATAAAAGTTGTTATTACAACATAATAACAAGTGGTATGTATTCCATTCTCCTATATGTTTTTCGAATTTACCTAGGAGCATGTTAGGTTTCTTTTGTGTTCATAATGTTGTATAACTAATAGTGAAAACATAGATCCGTATCTAGGGTTGCATGCACACATAGGATTGTTTGTATAAAACCCATAAGTGGTATCAGAGCGTTTGGTTTTGTTTTCAATTAGCTTTATACAAATGTATGAATTTGACACATTAAGGTTTATAGCCAATAAACCCTAGAGGCATGATTTTCGAAATAAGGGTTCTTAAACCCTAGATTTCGAAATTTGATAGGGTTTCCCAAACCCTTTCCTTAGCCTCCAAGATTTCGAATTCTAGGGTTATCCAACCCTAGGGTTTCGAAATTTGCCTCCTCCACAAGATAAGATCCCTAAATATTAGGGATTTGGATATTGCCATATCTTTTGATTATCTCTTTAATAGTTTAATTTGGTAATTAAAGATTCTGAATTATCCCATCCCATATTTTCGAATTTTAGGGGATTTATGGGATTAGGTTAAATTATTTGTTTAATTTAGTAACATAATCCTTCAAGATTTAATAATTCAAATTAATTGTTTAATTTTGGGATAGTTATTAAATTAAAGTTTTAATATTTAAAATTTTAAATTAAAAGGTTTTAAATTTTAGAAACTTTAAATTTGATTAAAACCCTAGTTTTTGAAAAGTTCAGATTACACCCTTATGGTTTTATTAAATTAATTAAGTGTATAATTAAATGAAAGTTAATAAATCCATAGTGATATGGTTTATATTTAATTTAATTAAAAGTGTAATTTATTAAATTAGACCACATAGTATTTTAAAAGTGTAAAATGCACCATTATACTATATATAACATTAAAAGTCTAATATTATATATGTATAACTTAAATGCTAGTCTTACCGTTAGTAGGCCTCATTTACGAAGTCGATCTATGAGGGGGGGCATAAGGTTATGGCCTATAAAATGGCCGTTTAATGGGTGTCCACTCTCACCCACCGCTTCCTTGATTGGTGGAGGGTCGTTATCCGAACGGTTAGGATAGGGCAAACCCTTTCCATTAAAAGTATAATGAATTATAAAGTAACTAAATGTTTATAAAATTCCTAATCTTAGTTACTTTAGGAAAAAGTGAATTTGATGCAATTCCATGAAATTACACTTTGTACCTTTGCTAAGACGTTAGTGGAGCGTGTGTGGTTAACCGACACACTAATTGGATTCTAAACAAAGGTGGAAAAGGGTGACTTGATGTTTATCATAGATCGATGGAGCGTGTGTGGCTAACCGGCATGTCGACACGCTAATTGGATTCTACCATGTAATTCCTGAAGATCCCTAGCCTAGTACTAGCATGTTGTTCTATCATATCACATAATCAAATAACTGTATGGTATTTTGGAGTCTACTTACTGGCTTCGGCTAATCGTACACCCTGCATCCTCCTTTACTTATTTTAAAAACCATTTAAAACCATTTTGAAAATCTTTCCCTGATTTGAGACTGGATTCACACGAATGTTCCTCCAATTCACTCAAACCAAGGCTCTGATACCAACTTGTAACGTCCAAAATTTCAAACCAATTTAAACTTTTTAAAACATGTCAGGTTCATTAAAACATTACAACTTTGTTTTCAAAATATTAATTATCAGAGTCTTTCCCAGAAACATAAACATAACAGGAGGAGCTGTACGATCACGCATTTGCCTTGTCGCGATCCCCTGATGTACCTGAAACAATAAACTGAAATTGTATGCCCGAAAGCGAGTTACCCCCCAAAATACCGATACACATACAATCCACATAACCATGTCAGCAATATCATATCATAACAACTGAAACAGAACAACACGCAACGGGTCCACAACTCTACAGACTGGAATACCCTTGGGCCCATAGTGTGAGTCTAGAATGCCTACCGAGCCCTCAGTACGAGTCTGGAATGCCTACCGGGCCCTCAGCTCGTATCTGGAATGCTCACGAGTCCTCATCATGAGTCTGGAATGCCTAGCCTGGCCCTCAGCTCATGTCTGGAATACTCTAGGGTTTGTTGGCCACCGCACGGAGCAGTACAACCTCAACCCACCCCACATAACATATAACATATAACATAACTACTGAGCATGCAATAATCATATAACATCACAGGTAGTCCTACAGATCTACCTAACTTTCATAACCACTAGGATGCAATACTAACTCATACTCAACATCCAACACTACTAGGATATCATATCCAATGGGCCGGCCTTGGTGCCTTAGACCCCTTAGTATAGTAAGGATAACTCACCTCGTAGATGTCAACTCGATAGATAATCCCAACTCTCCGATCACTTGCCAAGGACTCCACAACCTATTACCATAGTACGAATATACTCATAAGTCCTCATCCTTACAAAGTCTTCCATAAACCAACTATTTAACCCCTGGTCAAAGTGAAGGTCCTTAGTCAAGGTCAACAATCCATATTGACCTCAACTCGCCGAGTACCCTCGGCTACTCGCCGAGTCATCGGGGTGACTCGTCGAGTTCCTTCGATTTTCGATCAAACTTTAAGGCCACCCGTCGAGTTTCCTCCTAGCGACTCGACGAAT
Organism: Lactuca serriola; assembly: GCF_051521515.1. NCBI lineage: Eukaryota > Viridiplantae > Streptophyta > Magnoliopsida > Asterales > Asteraceae > Lactuca > Lactuca serriola. Next base: position 203,590,243 of record NC_136416.1, on the reverse strand, counting down.
ACACACGCATACATATCCTGGAGAAAACTCATCTGACTCGTCAAGTTGTTCTTCAAATCGTCGAGTCTCATGGAAATCTTCATCGGACTCGCCGAGTTGTTCATCCAACTCGTTGAGTTCTCGGCCATCTTCATGTGACTCGCCGAGTCGACCTTGCGACTCGCCGAGTTCCTTCAGTCCTTAAGCTATACAGACTCATTCAAGCCATGCAATGGCTCCAAATTACAGATCCAAGCTTCCAGAGCATGCCTTTCACGTAAAGTTGCAAACTTTACGTGCATGCATGGCTAAAAAGGTTCTTAATGCCAAATCTAAGCTCTTAATGATGTTTCATGCACAAGGGGGCCTCAATCACGACCAAGACAGGAACTTTATGATTCTACAACTTGGGAAAGGTCCAGATCTGAAGTTACAACTTCAGATCTAGCTCATGTCTTGCAATATCACCTTATTCAAACCATAAAAACCCTAGATCTCCACCATATGAGGTCTAGAAGGAAAGGAAATAAAGATGTCGACTTGATACCTTCAATGGATGCTAACTGAGGTAGATTTCGGATTTCCACTCCTTCCTTGCTCCCATCCTCTTGTTCTCTAAGTTCTTCCTCCCACAAAAATCTTCCTTCCAAGATTACAATGCACAGGAATGACACAACACACGGGTTAGGGTTTCTATGAGCTCCCAAGGTCTGCAAGGAGGCCAAATGAGGCTTATGCCTCCTTAAATAGAGTGCAGAACCCCGAGATTTAGGGTTTCATCTGCCAGCTCCTACTCGTCGAGTCCCTTTATGGACTCGGCGAGTAGGTCACTAAATGTGCGATCCCACCTCGCTGCTACTCGATGAGTAGAGCACCCTTAACTCGTCGAGTAGGACTTAAAACCAAGGAGATTCTTACTTAAATCCATACCTGAGAATCGGGGCGTTACATGTTGTGTGTGTGTTTTTTTCACTTTAAACACATACCATAGCTTCAAAAAATAACTTGTTTTTCAAATAATACCCGATTTTTCAAAATATAACCATTTTTTTAATTTCAAAATTTAAACATTTCCTTAACTACTCTAAATACTAACATCCTTTTTTTTTCACCGCATTCAAACTTTCTCCATCTAGCTATGATAACATTTTTATTTTCCATCTGTTATTTTTAACATTTCCTTAACTACTTTAAATACTAACATCCTCTTTTATTTTTCACCACATTCAAACTTTCTCCATCTAGCTCTGCTAACCATTTTATTTTCCATCTTCTTTAAAATTTCAATCTCTAAAAATTGGTTCATGTTTGGACCACAGATGGAGAGGTTATATTGGCTCGTAATGGATTAATGTAACTGAAGAGTCAATCAACATCAACGTTGATGTACTTACTTTCGGGAGGAGAGCAACTAAAGATTCATACGCGAAGCTGGTCCATCTCGAAGTAAAGATCAACTATTCTCCAAATGGAGACATGCAAACGTAGTTGAAGTATAGTTTCACACTGCTCTTAAGGTGAGATTTGAAGCAGTAAATGGTGAAAATTCAAGAATTTTGTTAGTCAATATTCTTGAGGCCTTCTGTACAGAAATTAACAAACCTTTCCGATTTACTGAGTTTTAGCCAATTGTGAAGCAGTGCGACAAATTATTTTAGTGTCGAATGAACTTGTATTGTGTTTTAATTTAATTTTAAGTTTGTTTTAATGTTTCACATGTATTAATTTTAAGTGTCTCGTGTGTTTTTTAACGTTAAATTTGTTGTCTTATAGTTTTAAATGTATTTGTTTTTGTTACTTTAATAAACATTTTAGTTTTATATACTTGTTTTATATGAAATATTTTTTTACACAAAAAAGTATATTGCGTGTTAAAAATGGTAAACTGACCATTTTAAATAACAAAACAAATCCTATGCAGCGACAAGATGAAAAAATATGTAACAAAAATAACACCATTCCGTGTAGCATTATATATTGGATTATTATATATTTATTATTTTATTTATTTATTTATTTTTGCCATATATATTTGACAAAATTTCTCAATTAGTCAATGTGGTTTACAACATATCACACTTTGAGGACTTGCTAGCAAAAAGTCATGCGACTGGTCCCTATGATTTGTAAAATTACATGAAATGTCTTCCTGCCGTTAAATCTAACTTTTCAGTTGTTAGATTTTAATGGAAAAGACTATTTTGCCCTTGTACCAATATTACAATACACTACAAACCTCAACGACCATTCGTGTAATTTTATAAATTTGAAATTTTATCTATATATAATTATAAATATAAATTCCAAATATATATAAATTATAAATATAAAATTTACATATATATCTATATATATATATATATATATTTTCAACAACTGGATAATTTTTTATATATAAATTATAAATATAAAATTTGCATTTTGTATTTATATAAATTATATATATATATATATATATATATATATATATATATATATATATATATATATAATTTCAACAATTTGATAATTTTTTTTTTATCTTTTTGACATTTTGTTTTCTATTTATATTTTATAGTTTTAGTTATTTATGGGTTTTTGTTATATTTTTATTTATTTTAAATCAAGTAAATAAACTTAAATTCGATAAATCATGTCAAAATTATTTTTTCTTTAATTTTTTTTATTTGTGAATTGAAGCGTTATTGTTTTTTAATTTTTAATTTATTTTATTTTATGTCGTTACTGTTCATGGTTTTTTTTATGCTCAATAGTTAATATCGTTAGCAACTTTATGTTTGCATTTATCATTATCATTATTTGATCTTTTGTTTTCTGTTTTTGTTATAATTTTAATTATTTATTATTCTTCTATTGTTTTTATTTATGTTGATTCAAGTAATGAAAAATAGAAAAACAAAAAACAAAAATCCAAACACCAAATTCTAATATACTCTAATATATTAATACATTTTACATTTTCATATTTTTTTGGTTTTTTCGTATTATTTTAATTTTTTAGTATTATTTTTTAATTATTTCCTATTTTTATTTTTTTTCGTTGTTTCGTTTTATTTTTCATCAACTTGATAACTTTTTTTTTGACCTTTTCCAAAAAGTGTAAAATATACGAATATATTAAAGTATATTACAATTTTGGTGTTTGAGTTTTTTTGGTTTTTTGTTTTTTTTTTATAATTTTGGTTATTTATGATTTTTGTAACTTTTTTTTTTATTTTGATTCGCGTAAATAAAATAGTTATATTTACAAATATAAATAAAGAAAATAAACATAACTTTTTTATTTACACAAATCAAAATACTAAAAAAAGTTACAAAAACCATAAATAACCAAAATTAAAAAAATAAATTTGAAAAAAACCAAAAAAATATGAAAAATGTAAAATATATTTAATCTCTATAATTATTAAAAGAAACCTTAAATTATAAAATGAAGAAACAAGAACTTTAGATAATTATGATGACATCATTAAACAAAATATTAACACCTTAAATTGTAACTTACGTCTTACATTTCGTCCTCAAATTCCTAATTTGATTCCTATGTCTCTCCATTCTCTCTTTTCTCCGACAGCCGTTTGTTAACACCATCCTCAGTATGCTCGGACGATACAACCTACAAGAAGGTAACTGACCATCCCTTTAGGTCTCTATTTTTGGTTTTCGATCTTTATCTCGCACCGTGGTTTTGATTATTTTTTGGGGTTTTTTTGTTAGTCGAACAGACAGATGCCAAGAGCATATATCGACATGATCTTCTTAGTTTTCTCCCTCTCTTTTGCTCTAAACCCTAATCGCTTCCTTCAATCGATACCAGAAAGGGTCGCCCCATCGATTTCATACATCAAATCGATCATATGTGTTCTTCCTCCGCTGCTCTGCCTTCACTATCTTCCTTTCGATCTCTCTTTTTAGTTTTTGATCATAAATACATACCCAGGTGCCAAACTCTATCTTTCTATTACTCTATTGTATTTTTTTACGTGAAGCATATCAAGTACAAGTCAATAATTTTACTTCAACCCTAATTACACAGGTGACTATGTTTTGGATTACATTATCATATGGATTTTTATCGATGTCACCTTACAGGTAACTAAAATTACTCTTTCCCTATAACCATATCCCTTCTTATTCTAACTATCCTTTATATCCTCTTGTAATTTGATATGAGGGTCAAAAAGTATTATTTACTTTTTTTGCTTTTATAGATATTCTTTCATGAATCACGTTGCAGGTTTGATTCGGTTGTTTTTTTTTTATTGTTTCTAATACTAAATGATGTTCTTTTATGAGGGTCAAAAAAATATTATTTGTAGTCCCTTCACATCTCTCTTAAGTTAAGAATCTGTTATGATATTGTCAGCAACTTATTTAAAAAATTCGCATCTGTTAGTTTGTTAATACTGTTGAGTCTAACTTGAGAGTCATTACAATTAGCTATCAAAAGTGGATGGAGGGGACTTGCTTCTTTACAAGTTCATATATATATATATATATATATATATATATATATATATATATATATATATATATATATATATATATATATATATATATATATATATATATATATATATATATGTGTGTGTGTGTGTGTGTGTGTGTGTGTGTGTGCATTCTTTCGTCTGTGAACTTATCCAAACATAATGTCTGAAACCTTGATGCACTTTTGATTTCATGAATGAAGAATTCAACTGGAGAATCAGATGAAGGTGTGAATTTTACTAGCATTTCTGCTGCCACTGGGGTATCAGAGCTTCAACAAATGTGGAAACAGAGAACCATTAGTCCTACACTGTTATTATTAATGCTCATGGGGGTGATTTTACTACTGCTGCTGTACAGATCTGAAATCCAATACCAAATGACCATGGAGAACCTCCTGGCTGATCGTTTCCAATGTTCTCCTTGATTCTTCCATTTTTACATTTTTAAGACATTATACTTTCATGCATTTTACAATTTAACCCTTTCCTCAATTATTTTTACATCCCATTATCTCGTCAAGATCTTGTGAGTTGGAAAATGTCCCTGGACAAAAGACTGCTTCCTGTACTTGATGTACCTGACAAAAAGGTTATATTTATATACAACTTTAAAATCTAATAAAATCTATCTTTTGTGATTATTAAGTTTTAATTCATGTGCAAATTAGATCATTGGAAATAAAACTATCTTTTGTGATTATGAAAAGTTTTGAAATTACAATGTTGCAATACAATAAAATGAAAGTAAGATGCTATAATATCCAAATACATGGAAGTAAATTGCTATTTTCAGCATTAAACCCTTAATCAAAAAGTTTTTTTAATGACAAATATCATATTTATTTATTTATATTTTTATAAAATAGTACATGAAGAAATTGGTAGGATGCAAGTTACCGAATAGCACAAATTAGGTAACCATCCTAAATGTGTTTAATATTTAATGATTACCGTAAAATATAGTAAATTATACCAAATTAGATATTTTACCTGTTAACTTGTACTAACAATATTTTAGGAGAACAACTTTTGATTCTGTTGTTAAAATAATCCAACTTTTGTCTTGTCATATAAGGTTATTAAATATATCTAATTATTAATCACATGATCAAAATCTACCCTAATAAATAAGAATGATTTTGCCACATGTCATTCTCTCATTCAATTGGCCACATGTCATTTTGTCATAATTTTGAAAAATATTTATTTTCCACTTGTAATTTATTTCATTTTTTATTTCCAATATATCATTAATTTAGTTTCTATAAATTAAACCTATCATAATGATTATTAATTTCAAATTTTAAATTTTGAATTTCAATTTCAATTTCAAATAAATTTATAGTTTACACTTTTGTGTTTAACATTTTGTTATAATTTACCCGTTTAGTATATAGATATAATAACTAAACACATAATTATAATTTATTTATTTTTTGCATTTTTTTTCTTCCATTTTCAGTTATTTCATAATTTTAATTCAGATAAATTTCTCATTTAATCTTTTCTATTTAACATTTTGTTTTAATCAACTAGTATAGAATAAAGAAAAATAAAACCCATGTTAAATTTATTAATTTCAATTAATAGTTATTATTCATAAATATACACCCTCTCATAAAGAACTTATCAAGAAAAGGAAACCTTATATTTTTAAAAAATGTCCTAAAATATAAAGATGCTTCTTTTGTTGGTAAGAAAGAGAAAAAGTGCTTTTATGTTTTTGCTCCATGTAAACAATTATTATTTTTATTATTGTTATTATTATTATCATTATTATGAAGTTATTTTGTCTTAGCTTTTATTGAGAATCACTAGCAACAACTTGGACAATTTGCAGATCGAAGAACCACATAATGACATTTCACGAAGCATTAATTTTGTATTGAGTGCTAAATTTGAACCAGAAAACCAAGTGGGTTCGAGCGACACTCTTAGTAGTATTGAATGTAACGATGTGCCTGATAACATTGATGATGTAGATGGGATTCATGAGATTGATGAAAATTTTCTTGTGGAACTGGATGCTGTATGCGGTTTCAATGTCAATGATTTGGCATCAACTTCAAATGAGATTGAACATGATCCACATGCCTATGATCATGTTCTCGAGACTAAGCTTTCTGCAGATGAAGATTCTTATTCCAAGGATCTAGGATAAGTTTCTGAAGATGGATTCGTACGTGTCTCTTATCTTAATCATTTCCCCTTTACTTTCTTTGGTTTATATTTTGTGTGTATTTTACAAAAAATGGATTTATTATAGGTGAGTCTGTTGACTGAAAATGGTGGCACTAAGGATGATCTCAAGCTTCCAACCGATGATAGTCTGCTTACACAGGTTAGTAATTAGTAATTTAAGATGGATTTTTGCTTAAAAATTGTTAAATATAATTTATATAAATAATAATTTTTTTTAAAAAAAATAGTGCAGATTAAGGGATTTTTGCTAAATGAAAAGATCTTGTGGTTACAGTGATCTCACTCAGCTATACCACATGATTCGATTTTTTCATGGATTGCTAAGTAACATAGACCCAACTTACATTGAGATTTGGCTAAACCTTAAACAAAAAACAGGATTTAAGGTGTTTGGTGTTGGAACTTTAGTGTTGTTTCAGTTTTTTAAGAATATGCCTTCTTTCGTATATTTTTTTTATTATCATATTATTTATTGTTTCAGTTATTTAGTGTTGGAAAATAATGTTGTTTTTTCAGAACATCTGATGGTGTTGAAGTTATGGCGGTATTAAGGCTTTGGTTTGGAGTGATCATACAGGCGATATTGTTGTTTTCTTTCTTGGTTTTACTCTTTTACGAGTTAAATTTGAGGAATTATATGTTTAGAAGTTTAGAAGAGATTGACCCATTTAACATTTTCATGCATTTACCCATAAAGTTTAGAAGTTTATATATAAAATTTGACGAATTATATATGTATTATACCTTCCTAATATGATGTTTGTTTTATTTTTAGTATCAATTAATAAAATAGAAAATATTATAAAGATATTTGCTATTTTTGGTATTCTTCCACTTATTTTTGTAATGATATTTTATAGTCTATATATTTTTTTATTTTTATTTTTATTTTGATAGCATACTATAATTAAGCAGTTTTTTAATTATAGAAATGATATTACAATAAATTTCATAGCATACTATAATTAATTATTTTTATACATTCCTAAAAAGATTTGTTTTATTTTTAGTATGAATTAATAAAATGGAAAGTATTATAGATATATTGTTATTATTGCATACTATAATTAATACTTTTTTACACTATATAAATATATGTATACGTTTTTTGTTAATCCATATCATAAATCCTAGCTTTTTTCTCTTTTCAATCTACACAATACAAAACGATAGCAGAGAACAACGCTTCTCAACTGATCTTCGATAAGGTTGCTGACATCAATGCATCAAAAGAATGTTGGAACATCCGTGTTAAAGTCATGTTGTTCAAAAATGGTCGGGGGCTTGGACATGATTTTAATTGATCAAGAGATACGAATTATGCATTTTACTATTTTCTATTCATCTTTTATTTACACTAATTAAAATTTCATTATTAACTATAGGGCAATAAAATACAAGCAACAATTATAAAGAATATCATTCCTCTATTTGAAGCCTTATATGATGAATGAGCTATTAGGGAGATCGGTAACTTTGCTATGGCTAGAAATGAGGGAGACTATATGCTTGTTCCTCACAAACATAAGATAATTTTTTACAAAACCACCACAGTCTGTGTGTCCCCTGATTTTATTGATAGGGTTGATCCTTATCATTTTTTTAGTTTTCCCGATTTGTTGGCCAAGAATTTTGACACCCGCGACATATGAAGTATTTTCATTTTGTTCAAGATTTTGAGAAAGTTACTATGTCAAGTAGAAATGCGTGATTGTGTCTATTTCAAATTGCATTCGAAAACCGTTGTTTTTTCTCATACAGACATTTTAATATTTTGTATTAGCTTATGATTGAATATATTTTTTATTTTTATAGTTTTAATCTTCAAGTCATGTTTTATTTTGTTTTATGATATTAATTTTTTTTGATATATGTACTCAAGAATTTAATAAATTCATTTTAAGAGTTCTGTGGACATTTTTATGTTTTTTATATGTGTTCACCTCGTTTAACGCGGGTAATAATATAGTATATTAGAGTATTTTACAACTTTGGGGTTTAAGTTTTTGTTTTTTTTGTTTTTCTATTTTTCATTACTTGAATCAAAATAAATAAAAACAATAGAAGAATAATAAATAACTATATATATATATATATATATATATATATATATATATATATATATATATATATATATATATATATATATATAAACAACAAAATGTGAAATAATGATAATGATAAATGCAAACATAAAGTTGCTAACGATATTAACTATAGAACATCAAAGTAAAAAATAAATAAAAAAATAAACCGTAACAAAAAAAAAACATTAACGTTTCATTTCATAATTAAGAAAAAAAAGGTTTCGATATGGTTTATCGAATTTAAATTTACTTACTTGAATCAAAATAAATAAAAACATTAAAAAACCATAAATAACTAAAATTATAAAATAAAATGTCAAAAAGATTAAAAAAAAATTATCAAGTTGTTGAAAAAATATATATACATATATACATAATTTATATTTATAATTTATATATATTTGGAATTTATATTTATAATTATATATACATAAAATTTCAAATTTATAAAATTACACGAATGGTCCTTGAGGTTTGTAGAGTATTGCAATATTGGTACAAGGGCAATATTGTCTTTTCCATTAAAATCTAACAGCTGAAAAGTTAGATTTAACGACAATAGGGCCTTTCATGTAATTTTACAAACCACAGGGACCAGTCACGTGACTTTTTGCTAGAAAGTCCTCAAAGTGCGATATTCTGTAAACCACAGGGACCAATTAGAGCATTGGGTGTGGGCAACGGGATATAACATCAAATTTGTGCCACCTCATCCATAACACCACCATAACACCAATTGGGAAATTGTGTTCTAGATGTTATATCATGTTAAGAGGTAGAGAGAGAAAATAATTTGATTGGTTGATGAAGGAGATAGCCAATCATTTTTCTTGTTTTATCTCGTCCTCGTTACCACAAGATCCACCATAACAAGATTCAACAAGTTGGTGGGGTGGTGTTCCCCCGTCATGACACCGTTGAGACATGCCACATCAGCATGTTGCTTCTCGTTTTTGGCCCATACCGCATACTCTTATGATATTTTGTCTATATATTTTGATTATATATAGCCTGTCTCATCTATACTTATCAAAGAAAATTTAACCACGTGATGTCTTTTTTACTAAAAACAAACAACTGACCGTTTGTATTTTCAATCAAAGCTTTGTTCATATTTGACTACTTATGTTCGTATTATATTATTATATAGCAGAGACACCAGATTCCTATCATGCATGCAGCATGCTCATAGAAAATGTAAAATATAAGAATTATACCAATGAATAAAGCAACAAGACAAAAAGTCCAAAAAACTAATTTTAACAAAGTATCATATTATAAAAACCAATTTTGTAGATATAAAAGGTTTTTGCCCGAAATCAAAACGGGTGAAAGTAAAAGAATCATGTCGTCGGAGAAAACTAAGTCCTCCAAGATGACCGGCACCGGTGACCTTCACGTCGTCTTCCTCCCTTTTTTCGCTTCTAGCCACGCCATCCCTTTGGTCCACATCGCCAGGCTCTTTGCCGCCCAGGGCGTTCGCTCCACCATCATCACCACAGTTCACAATGCTCTCATGTTTAAATCTTCCGTTGACCGTGATATCTCTGCCGGGTTCCCCATCGCCATTCAAACCCTCAACTTCCCAGCATCGGAGGTCGGACTCCCGGTCGGAATAGAAAGCCTCAACGCTTCCACCAATCAAGAAATGTCATCCGCAGTCATCCGAGGCGCGATGATGCTCCAGACATCAATGGAACATCTGATTCGCAGTCTTTCTGCAGATTGCATCTTCTCCGACATGTTCTTCCCGTTCACTGTTGACCTCGAAATCCCGAGACTGTTGTTTTACCCTTCTTCTATCTTTTACCACTCCATTTTCGATAGCTTGAAAGTTCATAAACCTCACGAGAAAGTGAAATCGGAATCGGAAAGCTTTGTGGTTCCCAATTTGCCAGATAAAATCACGATGAAGAGGTCTCAGGTCTCGGACCTTTTCAAGTACAAGACCCAAATGGGTGAGATGATGGAAACCATTAAACAATCGGAGAAGAAAAGTTACGGAATAGTCCATAGTACATTTTACGAGATCGAACCAGATTATGCCGATCATTTAAAGAAGATTAATGGAACGAAAATCTGGCATATTGGTCCTCTGTTTCAATATTTTATTAGCGACTGCTGGAGGACGTCGGAGTAGCACGGTTGTCTGAAATGGCTCGACTGTCAAAACCCCAAATCGGTGATATACGTTTGTTTCGGAAGTATGGTGAACTTCCCAGAAGCTCAGATCACTGAAATTGCTTTAGCACTTGAAGATTCTAAACAACCGTTTATTTGGGTGGTGAGGAAGAAGTTTGGAGATGAAGAAATCGGCGGGCTGCCGGAAGGTTTTCAGGAAAGGATTGGAAAGGAAAACAAGGGCTTGATCATAACGGAGTGGGCTCCACAAGTGGAGATTTTACAACATCGGGCTGTCGGAGGGTTCTTGAGCCACTGCGGGTGGAACTCCGTGCTTGAAGCGGTCGTTTCCGGTGTGCCATTGATGACATGGCCGTTGTACGCCGATCACTTTTACAACGAGAAGCTGGTGGAGCTTTTAGGGATTGGAGTCGGCCTAGGGGTGGATGTTTGGAACTCTAGTTCGGTGATCACCAGTCCAATCATCGGGAAACAGAGTATAAGTGATGCTATTGAGATATTGACAGGTAGATCCGCCATAGCTGAAAGCATAAGACGCAACTCAAAAGAGGCAGCCATGAAAGCTAAACATGTTGTTGAAGAAGGTGGATCTTCTCATAACAGTTTAATGGCTTTGATAGAAGATCTGAAAGCCAGTAAATTGTCCCCAAAACCTTGAAGCAGCTGGCGCACTTTGATAGTCAATACCGCTATATTTACGGGTAGATGATGATGTGCCATTTTAATATTTGATGTTAAAGGCTTTATTTTAGTTAATTATTTATCAATTATGATAGATCACTATTCTTTATGTGTTGCTATTTGAGATGAAACCTAGTATATAGTACATGTTAACCAAAAAGCCAAAAGACAAAACTACATTATATATTATATGTGGTTTTTGCTTTTAAACAATTAACACCATATTCTATTTTCTTTTTTTGGAGAAAGCAAAACATTATTTTTCCAAAAGTCCTTTCCTTAAAAATCTGGTCTTGGGCTGACGCTTTGGATTGATTTCGGGCCCAAAAGTTAAACTAGGCGTTGGAGGCTCAAAATGAAGCTACTTAAAATTTAAAAAGGTGGATAAAAGCCAACCATTTATAGATGCATGATGAAATTAAATTATGTATTTTATTATTGCAAATTGGCAATCGACACGATGAAAATATAAGATACCAAACAGAACTGGAATAAAATTGAAATCCAAATTTATATTAGTGTCAAATCACAGAAACGGAATGAAACTGAATTCCAAATTTATATTAGTGTCAAATATAAAAAAAATAAGAAAATATTGTCATGGGTTTACAAGTTTTGATAAAAAATTAACATGATAATGATTTGTTTGTCGTATTTTGTGAAATTAATTTTGAATTAAATAAATTCAAAGTTTATTTTATTTTAACTTTCTTGTGTGCTGTCGTTTTTATCGTGTTTTAATTGGGTTGTTTTCATTTTAATAAAACAAAAATACAATATTGTGTCATGTCGTGTTCGTATTATATAAAATTTGTCGTGTCATGTCATTCTCAATCTGTCAACCCTACTCATAGGTCAAACATGGATGAAATTCACAATCTCATTAGAACAATGTAAGGTTCATGTCGATAATCATACTTCTTATTGTGGACAATAAGATGCAACACTAAGTTGTGTCACCTTACATGTCACATAAGCACATGGTGTTATAACACAAAGTGGAGAAATTGGCAACAAGATGTAACACCAACTTTTTGAGAATAAATATATTTTTTAATTTTTTTTTTGGATTTGATTTTTTTGTTTTTACTTTTTTGTTTTTATTTTACTTTTTGTGTTTTTTTTAATCACTAATATGAATATATTTTTATAAAACATAAAATTTTAAAAACAAAAAAAAGACATAATATTTAAAATCTAAAATTACGATTACAATTAAAAAAAACATAATTTTAAACTTAAAATCATAACTAAATTACCATTCAAATTACTCATAAAATCATAATTAACCAAAATATTGTTTCCTAATTTGTTTCTTCATTATTTGTAGCACCGCTAGATCGGCAGACGTAAACCCTCCTCGCTCGTCCGAAGAATTGACAACTGATGTGCCATTAGCTCCCTCTCTTTTTACGCCTGCTTCTCCTGTGCCTGTCTTTCTAGAAACTCCAAATGACGACGTTTCAACTCATTTTTTTCTTTTATTAATAAAATGTTTTCGTCGAATTTCGCTCTCATTTCCGCCGCATCTTTTACTTTCGCTTCAACCTCCTCCGTATGCCTTGCAACGAGCCTCGTTTTGTCGCGCCCGGGCGGTCGTCGTGGTGGGGATATCTCCTCGATATCATCCGAGATCTCATCGTTGTCGGCGTTTAGGTCGATGTGAGTCCGTGCGTCCGACACGTCGACCGAGCTCAAATTACGAGACCTTTTGGATGGAACGTTTGACGATGTATGCGTTTTATTTCACCTTGGATTCGCTCGCAACAACTCCCATGATTTTTCAAAGTCGAAAACATGTCCCATTTCGACTCGATATTGTTCCTTAGCAGATTTGAACAAATCAAAGTCATTGGTTCCGCTTTGCTGTTGCGCCTGAAGCCGGTTGTAAATACCGCTGAATTTGCTGCACCGCTTAGTTATTGGACCCCATTTGCTGCTCAACACGTCATTGTCGTGATACAAATTTTTCTTTAAAATAGCGTGAAACTTGTCGTGTAACACCGTAAAAATTAAAGTAATTTTTCACATTTTCAAAACACATTTTTCATACACATTTATTAATAAAATCTCATTGTATCATATCTTTGTTCCACAAAACATTTCCTAAGATCGAAATACATAAAATTCCACGTGTGTGTACGAATCATGCCGGCGCCTTCCCGCGATTATCACTGGTACCTGAAACACATAACACGTAACACTGTAAGCATAAAGCATAGTGAGTTCCCCAAAATACCACTCTAACACATATTAGCCACTCAAGGCTATAACTTTGCTGACCCTTTGGTGAGTGTGTCTCAGTGGGACCCTCTAGTCCCAACTCTCTGTGGGCTCTCTAGCTCTAACTCTATGGACCCACTGGTCCTATCTCTGGAAACTCTGAATCATGCATATCGCATATCACAATAACACACATAAATAGCATACAAATACACTGGCACATAACTCAGCAGTATACTAGCACATAACTCTGTTACCACTCTAGGTAAGTATAGTGAGAAGACTCACCTCAGATGTCTCGGTAAATCTCTGACTCTGTAGAAATATGGTCTAGCCTCCGCCTAATCACATAAAGTAAATACTCTCATAAATATAACTCTCGAGACTAGACTCAACGCTCTCTTGGCATCCTCGGAAGGGTAGAAGACCATTTTACCCCTCTCTTGACTCAAAGACCCCATTGTTGACCAAACCCTCAAAGTCAACAAAGTCAACGGTCAACTTTGACCCGAATCGCCGAGTGTACTTGGGTGACTGGGCGAGTCTACGCGTGTCCACTATCCCTCTAGTCTCGCATGACACGTCGAGTCTTTCCCCTGCTTGACGGGTTAGACCTGGCATGAATCGCGGGGCCACCCCGACTCAACTCGCCGAGTCCCATTATGAACTCGACGAGTTCCGCCCTGAACTCCAGTCCTCTAATTCCATCTGACTCACTGAGTCATTCCCCCAACTCGTCAAGTACTCCCTGAGTAAACTATGGGGAAACCCTAACCCTACTCGTCGATTCTGCTCTTGGTAGTCGACGAGTTCATGCCATGCTCGAGCTCAAATGACCTCCTAAGGTCAGATCCGTTCCTCTAACTCATAGATCTAGCCTCCTTAAGCAATATAAACACGTAAAGTTTGGATTTTGATGCCCATGCAAAGACCCAATGGCTCTATTTGAAGAAATGGACTCAATAAGTCACCCTAAGCTCATATTACCCAATATCACCCCATAAAGATCAAGGGGCTTAGGTCTCTGGACCTCTTTGGATCCAGATCCGCAGCCTCAACACAAGAAGGGACCAATTGCACTAACAATCACACTCTAAATGGGCTTGAAACCCTTACTCTCAAGGATTGACACCCAAAACTGAAGAAGGATCGAATGTATAGCTCAATATGAAGTTCTTAGGCTCTGAAATCCACAGAATAGCGCCTTCTTTAGCTTCCTCTTGCCTTGGAAACCTTCTTCTTGCAAAAACACCTACACAAGGATCAAAAATGGTCTCTCCTTCCTCACAAACGCTCTAGATCGCTTAGGGTTTCACTCAGGGGTCTGGTAGCCGCAATTGGTGACTATAAGCCCCTTTAAATTGGCCTCAAACCCCGGGGATTAGGGTTTCATTAAACAACGTGGACTCGCTGAGTCCACTAGTCGACTCGCCGAGTCCGGTCATTAACCCGGATGGAAAATCGCGACACTACTCGGCGAGTCTAAGCGTCAACTCGCCGAGTCCCTCCCAAATTCTCCAAAATAAATGAATAATTAATGTACCTGGAAATCCGGATGTTACAATTCTCCCCCACTAGAATCAGACTTCGCCCTCGAAGTCTCTTTCCACAAATAACTCTGGATACTGCTTGCGCATCTCCAACTCCGGCTCCCAGGTCATCTCGGAACCATTCCAATGTTGCCACTGGACCTGAACCAATGGCACCTCCTTGTTTCTCAAAGTCTTGATCCTTCTATCTCGAATCGAGATCAACCTCTCAACATAGTTCAAGCTCACATCCACCTGAATGTCCTCTAATGGAACCACTGTCGACTCATCAGCGATGCACTTCCTCAGCTGAGACACGTGGAAGGTATCGTGAATCTGACTCAACTCCGCAGGTAGCTCCAAACGGTACGCTACCCCGCCCACCCTGGCGGTCACCCTGAAAGGACCAATATACCGAGGCCCCAACTTGCCTCTCTTCCTAAATCGGATCACTCCTTTCCAAGGAGATACCTTTAGGAGTACGAAGTCACCAACTTGGAACTCGAGCTCCGAGCGACGCCTGTCTGCGTAGCTCTTCTGACGACTCTGAGCCGTCAGTAACCTCTGCCTGACTTGCTGAATCTGCTCAGTCGTTTGAAGTACTATCTCTGTACTACCCATCACACGCTGACCGACCTCACCCCAGCAAATGGGAGTCCGAAACCTCCTCCCATACAACATCTCAAAGGGTGGCATACTGATGCTCGAATGATGGCTGTTGTTATAGGAAAACTCAGCCAAAGGCAAAAATGTGTCCCAACTCCCTCCGAAGTTTAGTACACATGCCCGAAGCATGTCCTCAAGCATCTGAATCATCCACTCGATCTGCCTGTCGGTCTGTGGGTGGTATGCGGTGCTAAAATGCAGCCTCGTGCCCAACTCCTCATGAAACTTCTTCCAGAACCTGGAAGTGAAACGCACATCTCGATCTGAGACAATCGAGATCGGCACTCCATGCTGTGATACCACCTCTTTCACGTACAAGTCTGCCAACCTCTCAGCGGAAGAGCTCTCACTTATAGCAAGGAAATGGGCGCTCTTCGTCAATCTGTTCACAATCACCCAAATTGCATCGACGCCCCTAGTAGTCCTCGGCAATTTGGTGATAAAATCCATGGTAATCTATTCCCACTTCCACTTGGGAACCTCCAACGGCTGCAACTTACCATGCAGTCTCTGGTGCTCGGCCTTAACCCTGCGACATATCAAACACCTCTCAATGAACCATGCAACATCCCTCTTCATACAGGGCCACCAATACTCTTTCTTCAGGTCCAAATACATCTTAGTGGCCCCGGGATGGATCAAAAACTTCGATCTATGCGCCTCCTCCTTCAAGATGGTACGCGTTCCGCCCACAAACGACACCCAAATCCGACCCTGAAAGGTTATAAGCCCTCGGCTATCGGTGACAAACTCCGATACCTGTCCGGTAACCCGCTCCCTCTTACGGTTCTCTGGTCTTACGACCTCAGTCTGGGCCCCTCGAATGGCGTCAAACACTGGGGTCATCACTATCAGCCTCATACAAAGATCTTGTATTGGGGCGCCCTCCGCCTTACGACTCAGGGCATTGGCTACAACATTAGCCTTGCCCGGGTGGTACAGGATCTCACAATCATAATCCTTCACCACATCCAACCATCTCCTCTGTCGCATGTTCAGGTTGGGATGATCCATTAAATACTTCAAGCTCTTGTGGTCCGTGTATATGGTACATCGAACCCCATACAGATAGTGACGCCAGATCTTGAAGGCGAACACCACTGCCCCCAACTCCAGATCATGGGTGGGATGCCTCATCTCATGAGGCTTCAGCTGCCTCGATGCGTATGCTATCACATGCCCCCTCTGCATAAGCACCGCTCCCAACCCTGATATCGACGCGTCACAATACACTACGAAGTCCTCCATCCCTTCCTGAAGGGTTAACATCGGGGCTTCGCATAGTCTCTGGCGAAGTGTCTCGAAGGTGGCCTGCTGCTCTGGGCCCCATGAAAAAGCAACACCCTTCTGGGTCAACCTGGTGAGTGGCACGACAATCTTGGAGAAATCCCTGATAAATCTCTGGTAATAGCCTGCCAATCCTAAGAAGCTCCTGATCTCGGCACCTCCCAACTCATCACTGCCTCAATCTTGGCCGGATCGACCAATATCTTATTCTGGTTAACGAGGTGCCCAAGGAACTATACCTCTCGTAACCAGAAATCACACTTGGAGAATTTGGCGTAAAGCCTCTTCGATCTCAAAACTCCAAGGATCTCCCTCAAATGCTCCTCATGCTGCTCTCTGGATTTCGAATACACCAATATATCGTCGATGAACACAATCACCGAGCGGTCCAACATCGGCCTGCACACTCTGTTCATGAGATCCATGAACGCCGCCGGTGCATTGGTGAGCCCGAAAGGCATCACCACGAACTCGTAATGCCCGTAACAAGTCCTGAATGCTGTCTTCTGGATATCCTCATCTCGCACCCTCATCTGGTGATATCCACACCTCAAGTCAATCTTGGAGAACCGAGGTGCCCCCTGCAACTGATCGAACAAATCTTCGATCCTAGGCAACAGGTAACGATTCTTGACCGTCAACTTGTTCAACTTCCGGTAATCAATGCACATCCGGTGTGAACCATCCTTTTTCTTGACAAAGAGGATAGGCGCTCCCCACGGCGAACTGCTCGACCGAATAAACCCCTTCCCCAGCAGCTCTTGAAGCTACGAGGATAACTCCTGCATCTCTAGAGGTGCAAGGTGATAGGGCGCCTTGGTGATAGGTGCCGCCCCCGGAACCAAATCGATACGAAACTCTACCTACCTCTCAGGAGGCACGCCTGGCAACTCCTCCGGGAAAACATCCGGGAACTCACGCACTATCGGAACCTCATCAACTGCCCTCGGCCTCCCTGAATCAACCCTCGTATCCATCACATACGCCACAAACCCACTACATCCCTGCCATAGACTCTGTCTCGCTCTAGCGGCCGAACAAAATGTTGACCCAGAACGTGTACCCTCGCCGTACACCGAAAGAACTCCCCCACTAGGGTCTCGTATGGTCACCAGTTGTCTCTCGCAATCGATGACTGCTCCAAATTTGCTCAACCAGTCCATGCCCACGATGACACAAACATCTCCCATCGCAATAGGAACTAAATCAATCGGAAACTCGACGCTGAAAATCTCGAGTACACACCCTCGGATCACCTCGGTGGCATACACTGGCCTCTCGTCGGCTATGGAAACCCTCAGAGGTCGACTCAACGCCTCTCGACTAATACTGATGTGCTGACTGAAAGCCAAAGATACAAAAGACCGACTCGCACCCGAGTCAAATAACACCAAGGCAGGTACAGAACTCACAAGAAAAGTACCTACGCATAACATAATATAAACATAATATCTCAAACATCAAAATATATACATGAAAGAATACATACCAGCCACGACATCGGGCGCTGCGCGGACCTCCTCCGCGGTCAACTGAAAGGCTCTCCCTCGTGCCTTCGGTGCCTCGGCCTTCACTGGCCGGCTCTCAGTAGCTCTGATAGCAGCAGGGGTAGATCCCTGAGATGCTCCCTGAGCTGTCCCTCGCAACTGTGGACACTCTGCCTTCCGGTGTCCGGTCTGGTTGTAGTGAAAGCATACTGCAAACCCCTTGGGGCAGTCCTTGGCCATATGCCTCTCCTCTGTCGCATCACACACTTCGTCTTTCTTAAAACTTCCCATTTTGAATTTTAGAAAACCATTTTCCTTGTAAAAATTCTTTTAGCCCCTCGGTTCGAGTCCAGACACCCCCGAGGGTGTGTCCGAATCCCTCAAACCAGGGATCTGATACCAACTTGTAGCATCACAAATTTCGAGGCCAAAAATTTCATTTTTTAAAATTTAACATGTAATAAAGTGTGTTACTAAAACATTGTCAAAGTTACATTAATTATAAAACATAAGGTTACATCTCAAAACAATTTCATCAGAAACAAAGAAAATAAGAGTACGATCCCAGAAAATCTAGTGCGGAAACCATGTGTGTGATGCGCCACTACGCTGCCGGCTCTTTCCCCTTTGACGAAGAGGTAATTGAAACCACAACTAAAACTGTAAGCACGAAGCTTAGTGAGTTCCCCCCATCATACCACATAACATATAATATCATCGGTATCTTTCAACCGGTAACAACCATCGGTGTCTTTCAACCGGTAATCACCATCCGTATTTTTCAACCGGTAAGCCTCTTCGGTATCTTTCAACCGGTACTGGGGACTATCTCACCCCTATCACTAGCATACAATAACGAGATATGAACATACAACCAGACATAACTGGGTACTGACCTACCCTACGGTCCTAGAGACCGATGTCAGAGAAAACTAACTCCTACCACACACAGCATATCATACAGGCATATCTCGTAACCAAAGCACATAACCAAACCAAGATAATTGTCACGAAGACAGTCATCTACTAAATACCATTTTTGGTGGGCCGACATTGTGGCCTTAGACCCACCCCTACTGGAAGGTAACTCACCTCGAAAGGCTGGCTGCTGAAAAGTTGATTCGTAATTGTCTGACTGCTGCTCCGGTGATCCTCCGACTATATTTCCATAAAACACTTAATCAGATATTTATACTATTCCCAGGGTAAAATGACTATTTTACCCCTGACCGATTCCAAACCAAAGTCAAGTCAAATTCAGAGTCAACTTACAGTTGAACCGACTCGCCGATTTGGCTTGCCAACTCGTCGAGTCCATATCCAGTCGATTGTCCTTACTCCCATCTCTACTCGTCGAGTTAGGCATTGACTCGTCGAGTTCTCTTCCTAACTGATACTTAATGGTCCTTCATCCGACCCCACTCAACGAGTTCTTCTCTCATATGAACGTCACGTGAAAACTCATCCGACTCGCTGAGTTGATGAACAACTCATCGAGTCCACCTTCATCTGATGAACAAGTTCTGTCCTCGACTCGCCGAGTTGATGAACAACTCGTTGAGTTCTATGAAGACTGCCTTGGACTCACTGAGCACCTTCATGCACTCACCGAGTCCCATGAACTTTCAGATTAATGGCTTAGTCCAGAACGTCGGGTCACTCCCCGAGGACCCCCCCTTAAAAACCTTTCCACACTCAACTGGGTCCTTTCGACCCTCAACAGAATGGGACAGAACCCCCTAGAATAGCCGAGTCCGAGAATGGACTCGTCGAGTTGGTCATGTCCATACCCTAAATCTTTTCTTTCTGATGTACATCCTTTGATCAAAAGATAGATCCACGCTTCTACAATCGCTCTAGCACGTAAAGTTACAAACTTTACGTGCTTGCATGGGACTTTGAGCTCAAAAGGACATAAAACAAGCTCATATAGCACATGGGAACTTTCATGGGTGCAAAAGCAACCCAAATTTGCCTAGTGACTCCTTTCATGATGTGATTCAGAAGCTTAAACCCCCAACTATGTTTGCAAACATGGTTGGCCACCAAAAATGGCTCATAAAAGCCCTAAACCTCCCCAAAGAGGGATCTAACAAATGAATGAGCAAGGTTACAACTTTTTACCTTCAATGAGCTGAAGAAGGTGCACAAACTCAGGTTCCCTTGATCTCTACTTGCTTCCTCAAGCTTCTCTCCTTCCTTCTTAAGATCACAAGCACCAAAATCCACCAACAAGGCTTAGATTGCTTCAAAAACGGCTAGGGTTTCAGTGAGGGGCGTTTGGGAGCATAAAGGAGTGATGGAGGATGCATAAGGTTGTTTAAATAGGGTGCAAACCCTTGGATTAGGGTTTTTGTCCAAACAGCGGCTACTCGTTGAGTCCGGGACCCGACTCGCCGAGTCCACAACTTAAACTCCGCGTCTCATACCGCTTCTACTCAGCGAGTCAGTCCTTCGACTCACCGAGTCCAAGGCCAAAATTGCAAATCAGTTAAAAAACTAAATAAAAGAATATGTACCAAGAACCAGGTGCAACATTCAAACTAGATGAAAATACAAAACACATGAACACACATATTTGTTCTGAAATCAACTTGAAACATCCCAAAAATACAAGCCAAAAATTTTCTTTTTCAAAATCATTTATCAAACATAAATATCATTGCCATAGTGTAAACCATAAAAGTTGTATCTTGAAAACTCATAAAATATGATAACATATACGGTCTCATAACAAATATAAGAGTAAAATCCCAGGCTAATCAATTGTGGTGTGTGTGTGCCATGCCATCAGCTCGAGCCCTTCCCTTTACTAGTTGAAGTACCTGAAACCAAAACTGAAACTGTAAGCACGAAGCTTACTGAGCTCCTTCAAACTACCACATACATACAAAGCACAAATAGCAAATAACATAACTCTGGGACTCTTCCCAACTGCACCGGGACGAATCCCGACATTGGCTTACCTGACATCGGACTCCTATCCGACATCGGGCTCACCCCGGCGTCCGACCGCATCGGGCATCGGGCTCACCCCGGCATCAGGCTTACCCCGACACATAGCATATAACATTGTCACATATACTGCATCGGGCTTGCCCGACATCGGACCGAAGTTTGGAAGATATGACACATAACACATAAACATGCATGAATCACAAAAACATCAATCATACATAACTACTTCTCGGGACCGCCCCGGCGTCGGACCGAAGTCCGGAAACACAAAAACTGCATCAAGCTAACCCCGACATCGGGCTCACCCCGGTATACTCTACTACTTAAATGGGTCGGCCTTGGTGCCTTAGACCCTTTCCTACTAGAGGAAAACTCACCTCTTGTGACTGACTGCTGCAACTCTCGGTGAGGAGTCTCTGTCTGCTGCTCCGACAACTCTCCGACTATAAATTCCATAAAGACACTTAGTCAAAAACTAATACTGATCTTAGGGTAAAATGACTATTTTACCCCTGGCCAAAGTCAAAATCCTGATCAGAGTCAACTTCCAGTTGACTCGACTCGCTGAGTTGGCCCGCCAACTCGCTGAGTATCTGCCCCTTCATTTGTCTCTCAACCCGACTCAACTCGTCGAGTCTAGCAAGAACTCGACGAGTTCTCCTTCAATCATATCATCGGGACAATCTTCAACTCACTCGTCGAGTTCCTCCTTGAACTCGTCGAGTTTATCTTCGTCAAATGATCGTGTCTAGTTTGTGACTCGCCGAGTTGTATGAACAAATCGTCGAGTCCATCTTCATGGGTTGGGATATGGCCTTGGACTCGCTGAGTGCGTTCATACACTCGCCGAGTCCCATGGCTTCTAGGTCCATAGTTATGCCCATTTCACTGAGTCCTTCCTCTGGACTCATCTAAATATCTTCTAGACTAAACCGGATTCCCTCGAATCATAGAAGGTTGGAAACCCAAACCCCCGACTCGCCGATCCCTGAGAACGAATAATGTCCATGTCTAAAACTCGATTTCTGATGTACAACTCTCATCCAACAGGTAGATCTGGTCTCCTTAAGTCGATATAACACGTAAAGTCATGAACTTTACGTACATGCATGGGATTTTTATGCTCAAAGGGCCAAAAATGGGGTTTATTTTATACATGGGGTTCTCATGGCCATAAAGATGGCACCTTTATGCCATGAGGACCCTCCAAGGTTTCAGATCTGAAGATATATTGACTTGGGACGTCCAAGTCCCAAAGATCAAGCTACTTGGGCCGAAAACTCCATAGGAATGACCACAAGGATATCGAAGAAACTACAAGTCAAGTATGAAGCTTGATTACCAGAAAGTGAGGAGAAAATGATGTTGATCCTGGATCTATTCCTTCCTCCTTGGGTCTTCTATCTTCCACTTCTTGCTCTAGCTTCAAAACACACCAAGAAACACTCAAAATAACAAAGAAAGCTCAAGCTCACTTATGGAGGATTAGGGTTTCGAGTGTAATGCTCTGTAGGTGATGGAGGCTTGGGTGGAAGCCTTATAAGATGTTTAAATAGGGTGCAAACCCTCCAATTTAGGGTTTCACCCAGACAGCTCCTACTCGTCGAGTCTGACTTCCGACTAGCCGAGTAGGTCACTAATTCCCCCGATCCGGAGTCGGTCCTACTCGACGAGTTGAGCCCCCAACTCGCCGAGTCCAAGAGTAAAATATGGAATTTTACTTGAATTTAAATGCGTACCTGAGACCGGGTGTTACAATTCTCCCCCACTTGTCTTAGACTTCGTCCTCGAAGTCTGCTTGGGTGGTGTTTCCTCATTTCCTCCTCGGGCTCCCATGTCCACTTCGAACCCTTTCGTTGCTGCCACTACACCTTCACTAACTCTACCTTCTTGTTCCTCAGCTTCTTCGGCTTTCGATCTAGAATAGCCATGGGTCTCTCGATGTAGTTTAGGCTATCATCAACCTGGATGTCCTCAAGAGGTATCACTGCTGAATCATCCACCAAGCACTTCCGCAACTGAGAAACGTGGAATGTGCTGTGGATTTGGCTGAGCTCTGCTAGAAGGTCTAAACGATACGCAACCCAAACCACTCGGGACAAAACCCTAATTGGACTGATGAACCTGGGGCCCAGCTTACCCCGTTTCCGAAACCTAATAAACACCCTTCTAGGGTGACACTTTCAGGAGGACCATGTCGCCCACCTAAAACTCCAAGTCCGAACGCTGCTTGTCGGCGTAACTCTTCTGCTGGCTCTGAGCTGTCTGGAGCCTGCTCCGAACTTGCTGAATCCGCTTTGTGGTCTTGAGTACTACCTCCGTACTCTCCATGACTCTCTGACCGACCTCACTCCAACAAATTGGGGTCCTGCACTTCCTCCCGTAGAGCATCTCGAAGGAAGTTCGGTTTATACTGGAGTGATAGTTGTTGTTATACGAAAATTCCGCTAACGGAAGATACGTATCCTAACTACCACCAAAATATAGCACACATACCCGAAGCATGTCCTCGAGAGTCTGAATCGTCCTCTCGCTCTGCCCATCCTTTTGAGGGTGGAAAGCGGTGCTGAAATGGAGACGAGTACCCATCTCGTTGTGAAACCGCTTTCAAAACCTGGAAGTGAACCGGACGTCTCGCTCTAACACCACCAAGACATGCACTCCATGATGTGCCACTACCTCTCTCACATAAATCTCAGCCAACTTCTCGGCCGAGATGCTCTCCTGGATCGGTATAAAATGGGCGCTCTTGGTCAATCGATCCACAATGACCCATATCGAATCAACCCCACGTGCGGTCCTGGGAAGCTTAGTAATGATATCCATAGTAATATCTTCCCATTCGACACGGGAATGTCTAACGACTGCATCTTGCCGTGAGGCCTCTGGTGCTCTTCCTTGACCTTCCTGCGTGTCAGACATCTTTCCACATACCAAGCTACGTCCTGTTTCATGCAGGGCCACCAATAATCAGGTCGACGATCTCTATATATCTTCGTCGCCCCTGGATGGATGGAGGACCGAGACTTGTGGGCCTCATCCATCAATACTTGCCGTACTCCACCCCAGTACGGTACCCAGACCCTCCCATGCAGGGTCAACAATCCTCGGCTGTCGTAATCAAACGAAGCCACTCGGACCACTATCCTTTCGCTCTTTTGGTGCTCCTCCTTTAGGCCCTCAACCCGCGCCTCTCTAATCTACTCCAACAGTGGAGTAATCAATGTCAGCCTCAGACATATATCCCGGATCAGAGCCGCTACCGCCTTGTGGCTCGGCGTCGGCCACCACGTTGGCCTTGCCCGGATGGTAAAGGATCTCACAATCGTAGTCCTTTACCACATCTAACCACCGACACTGCCTCATGTTCAAGCTAGGCTGATCCATGAGGTACCTCAGACTCTTGTGGTCCGTGTAGATAGTACACCGGACCCCATAGAGGTAATGCCGCCAAATATTGAGGGCTAACACTACCGCCCCCATCTCTAAATCATGCGTCAGGTAGTTAGCCTCGTGATGCTTCAACTGTCTCGAGGCATAAGCTATCACATGCCCCCGCTGCATCAACATTGCTCCCATACTTGTGATCGAAGCGTCACAGTAGACTACAAAGTCATCCATTCTCTCTGGCAGGGTGAGAATCGGCGACTCGCACATTCGCTGCTTGAGCATCTCAAAGGATGACTACTGCTCAAGACCCCAGCGAAACACTATCGACTTCTTGGTCAGTCGGGTAAGCGGAACTGCTATCTTGGAGAAATCCTAGATAAATCTCCTGTAATACCCTGCCAAGCCTAGGAAGCTCCGAACCTCAAATGGAGACCTCGGGACCTCTCACTGCATCACGACCTCTATCTTGGCCTGATCTACTAATATACCCTCTAGTTGACAAGGTGCCCCAGAAATTACACCTCGCGCAACCAGAACTCGCACTTGGATAACTTTGCGAAAAGCCTCTCCCTCCTCAAGGTCTCTAGCACCTCTATCAGGTGTTCCTCGTCTTGGAATAAACCAAGATGTCATCAATGAATGCTATTACAGACCGATCCATCATCGGTCTGCACACGCGATTCATGAGATCCATGAATGTGGCTGGAGCATTGGTGAGACCAAACGGCATCACCACAAACTCATAATGACCATAACAGGTCCTAAAAGTGGTCTTCTGCACATCATCATCTCTGACCCGCATCTGGTGATATCCGGACCGTAAATTAATCTTGGAAAACCAAGATGCTCCCTGAAGCTAGTCGAACAAATCATCTATCCTCGGGAGTGGGTAACGGTCCTTCACCGTTACCTTATTCAACTCCCGGTAATCTATGTACATATGGTGCAACCTGTCCTTCTTCTTCACAAACAGGATCGGGGCTCCCCATGGCGAACAGCTCGGCCTGATAAAACCCTTGTCTAGCAGCTCTTGCAGCTGCATAGACAACTCCTGTCTCTCCTGTCGCACCAGGAACCAGGTCAATCCGGAACTCAACCTGTCTCTCCAGAGGTATCCTAGGAAAATCCTCTGGAAATACATTTGTACTCTCGTACCACTGGTACGTCATCGACTGTCGCCTTACCCTTATCCCGGGTATCCATGACATACGCGACATATCCCGCACATCCCTATTGAATGTGACGTCTCGCTCTCGCTGCAGAGCAGAAAACTGGTCCGTGTTGTGGCCTCTTGCCCTGAATCACTAACTCTTCCCCACTGGGAGTGCGATCTCTAACCAACTGCTGTTTGTAATCTATCATTGCCCCATTGGAAGTCAAGGGCGGTGAAGCCTTATATTTCATAGATCGAATCTGGACACCGAAGCACGATGGCTTTAGAGACTTGGTCATGGCAGAAGCGCACAATACTCGATATTCTGTCCACCCAGGTTCAGATAAGATGTATCTGGATCTTAAAAAGCTATACTGGTGGCCTAACATGAAAGCAGAGATTGCTATCTTCATGAGTAAATGCCTTACTTGCGCAAAGGTTAAGGTCGAATACCAGAAACCGTCAGGTTTACTTCAACAACCAGAGATACCTGAGTGGAAGTGGGAGCAGATCACGATGGAATTCATAACCAAGTTGCCCAAGACTACGGGTGGTCTCGATACCATATGGGTGATCGTAGACAGGCTAACCAAGTCCGCACACTTCCTGCCTATCAAGGAAACTGACAAGATGGAGAAACTAACCAGAAAATACATTAGGGAGATAGTACGACTGCACGGTGTTCCTGTATCCATTATCTCTAATAGAGATAATAGATTCACTTAGAGGTTCTAGCAGTCGCTACAAAGTTCCCTAGGAACTAGGCTGGACATGAGTACAGCCTACCATCCGCAAACCGACGGACAAAGTGAGAGGACTATTCAAACCTTGGAAGACATGTTGCGAGCCTGTGTGATTGACTTTGGAAAGGCATGGGATATTCATCTACCCCTTGTTGAGTTCTCCTACAATAATAGTTATCACACAAGTATAAAGGCTGCTCCATTTGAAGCCCTCTATGGCCGTAAGTGCAGATCCCCTCTGTGCTGGGCTGAGGTGGGCGACACACAGTTAGATAAAGGACGCATTCCTAACAGCACTCTCACAGGTCCGGAAATCATTCTGGAAACGACAGAGAAGATCATTCAAATCCGTGAACGATTGAAAGCCTCTAGAGACCGACAGAAAAGTTACGCAGACAAGAGAAGGAAACCATTGGAATTCTAGGGGTGCAACCGCGTTCTATTGAAGGTCTCACCTTGGAAGGGCTTGATACGCTTCGGAAAGCTTGGAAAGCTAAGTCCAAGATACGTAGGGCCTTTCGAGATTCTCGCTAGAATCGGCCCTGTAGCTTACAAACTCAAACTACCTCGCGAACTCAGTAACGTACATTCTACTTTCCACGTCTCAAACTTGAAAAAGTGTATATCCGAAGAGACTCTTGTAATCCCACTCAACGAGATCGAGATCAACGAGAGCCTCAACTTCGTGGAAGAACATGTAGAGATCATGGACTGAGAGGTCAAGCGAACGAAGGAAAGCCGTTCCCTGCTGCTTCTAAGCTCGGGCATTGGGACCGCTTGTGTCCCCTTTGATTGCACTGAAATCAAATCAAATCTGATGCTAGTGTGGTGGTGGTAGTAGCTGTACAATCTCAGCTCATGTGTCCAATTCGGACGCACTTATACAGCCCGAACTCCCTTCCTTGCATGCTCCCTCGTGCATCCTCCCACACTTGCCACAACGACCATCGCCCTGCTGACTCCAAGATCTGTGATCTGATACCTTGGGCTTCTTGCCTGAACTCCCCGTCTGAACTCCTTCTGGCTTCCTCTTCCTCTCCATCTCTAAATCCAACTCCCTCTCTCGACCCTCGCTGTCATATCTTCCAGCGTCTTGCAGCTGGACCGGCTCACAAACTGGCAGATGTCACTCTGCAGCATCTCATGATATCGGTCCTTCTTCATCTCCTCGTCCACTACATACTGCGGAACAAGGAGGGACCTCTCCCTAAACTTGGCGGTAATCTCCGCCACAGTCTCTGTCGTCTGTTGGAGATCCTGGAACTCTGTGGCAAGCTGCTGCACCTCAATAACAGGTGCGAACTCAGCTTTGAACCTAGTCGTAAAATCACTCCAGGTCATAGCATCCAACACAGTGTCATCTCCAATGGATCTCTCGACCTCCTCCCACCAATCACGTGCCCAGCCCTTCAGAAGACAGGATGCGAGCCTAACCTTGTCCGCCTCGGGACATCTGCTGGTGTGGAATGCGTTGGCGACATATGACAACCATCGGGTACTAGCAATGGATCTCGAGCCCCCTCATAATCTGGAGCTCCACATGCTCTGAACTCTCTGAATGTGAGCATGCGCGACCCCATCATGGTCGCCACCTCAGTGCGAAACATAGCCAACCTCTCATCCATAAGCTCCAGGATACCCTCCTTGATCGAATCGAAGATCATAAGAGTCTGCTTAAGTATTCTACGTGTGATCTCTGAGGAGATAAACTCCATAGTCTGCTCATCCAAGTGCTCAACTCCAGAGCCTGTACATGATCCCTCCTCGGCACCTGAACTGACGACTGCTGGTCTTGGGCGTAAAACCACCATTCTGAAAACACATAATGACAAACGTCAGAATACTAATATAACTCGAGGGATCACATGTATCACAAGTTCCCTGGTCTCATCTCAGCCTTCCTTGATTCGAGTACGGATCCTTTGCTTTCAGTAGTACGGGCCCATACTACCTTCCACATCTATCCGTACTTTACTCAAGAACTACCTTGACTCCACCAAGTCCTTTCTACTGCTACTGTTCTCTGCTACTCTCATCCTAGGCTTGCCCTAGGGTAATCACCAACTCACTCTCCGCCATCAGCTGCACAATAAGTCTGTGACAACCTGAAATTTCTATCTTGTACAGTTATTCAAATCAATCAAGGTCAGACTCGTTTTTGCTATCTTCTAGCATTGCTTAGTCAATTAGAGTGTTCTAAGCCTAGTACCTTCAAATTTAGGGTTTAGAATTGGGTTCCATAAGTTCACCACTTCCCAAAATGGCCAAACACTCCAACATGAGGAGTGTACAACCGTACACTTGGGTGTGTGGCCGTACACCTCCTTCTAACCGTACACTGTCATGTATAAATGAGAGACTTAGCCTTCATTCAACTCTTTTCACACTCCTAAGCCAAGAACTCATTCTTTCTCAACTACCATCCGATGTTTCATCTAGATCTTCAAGATTGTAAGTATTTCTTCCCTTGAATTGTTGATTCCTTTCACTATCTTGTATGGATCATTGATTTCATCCATGAAATCACTTCATTTTGGTAGATCTTCAAGTGTTCTTCATTTCACTAACAACACCTACTAAGTTCTTGGACCTCAAACACCCTAAATGCTTCTATATCATAAGTACCACTTCTTATGCTTGTTACTTACTAGATATGCTCCTTAGAAATCGTCCAAACCATGATCATCAAGGAGTGTATGTTCGTACACACCCCATGTGGCTGTACACCCCTTTGTTTAGTACATATTGGCCTCAAAATCATATTATATGCTAGCACATGATCAAGAACGCTTCCTAGATGCTTAATAGGACTTTAAAATAATCATTGGCATGTTTCACCATGAGTGTGCGGCCGCACACCCACTTGGTCCGTACACTCTGGCCGTACACACACATGAAACATACCATTCTGGCCGTACACACCAATATGTGGCCATACACCCATTATATGCAACCCTTGGCACTTCTAACACTTCAATCTAAGTGTTTCCTAGTCCGTAAAGTGGTTCCCTATCATGATTAGTTGTTCATGCACTAATTATATCCTTATATGTAACATATTATGCTTAATAGGATCCGTGTGTGCTCATGTATTCACTTGACACTTAGCATCCTATACCAATCTTGCATTCGCATCACTCACTACAGGTGAGTTCATGCCCTTAACTTATCTTTTAAATGATTTTAAATGCTTTTATGGGGGGGATACAAGTAGAAACATTATAGTTATTATATCAATCACATGTGATTAATAACTATCAAACATGCAGATTTCTTATACTTCAAACTGTGTTTCCAAACAATTTGCTTCAAATAGTTTTACAAACTCTTTTATATGCAACACTCCTTATTAAACTCTTTCAAACTTATATTTTTTCAAAATGATGTCTATATAGATATAGTTATATACTTAGGATTGAAAGGACTTAGGACTGATAACTCGCCTTATTTCCTGTTCCTTGTTTGGTTGTGGACTTAGGGTATCGGTTGTTTGTCTGAAGGTCGTTTGAATCTTAGTTATATATTATGTGTGTGTATATAGAAATTAAAGTTGTTCATTCAGTTCAATACCTTTGGATAGCAAAGGTGTAAAAACATGTTCATTCATACTAACAACATTTCTAGTAAACTATAATAGGTATAGTTTAGGAAGTCTCTAATACTATTGCTAGAACAATGAAACATACAAGTGTCAGTTCATACGTGAGTCAGTTCAAACATACTATAATGAGAGACAATAATAGTAGTCACTATAAAGAGAAACAGTGCATACTATAACGAGAGACAATACTAACTATAAAGAGAAACAATGCATACTATAATGAGAAACAATACATACTACACACTATACACTAGAGAACATGCTATATACTAGACATAGAGAACATACTAATACAAATACAAGAATACTATAACATTAATGTGAGCCACTACTTCATGACATGGCAATCTACTGTTGTATCACGTTTTGTAACCATAGTCTCCTGGAAGGAGAGCATGCATTTGTGTATATATCTATACGGGAATAACCATCCTACACCTTGCTACTAGCTACAATGGGACCTGCAGGTCTATGAGTGACGAATGTCATACCATTTCGACATCTTCGAGCATCGTGTTTTACTAGTCGATCGAGTATGGTTACAATCATATCACATTTTACCTTAAGTAACAAACTGGTTTAAGGTAGTTAGTACATTGGTAGTTACTTATATACAATACTACAATACACCGTTATTTTCCCATTGCATTCACATTGTGATCTTCTCACATAAACGTTAATGTAAACTATATTTTGGTAATGATATTCATACTTGGGAAAGATACACACTTTTACAAACAAACAACACATAGAACATTTGGGCCTCGGTAGAAGGCTACTTTTTAGTAGAAAATATAGGATTTTTTAGGAGATACAAACAGCTACTACAAACACTTAAAAACATATACATCAAACATTTACTAACACTTTCATACAAACAATGACACTAAAATACTTATGAACTCACCAGCTTTAATGCTGATCTACTCTTTCAAAATAACTTGTATTCTCAGGTGTAACGCCTGTAGATCAGGGCTAGTCAATTTAAAGACAATAAGCGTCAAAAATGAGTTTCTAATAGAAGATTATTTAGAATGAATAATCTTAACTAGGTTATAGTATATGTTACAAGGATTCCATACATATAAAGAACGTCGAAATCCGAATTATAACGAAGAAGTTATGACCTGTCGAAGTTTCGCGACAGAACCGGCACGACGCTGAATGACGTAAAAAGTGAATTTATGTTAGAACGATATTTAGCCTTAGTGATCTAAATGAAAGTTGTAGATTTCGTTAAACCGTGAGCGTGCATAAAAAGAACGTCCAAATTTGACTTCGTATGAGGAAGTTATGATTTTTCTAAGTTTCAGCTTAGCAGTATGCAGCCCGAATACTCGATTTGAGATCGAGTGGTTTTTAGCCGAAACAATCTAAACGAGAATCGAAGATCTCGTCAATTGTAGTGAAACGATAAAAAGATAGGCGAAAACGGACGTTGGATGAAGAAGCTATGAATTTATAACAGAGTTTTCCAGTCCCGACCTACTAAAAATAATATAATAAAAATAAAGTCAAAATTAGCCAACGGAGTCTAAACAAAAGTTGTAGAGCGTAGTCTCACCTACGCGTGGATATAAAGAACGTCGAAAACGGAGCTCGTATGCAAAAGTTACGCAATTTAGAAGTTCAACGAGTCAAATTACACCCAGTGTAATTTGAGTACGCCCAGCGTACTCAAAGGGGTGCAACTTGTCTGACCAATACTCGAGTGCCACCAGTCGACGCACACAATGACGTCAAAGTACGCCCTGCGTAACTCGAGTACGCCCCGCGTAATTTGAGATTACGCCCCGCGTAATCCCAGACCCTCAGCCTATAAATAGAACTCGAAATCAGCCATTTTATCTTGTTCAAACTCTTTCTTCTCTCTAGTTTTTGCCTTGTTTTGCGTGCCGTTTATACCCCGAAGCCCCGGTAATATTTCCGAGCCCCGAAGCAAGATCCGAAGCCCCGAGGATCCCGAAGAGCGTTATTCCCGAGTCGAAGCACTGCCCGCGAGGAGCCGGTTTTTGTGAAGATCTTCCAGATCTATGGAGAAACACTACTTCTACAAGCTGTAGTGCTGCCCGATCATCTTCTGATCAAGTGAGTGTATAGTCACTTTCATCTTACACATAGATATGAAGTATTTTATAAAATACGTGCTATGTGTATATATATTGTTGTTTATATTTGTGAGTGTATAGTCACTTTCATCTTACACATAAATATGAATTATTTTATAAAATACGTGCTATGTGTTATATATTAATTATCTATTTGAGATGGATTTGGAATTGATGTTTTTATACGGGTGTTAAATGATTTAAATTGTGTTTGTATTTATATCTACAAAAATGTTGGGTAGAACATAGGTAGATGGAATAGTTGGTGACGATGCGACTTCGTGCCTATTGAGTAAGCCTTGGTGACGATGCGACTTCGTGCCTATTTGATAAACCTTGGTGACGATGTGACTTCGTGCCTTTTGTGTAAACCCAGGTGACTATGAGACGTAGTGCCTATTGTGTAAACCCTGGTGACTATGAGACATAGTGCTAATTGTATGAACCCTGGTGACTATGCGACGTAGTGCCTGTTGTATAAACCGTGGTAGCAAATGGACTGTGTGCCAGTTCCTTAGGTAAACCCTTAGGAATGAATGAAGAAAGTATAATCGATTCTTAGGGTAAAACCTTAATAAATAAAGAAGATAATGGGGATGGGTATTTGGGTTGATTGTTGATAATTGAATATAATAAATGTATTATTATGGGTTGAAAACCCTATATGCTCACCAGGCTCTCAAGCCTGACCCACTCAGTTTTCTTTGTATCATAGGTATCAATACGAAGACATATTTCACTGAGAGAATAAAGGAGATGTAAATCATTAGTGTAAATAAATGTAAGTTCTGTTTATGCTTATGTGTCTGTATCGGAACATGACATCCCGAGATTTTGTTATATAATGAAAATACTTTTCTTTAAGAAATGCTTTGATAAATTCTTATCATATTTTTTTATTTTGGGGACAAATTCCGCAACAATTTTCTTTAAACGATTACTCTGATTTTAAAAACAAAGCATAAACAAATCGGTCTTTTCTGGCCATGAAATTGGGGATGTCACAGTTGGTATCAGAGCATTAGTTTAAGCGAACTAGGAATTTGTAGGAAATTTCTAGACTTAAACTTAGAATGCTAAGTAATGATTGTGAGGAGTGTGTCTAAAATATGTTAGGTAGTACACCTAAATTGACGCAAGCACTAGTTTGTTTTAGGAATGGTGCCTAAAATGCTTTTATGTGCTAAATGTTTTGTTTGATAGCTATATTGATGCTATTATTTGTTCGGATCTATGGTCTGTTGCCGACCGGATCTGGAAACCTTATGTGTTTAGGATTCTGAAATAGAGCTAGACCTAACCTTCTGAAATTATTTAATCTTTGCAATATGTAACATAACATATTCATTTACTAGTTAGTAAAAGATAAATAAGACTCCTAAAAGCACAAAGCAAGCAGCATTCAAGCATCGAGTACACATAATCAAGCATATACTACTCTAGCTATCATACTGTCATTTCTGTACTTAGCATGCAGTTCTCAAAAAGATGAAACATATATAACAGGCACATAAGGCATCCTTCCTAGATCCTTAGTCCTAATCTAGCATGTTATTCTAATAAAGCTGATAATCATATCATAGCATAAAATTGTATGGGTAATTTGGGAGTACTTACTTGAGCTCGGCTGATTGCATGCACCACACCCTTTTTCTCTTTTCAAAGTTCTTTTCTTTCTAAAAATTCTTTTTGCTTTTCTAAAACCCTTTTCTTTTGATAACTTTATAAAACTTCCTTAGTTTGAGTTCAGACACACCCAAAAGTGTGCCCAAATCCCTCAAACCAAGGCTCTAATACCAACTTGAAACATCCCAAAAATACAAGCCAAAAATTTCGTTTTCAAAATCATTTATCAAACATAAATATCATTGCCATAGTGTAAACCATAAAACATGTATCTTGAAAACTCATAAAATCTGATAACATATATGGTCTCATAACAAATATAAGAGTAAACTCCCATGCTAATCAACTGTGGTGTGTATGTGCCATGTCATCAGCTCGAGCCCTTCCCTTTACTAGCTGAAGTACTTGAAACCAAAACTGAAACAGTAAGCACGAAGCTTAGTGAGCTCCCCCAAACTACCACATACATATACAACACAAATAGCAAATAACATAACTCTGGGACTCTTCCCAAATACATCGGGACGAATCCCGACATCGGCTTACCCGACATCGGACTCACCCCGGTATCCGATCGCATCGGGCATCGGGCTCACCCCGACATCGGGCTTATCCTGACACATAGCATATAACATTGTCACATATACTGCATCGGGCTTACCCGACATCGGACTGGAGTCCGGAACATATGAAACATAACACATAAACATGCATGAATCACAAATACATCAAGCATACATAAATACTTCTCGGGACTGCCCCGACATCGGACCGAAGTTCGGAAACATACAAACTGCATCAGGCTAACCCCGGAATACTCTACTACATAAATGGACCGGCCTTGGTGCCTTAGACCCGTTCCTACTGGAGGAAAACTCACCTCGTGTGACTGACTGTTGCAACTCTCGATGAGGAGCCTCTATTTGCTGGCTACTCCGGCAACTCTCCGACTATAAATTCCATAAAGACACTTAGTCAAAAATTTATATTGATCTTAGGGTAAAATGACTATTTTACCCCTAGCCAAAGTCAAAATCCTGATCAGAGTCAACTTCCAGTTGACTCGACTTGCCGAGTTGGCCCGCCAACTCGCCGAGTCCCTGCCCTGTCATCTGTCTCTCAACCCGACTCAACTCGTCGAGTCTAGCAAGAACTCGACGAGTTCTCCTTCAATATATCATCGAGACAATCTTCAACTCACTCGCCGAGTTCCTCCTTGAACTCATTGAGTTTATCTTCGTCATATAATCGTGTCTAGTCTGTGACTCGCTGAGTTGTATGAACAACTCATCGAGACCATCTTCATGGGTTGGGAGATGGCTTTGGACTCGTCGAGTGCGTTCATACACTCGCCGAGTCCCATGGCTTCCAGGTCCATAGTTATGTCCTTTTCGTTGAGTCCTTCCTCTGGACTCATCTAAATCCCTTTTAGACTAAACTGGATTCCATCGAATCATAGAAGATTGGAAACCCAAACCCCTGACTCGCCGAGCCCCAAGAACGACTCACCGAGTCGACTAATGTCCATGTCCAAAACTCGGTTCTGATGTACAACTCTCATCCAACAGGTAGATCTGGGCTCCTTAAGTCGATATAACACATAAACTCATGAACTTTACGTACACGGGGTTTATTTCATACATGGGGTTCTCATGGCCATAAAGATGGCACCTTTATGCCATGAGGACCCTCCAAGGTTTCAGATCTGAAGATATATTGACTTGGGACGTCCAAGTCCCAAAGATCAAGCTACTTGGGCCCAAAACTCCATAGAAATGACCACAAGGAGATCTAAGAAACTACAAGTCAAGTATGAAGCTTGATTATCAGAAAGTGAGGAGAAAATGTTGTTGATCCTGGATCTATTCCTTCCCCCTTGGGTCTTCTATCTTCCACTTCTTGCTCTAGCTTCAAAACACACCAAGAAACACTCAAAATAACCAAGAAAGCTCAAGCTCACTTATGGAGGATTAGGGTTTTGGGTGTATTGCTCTGGAGGTGATAAAGGCTGGGATGGAAGCCTCATAAGATGTTTAAATAGGGTGCAAACCATCCAATTTAGGGTTTCGCTCAGACAGCTCCTACTCGCTGAGTCTGACTTCCGACTCGCCGAGTAGGTCGCTAATTTCCCCGATCCGGAGTCAATCCTACTCGACGAGTTGAGCCCCCAACTCGCCGAGTCCAAGAGTAAAATATGGAATTTGACTTGAATTTAAATGCGTACCTGAGACTGGGTGTTACACAAGTTTTGAAACACATGAACCGAAACACTTGATAAGAAATACACAAACACACATATACACGTACTTGTTTCAAAGCACATGAACACACACACATGTTTCGAAGCACATGGACACACACACACATAGGAGCAGAGCATTATAAAAGCCATAAGGGGTTATCCCCCCCCCCTCTGTTTTTTTGTCAACAAATAGGTTATACCCTATTATTTTTATACATATTAGGCCTAAAAATGTAAAATTTAGGTTGTAACCCCCATGCTCTCCAACTTTTATACATATTGTACTTTCAGCCCCCTAAATTAAATGATCAAGTTTTGCTGTTCCACATACACATATACTTGTCTTAAAACACATGAACACACATACTTGTTCTGAAATCAAGTTCCAAACACATGAGCCCACACACTTGTTCTGAAACACATGAACACATACACACACTTGTTTCGAAACACATGAACACACACACACACAAACACACTAAAGTATGTGTTCATCTCTTTCAAACGATTTCATGAACGATTGCAACGAGATTGAGAACTCAAATAACTAATTTCAAACATACCGAAAACTTATAATTGGCAGTAGAAGATGACCAAAAAATTCATTCTTGACTGGGAAACTCATGTTTGGCTGGAAAGGACTTCGGGCACCGGCAAACCCCATATTTCTAATCATATTGGTACTTTTTAAAGAATTTCAATATATGAAACACAAAATTAAATATAATGATTAAATATATACAAAAATTCAAACCTATTATCTTTATAAATCATCTCAAAATTTAAACGACTTGACAATATTGTCCCAAAAGCTATTAAGACCATCCGATACGGTCCCAACGGAGGGCTTCGTAGTTTACGGGGCAACGACCACGATCTGTGAACACCACTTCGGTGGTTCGTGATCGGTCGTGGTCGTGATGGTTTGTGGTGTAGACGACGATCAACAACGAAGAATGGAAAGTGTTTGGTTGTTGACTTCTCTCGCAAACTACTACCACTACTTCTTCTTCTTCTTCTTCTTCTTCTTCTCTCTCTCTCTCTCTCTCTCTCTCTCTCTCTCTCTCTCTCTCTCTCTCTCTCTCTCTCTCTCTCTCTCTCTCTCTCTCTCTCTCTCTCTCTCTCTCTCTCTCTCTCTCAGTGGTAGTGGAGAGTACTCCGACGACTTGTGGTGGTGGACTTGGAGGTGGAAGGAGATTTTGGCCGTTTACATGATACCATACTTCCGAAACAAACGTATATTACTGCTTTGGGTTTTTGACTGTCGAGCCATTTCAGACTAGTGTGCTTCTCCGACGTTCCACCACCTCTCAAGTCCTTGCGAATAAAATATTGGAACAGTGGACCAATATGCCAGATTTTCATACCCTTAATCTTCTTAAAATGATCAGCATAATCTGGTTCGATCTCGTAAAATGTGTTGTGCACTAATCCATAACTTCTCTTCTCCGATTGTTTGATCGTTTCCATTATCTCACCCATTGGGGTCTTGAACTTGAAAAAGTCTGAGACCTGAGACCTCTTCATCGTGAGTTTATCCGGCAAATTGGGAACCACGAAGCTTTCCGATTCCGATTCCACTTTCTCGTGAGGTTTATGAACTTTCAAGCTATGGAAAATGGAGTGGTAGAGGAAACAAGAAGGGTAAAACAACAGTCTCGGGATATTGAGGTCAGCGGTCCAAGGGAAGAACATGTCGGAGAAGATGCAATCTGCAACAAGACTACGAATCAGTTGTTCCATTGATGTCCGAAGCATCATCATGCCTCGGAAGACTGCAGATGCCATTTCTATATTGGTTGCATCGTTGATGTTTTCTATTCCGACGGGAAGTCCGACCTCCGATGCTGGGAAATTGAGGGTCTGAACGGCGATGGGAAACCCAGCGGAGATATCACGGTCAACGGAGGATTTAAATATGAGAGCATTGTGAACGGTGGTGATGATGGTGGAGCGAACGCCTTGGGCGGCGAAGAGCCTGGCGGCGTGGACCAAAGGGATGGTGTGGCTAGAAGCGAAAAAGGGAAGGAAGACAACGTGAAGGTCGCCAGCGCCGGTCACCTTGGAGGACTTTGTTTTCTCCGACGACATGATTCTTTACAGTTTCCTCAGCTTCGTTTTCGGGAGCAAAACCTATTTTATATCTACTAAATTGGTTTTTATAGTACGATAAATTTGTTAATTAGTTTTTGTCTTGTTGCTTAATTGGCATAATTTGTATAAGTCTTATATTTAACAATTTCTATGATAGAAATCTCGTTTCTCACTATATAATACGAACAGAAGTGGTGATCAAATGTCACCAAAGCTTTGAATGGAAACACAAACGGTTCATTTGTTTGTTTTTGACTTTTGATAAAAACAAGTGGTTCATATTCTCTTCGACATATTAGCCGACCTATATAATTATAATCATAACGATGTAATGGCTTTGATAGAAGAACTTAAAGCCATTAAATTGGTCCCAAAACCTTGAACCTTGAAGCAACTGGTGCGATTATTTTCACCACCGTTATTAAGCGAAAATAAGTCTTTGAAAACTTATACTACGGCGTGTTTTGCAAAACAACTGGGGTGGCTTGTTGTTTGTAACTAAGAGTTTGAAGCTTTTATTTTTATTTAAGCGTTTGGAAAAACTTTTAAAATGTATAAAATTATATAAAAGAATAATTGTTTAAGAAAGATAAGAAGTGTTTTTATTATGGAATTATTTTTATTCATAGAAATATACAACATCATTTGATCAATTTATAATCAAAATGTATGATGGTAAAATAATTATTTTATTTTAAAAATGAGATAATAGTTATTAATGATGTTCAGTAAATAATAATGAAAAATCAAAGTATGAATCATAATGAAAAGTCATCAAGCATGAACATGAAACTTTTTTTTATGATTAATGTTCATAGGTTAAACTTGTCGATTACTATTCATAGACAAACATTGGAAAATATATGAACATTCATAAATGTTCATAACTAAATATATATGAATGTTATAATTAATTATGAATAAATTTTCATAATTGAAAATGTACGGAGATTTATAACCATTAGAATTGAATATTTATTCATAAATAAACATCCTTCATAAATAAATATTTAATCAAAAACCTAGAACAGTAATCATGTTCATACATGTTTATAGGTGAACATGTATGAAAGTTATAATCATCATAGATGAACGTTTATTCAGATATAGATGTCAACATGTATTCAATAAAACGAAAAATTTCTCATGTTCATAAGTGAACATTGCCTATTAGTATTAATATATGTAATGCAAGAATTTCATAATTCAACTAAACCACTAATTACAATTCATGCAATATGTTTATGTTCATAGATGAACATTGTTACAAAAACCTAAAAGTTACTCATGTTTAATACTGTAACATGCAGTTTTCGGGATGTTTCTTATTTCAAGTTATTAGACCGTAATTTGATCAAGTAAAGATCTCTAGACCTCAAGGGACCTTGAGGACCCATAAAGTTGCCAACTTTATGGAATCATTCCATCCAAACTTCCACAACATGAAGAAAATGAGACAAGAAGCCAAGATCTAGAAGACATCAACATAAAGTTTGGATCTTGAGCACTTACAAATGGTCCAGAAATGGCTCAAATACAAACTCCAAGCTTGCCAAGAGGTTCTCTATACCACTAGGGCCTTCTTCTTCCTTCCAAGTGCACCAAATTACCAAGGGTAAGCTCACAAATGAAAAAGAGGGTATTAGAGTTTGTTTTAAGGTTCTAGAAGGAGATGGACTTTGGAAATGAAGTCCTAAATATGAGGTTAGGGGTTTAAATATAGAGGAAAATCTAAAAGATTATGGGTTTGGATTGCAGTTATTGTCACGTCGTGACCATACTTTTGTCACATCGTGACATTCATCCGGAAGTATGTTCACATATTTAGCACAACATGTCGTAGCCTCCCTATGGCCCCGTCGTGACATATAGTTTTTCCCAAAATCCATGCCTTTGACTCATTTATGCCTTATACCGATCCATTCTGGAAGACGGGTGTTACAGGTTTTTAGGCTAAGAGCATAAGTTGTTGGGCAAAAGGTTGAGTTTTGGGTTGTAAGGAAGTTTGGGATATTGATAGGTTGGGTCTTGCTAAATTGGGTCTTACTGGATTGGGTCATTAACGACACAACATTTAGCATGTCACGGTGTGAAAATTGGGCAGTCCAACCCACTTCGTTTTTAGAGTTTCATCATATATTTAAAGATGATATCTCCATATTTTTAGATCATTTGGCAACTTCCACCCTTTGAGAATATCCCTTATGTAACATCCCAAATATCAAGACCAAAAATTTCATTTTTAAATAAATTGTAACATAAAACCATCGGTATAAAAACATTCATAATGATATCTCATGTCATAACCAATGTGTCGATAATCCAAAACATGTCCCCATAAAAACCATTTTGTCAAAAGTAAAATAAATTAGAGTACATTCCCCGAAAGCTCCATGCGGAAAACATGTGTGTGTGTGATGCGATGCTACACCGCCGACTCCATCCCCTTGGACGAAGTGGTACCTGAAACCAAAACTGAAACTGTAAGCATGAAGCTTAGTGAGTTCCCTCATCATACCCATAACACATAATCATCGGTATCTTTCCACCGGTAACCGAGAGCTACCCTCCCCTTCGGTATCTTTCAACTGGTAACCGGGAGCTACCCTCCCCTTCGGTATCTTTCAACCGGTAACCGGGAGCTACTCTCCCTTCGGTATCTTTCAACCGGTACCTGGGAACTAACCTCCCCTTCGGTATCTTTCAACCGGTATCTGGGGACTATTTCACCCCTATCCCTATTACATATTACAGGTCATAACATATTGGTTTCATAATAACATACATAAGCATAATGAGTCACATAATGACATATCATAATCATACTACTATACATGCATGAGTTTTATCCACCCCTTCGGTATCTTTCAACCGGTAACCAGGGCTAGTGTGCCCTACTACTACTGAACACATTCTCAGCACAGATATAGCAACCAGACAATTATCAAAAAGATAACCATCTTAACCATAATCACCTACTGGTGGGCTGACATTGGTGCCTTAGACCCACCCCTACTGGAAGGTAACTCACCTCATAAGGCTGATTGCTGAAAAGCTGATTGATAGATGTCTGACTGCTGCTCCGGTGATCCTCCGGCTATAATTCCCATAAAACACTTAGTGAGACACTGATAACTGTTCTTAGGGTAAAATGACTATTTTACCCCTGACCAAGTCAAAGTCAAAGTCATAGTCAACTTCCAGTTGACCTGACTCGCCGAGTTGGGCCTCCAACTCGTCGAGTCCCTACCCTTCATCTGTCCTTCTTCACACTTCTACTCGTCGAGTTTAGCAATGACTCGACGAGTTCTCCTTCTAAAACAACCTCGGATGAACCTTCATCCGACTCACCGAGTTGTATGAACAACTCATCGAGTTCATCCTTGTCCTACAAACAAGTCATGTCCTTGACTCACCGAGTTGTATGAACAACTCGTCGAGTTCATCTTCAACAGTTGGGAGATTGCCTTGGACTCACCGAGTCTGCTCATGCACTCGTCGAGTCCTATGAACTCCAGATCTATGGCTAAGTCCAATGCGTTGGGTTACTCCCTCAGACCCTTCTATGGCCATTCTAACACTCACTAGGTTCCTTTGAACCCTAACAGAAAAAGGAAGTCAAGCCTCAGACTCGCCGATTCCTAAGAAAAACTCGCCGAGTAGAGGTTGTCCAAGTCTCATTTCTTGATTTCTGATGTACAACACTTGTCCAAATGATAGATCTAGGCTCCTAAGATCGATCTAGCACGTAAAGTTCGAAATTTACGTGCATGCATGGGATTATGAGCTAAAAAGACCCTAAAAGAAGCTCTTGAGTTGCATGAGGCTTTCCATGGGTGCAAAGGCAGTCCCTTTTTGCCTTCTAACCCTTTAATGAGCCTGAATATGAAACCTTAACCCCCACCATGCTTGCAATCATGGTTGGTCACCAAGAATAGATTATAAAAGCCCTAAATCTCCTCAAAAAGGGATCTAATACAAGAAGGAGCAAGGTGTCGACTTTATACCTTCCAAGAACTGGAGATGATGCACAAGTTTGACTCCTTTGGCCAGCCTCTTGGTTCCTCAAGCTTCTCCTTCCTTCTTGCCACCACAAACCACCAAGAATCACTAAAGAGGCCTTAGATCTTCACCAAGGACGATTAGGGTTTGATGTGAGGGGGGTTCTAAGAGCATAAGGGAAGAGGGAGGCTGAATAAGACGTTTAAATAGGGTGCAAACCCTTGGATTAGGGTTTTGTCCTACCAGAGTCTACTCGTCGAGTCATGCCGACTCGACGAGTCCGCCACTTAACCCTCGGGTCCAATTCGCTACTACTCGACGAGTTGTCCATCAACTCGTCGAGTCTTAATCCAAATTGTGAAAAACACTTGAATGAAATACATACCAAGAACCGGGTGCTACAAATCTCCCCCAATTATTTTAGACTTCGTCCTCGAAGTCTGCTGCTCGATCCTGGAAAAGCTCTGGAAAATGCTCCCTCATCTCGTCTACCGGCTCCCACGTCCACTCCGAGCCCTTCCGGTGCTGGCATTGCACGTTCACCAGTTCGACCTTCTTGTTCCTCAGGTCCTTTATCTTCCGGTCGAGGATCGCTACATGCCGCTCAATGTAGTTCAGGCTGTCATCAACCTGAATATCCTCTATGGACACCACCGCCGAGTCGTCCACCAGACACTTCCGCAGCTGGGAGACGTGGAAAGTGCTGTGGATCGGACTGCGTTCGGCTGGCAAATCCAGCCGATATGCCACCCTGCCCACCCGGGCTATAACCTTGAAGGGTCCAATGTACCTGGAGCCCAACTTGCCCCGCTTCCTGAATTGAATGACGCCTTTCCAAGGCGAAACCTTCAGGAGAACCATATCCCCGACCTGGAATTCCAGGTCTGAACGATGCTTGTCGGCATAGCTTTTCTGCCAACTCTGTGTGGTCTGGAGCCTGCTCCTGACCTACTGGATCCTCTCTGTCGTCTTGAGCACCACTTCGATGCTCCCCATGACCTTCTGGCCAACCTCACCCCAACATATCGG
The DNA here is from genome assembly GCF_051521515.1 of Lactuca serriola. Lineage (NCBI taxonomy): Eukaryota > Viridiplantae > Streptophyta > Magnoliopsida > Asterales > Asteraceae > Lactuca > Lactuca serriola. Next base: position 203,546,524 of record NC_136416.1, on the reverse strand, counting down.
GGTCCTGCACTTCCTCCCATATAACATCTCAAAGGGAGGACGCTTGATACTTGCGTGGTAGCTGTTGTTGTAGGAGAATTCAGCCAATGGGAGGTAAGTATCCCATCTACCACCGAAGTCTAGCACATATGCCCGCAACATATCTTCCAGAGTCTGGATGGTCCGCTCGCTCTGACCATCCGTCTGCGGATGAAAAGCGGTGCTAAAATGGAGGCGAGTACCCAACTCGTCGTGGAATTTCTTCCATAACTTGGCAGTAAACCGCATGTCCCTGTCTAAAATCACTGACACTGGCACCCCGTGCCGAGCCACCACCTCTCAAATGTAGATGTCAGCCAACTTCTCGGGCGATATACTCTCCTGGATCGGTATAAAATGGGCGCTCTTGGTCATTCGATCCATAATGACCCATATGGAATCCACTCCCCGCGCGGTCCTGGGAAGTTTGGTGATGAAGTCCATGGTGATATCTTCCCGTTTCCACATGGGAATATCCAACAGTTGCATCTTGCCGTGTGGCCTCTAATGTTCGGCCTTGACCTTCCTGCAGGTCAAGCACTGCTCCACATACCATGCTATGTTCCGCTTCATGCAGGGCCACCAATAGTCAAGACGAAGATCCCTACACATCTTCGTCGCCCCGGGATGGATAAAAAACCTGGATTTGTGTGCCTCCTCCATCAATGTCTGACGCACGCCTCCATGATAGGGGACACACACCCTACGGTAGAGGGTGAAAAACCCTCAACTATCATAGTCGAAGGAGGAAACCTGACCCACAGTATGCTCGCTCTTCCGATGTTACTCCTTCATAGCCTCCTGTTGGGCCTCTCAGATTTGCTCCAACAGCGGAGTCACCACAGTCATCTACATGTAGATATCTCTAATCAGCGTCGCCTTGCAGCTAAGCGCATCGGCCACCACATTGGCCTTTCCCGGGTGGTAAAGGATCTCACAAGCATAATCCTTCACCACATCTAACCACCGACGCTGCCTCATGCTCAAATTCAGCTGGTCCATGAGATACCTCAGGCTCTTGTGGTCCGTGTAAATGGTACAATGAACCCTATAGAGGTAATGACACTAAATCTTGAGGGCAAAAACAACCGCCCCCAGCTCCAAATCATGTGTCGGGTAGTTCACCTCATGAGGCTTCAGCTGCCTCGAAGCATAAAAATGCCCGCTCTGCATCAATACCGCGCCCAAACCCGAGATGGACGCATCGCATACACTACAAAATCCACCATGCCCTCCGGCAAGGCTAAGATTGGCACCTCACACAATCTCTGTCTCAATGTCTCAAACGCAACCTGCTGCTCAGGCCCCCAGCGAAAGACCACGACTTTCCTTGTCAACCTGATCAGAGGTACGACTATCTTAGAGAAGTCTTGGATGAATCTACGATAGTAGCCTGCTAGCACCAGGAAGCTCCGAATTGCAGATGGAGACCTCGGGACTTCCTACCTCATCACGGCCTCTACCTTGGCCGGATCCACCGATATCCCGTCCTGGTTGACAAGGTGCCCAAGAAACTGCACTTCGCGCAACCAAAACTCACACTTAGAGAACTGAGCATACAAGTCCTCCCTCCTCAAAGTATCCAAAACCTCCCGCAAATGCTCCTCATGCTGCTCTCACATCTTGGAATAAACCAAGATGTCATCGATGAAAACTATCACAGACCGATCCAACATCAGTCTACACACGCGGTTCATGAGATCCCTGAACGCGGCAGGAGCATCGGTGAGCCCGAAAGGCATCACCACGAACTCATAGTGACCATAGCGCGTCCGGAACGCAATCTTTTGCACATCCTCCTCTCTGACCCTCATCTGATGATATCCTGAATGCAGATCAATCTTGGAGAGCCAAGACGCTCCCTGTAGCTGGTCAAAGAGGTCATCAATCCTCGAGAGTGGGTAACGGTTGTTCACTATTACCTTATTCAGCTCCCGGTAATCTATACACATCCGATGCGACCTGTCCTTCTTCTTCACAAATAGAATCGGGGCTCCCCAAGGTGATCTGCTCGGTCTGATGAAGCCCTTGTCCAATAGCTCCTGATGTTGTGTAGACAACTCCTGCATCTCAGGAGGAGCCAACCGATATGGTGTCCTTGGCTATCGGAGCCGCACCAGGGACGAGGTCGATCCTGAACTCCACCTGCCTCTCCGGAGGTATCCCAGGAAACTCCTCGGGGAATACATCCGCAAACTCCCATACCACGGGCACATCGCCTACCGTCGTCTTACTCGCCTCCTGGGTATCCTTAACATAGGCGAAAAATGTTGCGTAACCCTGCTGGAGGTAGTGCCTCGCTCTCGTTGCTGAACATAAAGCTGGTCCTCGTTGTAGCCTCTCACCCTGGATCACCAGCTCTCCCCCCTTGGGGGTCCTGATCCGCACCAACTGCTGAGCACAATCGATCACTACCCCATTGGGGCTTAGCCAATCCATACCTATAATAACCTTGTTCCCCCGCAAAGGTATGGGAACTAAGTCTACCATGTAACGTTCCTCGAATAGCTCAATACGCAATCTCGGTAGACCTCTGATGCTCGCACTGACCGATCGTCCGCAATCTCGACCTCTAGAGGGCAGTCTAGCATGCCCGAAGACTCAGGAAACTTCTTGCTAAGCGTAAGAGAAACAAACGATCGGGTAGCACCCGAGTCAAACAACACCTGAACCGGGATACCGTTCACATGGAACGATCCTAAATAGATCATACACATAAGGGTGAACGGAATGGAAAGGCGGGTTGCAAATATTTTGGGTGGTATTGTCGGGTTACCATTCCTTCCAAGCAAGCGGTTTAAGCGGGTTTGGAAAAAATAGTTTGAGCGGCTTTTAGAAACCGCAAAAAACTTTATCAATTTGCTTTGTGGGTCATGCATCTCCTTTTTCATTTAATTTTCAAAGAAAAAAAACAAGAAGCATAGCAATGCATATATGCAAATGTGACGTTTTATTTATTTGTTTTTTTTTGACATAAGTTTATATATATATATATATATATATATATATATATATATATATATATATATATATATATGTGGAAAGCAGATATATATTACAATTCAAGCAATAATCACTTGTGCATTGTGCATCAAAAGTTTTATCAAAACAATTTTACATGTTTTTTAATTATTTTCTAAATTAGTTTGTATATTTTTAATATTATGTAAATTAGTTTTGTATAATTTTTATTAATTTGTGTTTATTTTAAAATAAAAAATTAAGTGGGTTGGAAAAGATAGGATTTCCATGTATTGTGGGTTGAAAAAGATGGAAGAGAGATGAGAGAGAAATGCTGATGTGTCGCTGATATGGTAGTGGGTTGAGTGGGTTGATAGGGTAGGACTCCCTCCACCCTAACATATCAAAACCACAACGACATAACATAAAGAAATAAGAGAAGAAACTGTACCCGTCACCACATCGGGTGCAGCGTGTGCCTCCTCGGCTGTCAACTGAAATGCTCGGCTCCGCACCACTAGAGCCTCTACCTTGGCCTTTCGGCCATCCGTAATCCGCACTGCTGCTGGGGTCGGCGCCGCTGCTGGTGCTGTTGCTGTCGCTGCTGTCAATCTAGGGCAATTGGCCTTCTTGTGGCCCCTCTGATTGCAATGAAAGAAAATCAGGTCTGTCATCTGCATTGTGGGGGTGGGGGCAGTACAATCCCTGCCAAAATGCCCAGCCTTGCCGCACTTATAGCAGCCGTAACCCGACCCAGTGCGACAAGCTCCCTCGTGTGACTGAGCGCATTTTCCACAGCGGTCCCGGCCCTGCTGGCCCTTCGACCTAGAGTCGAATCCCTTGGGTTTCTTCCGTGAAACCCATGTAACCTTCCCAGTCTTGGCCTTTCTCTTCCTGAGGTACTCCAAATTGATCTCCCTCTCCCGTGCCCTGACAATCATAGAGTCCAAGGTCGGGCATGACGAGAAGCTGACATGCTCCCTGATGTCGGCTCTTATCATGCCGTGATAGCGGGTCCTCCTCATATCCTCATCGCCTGCATACTGGGGCACCAAAAGATCCCTCTCCCAAAACTTGGCGGTGATCTCCGCCACAGTCTCCGTAGTCTGTCTCATGTCCAAAAACTCCCTGGCGAGCTGCTGAAGCTCTACAGCTAGCGCGAACTCCGCCATGAATCTGGTCACAAAGTCTGACCAGGTCATAGCATCGACGGTCGGGGCTCCCAATGAGTCGCCAACTGACTCCCACCAATCTTTACCTCTATCTCTCAAAAATCCCGTCGTAAAGCGGACCTTCGACCCTTCCGGGCAGAAGCTCGTCAACTGTTCAGACTCAATGTCTATAATCCATCTCCTAGCAGCAATGGGGTCCTTCGCCCCATGAAAATCTGGCATGCCACTCCCTATGAAGTCCTTGAAGGACAGTGTGCACGTACTCACCTGGCTAGACACCAAATCACTCCTGAATGCTCGGAGGCGATCCTCTATCAGCAGATGATCCCCTCCTTGATCGACCCGAAAATGACCGGAGTCGACTCAAGGATACCTCTCGTAATATCAGACACGATGAACTCGTGTAATCCATCATCAACCTGCTCGGATCCCACGCCCGAGCCCGATCCCGATCCTGACCCAGATCCTGAGCCTCCTGCTCCATGTCGTGTGACAACCATACTGGAAATAAAAACATAAATTTCGGGATTAAAACATACCCCGAGAGGTCTCACACATTATCCAAGATTCCTGGTTCCATCTCGGCCCTCCTTGACTCGAGTACGGATCCTCTGCTTTCAGTAGTACGGGCTTATACTACCTTCCATATCTAGCTGTACTTTCCTCAAGGATTGCTTCGAATTCACCAAGTCCCTTAACCAATATCCCTTTCCAACTATTCTCATCCTAGGCTTCCCTAGGGCACTCTCCGACCTACTGTCCGCCATCAGCTGCATCAGGAGTCCTTACCATCCTCCCCTAACTAGCTTGCAGATACTGTTACATATCCACTCACTAGTTAGTTGAAGTTAGCCAGGACCCCTATATCACAAAGAAAGCAACAATCGTGCATCGAGTAACCATATCATGCATTACCTAACCAGGCCATCCTACTGCTGACTAGGTAGTCCTAGCATGCAGCTCATACAACAGGCATATAAGGCATCATTCCTAGATCCTCAACCCTAATCTAGCATGCAAATCTCAGAAACATATATCAGGCATAAAATGCATCAATCTAGATCATTAGCCCTAATCTAGCATGCAATTCTCAGAGTCGTATATCATATAACATAACAAAACAAGTATGGGTATCCTGGGGAAAACTTACTTGAGCTTGGTCGGTCGCATGCATCACACACCTTGTTCTTTCTCAAACTATTTTTCTTAGATTTAGAAACCATTTCTTTTAAAAAAAATCCTTTAGCGCCACGGTATGAGTCCAGATACCCCCGAGGGTGTGTCCGAATCCCTCAAAACAGGGCTCTGATACCAACTTGTAACATCCCAAAATCAAAGCCAAAAATTTCATTTTTAATAAATTGTAACATAAAACCATCGGTATAAAAACATTCATAATGATATCTCATGTCACAACCAATGTGTCGATAAACCAAAACATGTCCCCATAAAAACCATTTTGTCAAAAGTAAAATAAATCAGAGTACATTCCCCGGAAGCTCCATGCGGAAAACATGTGTGTGTGTGTGTGATGCGCTGCTACACCGCCGACTCCTTCCCCTTTGACGAAGAGGTACCTGAAACCAAAACTAAAACTGTAAGCACGAAGCTTAGTGAGTTCCCCCATCATATCCATAGCACATAATCATCGGTATCTTTCAACCGGTAACTGGGAGCTACCCTCCCCTTCGGTGTTTTTCAACCGGTAACCGGGAACTACCCTCCCCTTCGGTATCTTTCAACCGGTAACCAGGAACTATCCTCCACTTCGGTATCTTTCAACCGGTAACCGGGAGCTACTCTCCCCTCCGGTATCTTTCAACCAGTACCTGGGAACTAACCTCCCCTTCGGTATCTTTCAACCGGTATCTAGGGACTATTTCACCCCTATCCCTATTACATATTACAGGTCATAACATATTGGTTTCATAATAACATACATAAGCATACTGAGTCACATAATGACATATCATAATCATACTACTATACATGCATGGGTTTTATCCACCCGTTCGGTATCTTTCAAGCGGTAATCATCCTCGGTATCTTTCAATCGGTAACCAGGGCTAGTGTGCCCTATTACTACTGAACACATTCTCAGCACATATATAGCAACCAGAAAATTATCACAAAGACAACCATCTCAACCATAATCACCTATTGGTGGGCCGACATTGGTGCCTTAGACCCACCCCTACTGGAAGGTAACTAACCTCGTAAGGCTGACTGCTGAAAAGCTGATTGACAGATGTCTGACTGCTGCTCCGGTGATCCTCCGGCTATAATTCCCATAAAACACTTAGGTGCTGTTTGTTTTTTCGAAGCGAAAATTCATGAAGTCTGCAGACCACCTCTGCAATCCTCTGTAGCAGAAGAGGTGGAACAAACGACTGCAACCTATAATAAGAAGCATGTTTGTTTTTTAACATCTGCAGTAAACTAAAATTTAAATAAACTAATTTTATAAATTGAAAATAGTTCTCAACACTGAAACTTAATAATTCTAGTCTTAAACATTGAAATAATAATAACAAGAACACGTAAAAAAACAAAAATATAAAACTTTTTTTTAAAAAATAAAAAATAAAAAAATGTAAAAGAAGATAATAGTTTTATTCTAGAAAAAAAACTAATTTTAAAAAACATTAAAAAAGAAAATAATAAAAAGATTAAGAAAGTATTGCAAACGTTGTCTACAAAGTTCGTAAAAAATTACACACGTTAAAAAAGATGTAACTGAAATTGAAAATATTATTAATAAAACGGTAAAAAAAATTAAAAAAATTAAGTTAAAAAAAATCGTGGAAATTATAAAAATAAATTGTATCATATCTGTAAATAAAAATTTAAGAAAATCAAAGTTAAAAAAAAAGTTATACAAAAATTCTTAAAAAAACACTTAGAAAAAATGAAAGCTGAAGAGGTTAGAAGAGGCAAGTCAAGTGTTGCGCCACGCAGCACACACATAGAGGTTTTGTAGTGTGAAGTCTTCCAAAACACAAACTGCTGCGAGAGGGAAAGTGCTACGCATGTGCTGTGCCGCGCAACAATAAGTGGTTTGAAGAGGTTTTTATAGAAAAACAAACAGCACCTTAGTCAGACATTGATAACTGTTCTTAGGGTAAAATGACTATTTTACCCCTGACCAAGTCAAAGTCAAAGTCAAAGTCAGCTTCCAGTTGACCTGACTCGCCGAGTCCTTACCCTTCATTTGTCCTTCTTCACACGTCTACTCGTCGAGTTTAGCAATGACTCGACGAGTTCTCCTTCTAAAACAACCTCAGATGAACCTTCATCCGACTCACCGAGTTGTATGAACAACTCTTCAAGTTCATCCTCGTCCTACAAACAAGTCCAGTCCTTGACTCACCGAGTTGTATGAACAACTCGTCGAGTTCATCTTCAACAGTTAGGAGATTGCCTTGGACTCACCGAGTCTGCTCATGCACACGTCGAGTCCTATGAACTCCAGGTCTATGGCTAAGTCCAATGCGTTGGGTTACTCCTGTGGACCCTTCTAAGGCCATTCTAACACTCACTAGGTTCCTTTGAACCTAACAGAAAAAGGGAAGTCAAGCCTCGGACTCGCCAAGTCCCAAGAACAACTTTCCGAGTCGAGGTTCTCCAAGTCTCATTTCTCTTTTTCTGATGTACAAAACTTGTTCAAATGATAGATCTAGGCTCCTAAGATCGATCTAGCACGTAAAGTTCGAAATTTGCGTGCATGCATGGGATTATGAGCTAAAAAGACCCTAAAAGAAGCTCTTGAGTTGCATGAGGCTTTCCATGGGTGCAAAGGTAGTCCCTTTCTGTCTTCAAACCCTTTAATGAGCCTGGATCTGAAACCTTAACCCCCACCATGCTTGCAATCATGGTTGGCCACCAAGAATAGCTTATAAAAGCCCTAAATCTCCCCCAAAAGGGATCTAATACAAGAAGGAGCAAGGTGTCGACTTTATACCTTCCAAGAACTGGAGATGATGCGTAAGTTTCACTCCTCTGGCCAACCTCTTGGTTCCTCAAGCTTCTCCTTCCTTCTTGCCACCACAAACCACCAAGAATCACTAAAAGGCCTTAGATCTTCACCAAGGACGATTAGGGTTTGATGTGAGGGTGGTTCTGAGAGCATAAGGGACGAGGGAAGCTGAATAAGACGTTTAAATACGGTGCAAACCCTTGGATTAGGGTTTTGTCCTGCCAGAGTCTACTCGTCGATTCATGCCTCTGGCTCGACGAGTCCGCCACTTAACCCCCGGGTCCAATTCACTAATACTCGACGAGTTGTCCATCAACTCGCCGAGTCTTAGTCCAAATTGCAAAAAACACTTGAATGAAATACATACCAGGAACCGGGTGCTACACCTTACCCAACCTATAACATCCCAACTTTTATACATTAAAATACTAAGGTTTATAAAGCATTTTCTATCAATGTGTCTCATTTATAAAACTATAATTTGACATGCATTTATAAATAGAATGCAAAGCATGTTATGGATGTCCTCACTCATTCCAATTACGGCAACCGATATACGACCCCATCAAATAATTACGACAATGTATATATGGCCCTATCAATAAATTACGGTTATCCATATCGGAGAAAAAATCATCGAAATGGCCCCATCTTGGTCCTTACGTGAACCCCTAGGCAACTTTTCAGATTTGAAAAGCCTACAACATTTCTAAGACTATGTAATTCACTCATATGATGCATGATCACCATTGTTCTTTTACTAGCTCAATCACACACAAATGATTGATGTTAAGCTCATTCATTTTTCAATAATAACATTATATAGTAACACATTCAAACATAATATAACTGTAAAACACATTTCTTTAAACCTTTTAAATAATCTATATAATAAATCATAGATAACTAACCATTACTCATAAAAGAGTTGGTTTATTCAAAAGCGTTTACCTTTTAAAACTTTAACTTACTCTTTAGATAAAGAGACAATTTACTTGTTAGCTAGGATTAATTACCTTTTCAACAATATAACATTTCCAAATCATTTTAAAATATTACATAAAACATTACTAATATGCCATGTATCCCAACTTTTGATCTGGTTTCTTGCCTCGCGTTAACTCTTAACTTAAACACCGGTCCACCTATATGGACAAATGTCAAGTTCCTCAGAACTTGTCAACAATATTTTAGGAGATTATTTACATTTTCCGTTTCAGTGAACTTTAACTGATTACCAACTTACTTGGTGTAACAGCCCGAAATCCAGGTTGGCTTTATAAACCTTCTATTTTGGAGAATTGGCTAGTTAGTCCCTTAAAGTGAAAGATGTAATGGGTGAGTACGCTGGGCGTACTGGGGTGTACGCCGCACGTACTCGCGTGCTTAATTTGTACGTGGGTCATCCGGGTACGCTGGGCGTAACCGGCCCAGATGCAAAACCCTAATTTGTGGCGTTACACTATAAAAGGAACATGTAGTCCTTTGCCCTAGCCACCATACACCCTTGAGAGAGCCCTTGAAGAGCTGAGATTCGTGCTTTAGCTTGTGTGTGAGTTTTTGAGCTTGAAGTTGTCTTTTCAAGGTGAAGAAGGAGAAGAAGAAGCCATTATTGGAGCTAGAATTTGAAGAACAAGTGTAGATCCGAGTTCTATAGTGGTTGGAGATCCTTCCTGAGGTAAAAATCTCAAAGCTTTCCTTGCTCTTCATAAGTTTTGCTTGTTGAACCATTTTTAGGGTTTTTGGTTCAAAGTTGGAGACTTTATGTGCAAAGAGTCTCCATAAGCTTAGATCTGAACTTTTCTAGTGTAATATGTGTTGAGGAGTCATAAAAATCGAGTCTTGGACATGGATCTTATGGCATGCATGAGTTATAGTCTCATTATGGAAAGAGGAAAGGTGTTTTGAGCACAAAGTGACCTTTACAGCCATGAAAAGGCTTAAAGGTTCCAACTTTATGGTTTAAGACATATTAGAGGAGTCAGATATGAAGTTTGGATGCAAGTCTTAATCGTTTAAGACCTGAATGTGCTGAACAAGGAAACTGGGCATTACGCCGGGCGTAATCCCAGTACGCGCTGCGTATGGGGTTGCGTACCCTATTTCTAGAATGCAAGAGTACGCCCCGCGTACAGGAGCTGGTACGCCCCGCGTACTGCTTCCTGTTGACTTTTGTTGACTTTTAGGGTTTTAGTCAAACATGTGGACTACTGGGTCAGGGAGGGGTAAAAAGGTCTTTTACCCTTCTGTGGAATTTTAGAAGGAATATAGTATAGCCTTGCGAGCCGTTAATGATTTAGAATGATTATTTGATGTGATTAGGCGAGGCTAGGTCGAGGTTACAAGATTCAGAATTATCGAGCACGTGAGACTTAGACATCATACAAGGTGAGTCTTCTCACTATACTGTACCTGGAAGGGTACCTATGTGTGACGGGAAGGTCTGGTATGTTATGAGATATATGCATCGTATGAGTTGCCTGTTTCGTATGCGCTATGTATGTGATTTGTATGCCATGTTGATATGGGCCGGAAGGCATTATGTTATGGGCCGGAAGGCATTATGATGTGGACCGGAAGGTCAGAGAGTCATGGACCGGAAGGTAGACACGGGTAAGACCGGAAGGTTTACCAGGTTGGGACGGAAGTCCCCTGAGACACATGGATCGGAAGGGCGTATGTGTGTAAGTGGTATATTGGGGAACTCACTAAGCATTTATGCTTACAGTTGTTGTATTATGTGTTTCAGGTACTAGCAAGGACCGTGGGAAGGTGCCGGCATGACTCGTACACACACCCGCAGACAGATTTGGATTTAGTTGATCTTGGGATTTGACATGTTTTGTATCATGACTATGTTACATTGGATTTTTATGGTTGGTTTGGAATGAAATAATGTTTTAAAGAAATGAAAATTTTGTTTTGAAAAATTACGTTGTTACAAGTTGGTATCAGAGCCTTGGTTTGAGGGACTCGGATGCACCTTTGGGCGTGTCTGAACTCAAACCGAGGATTTGAGAAATTTTTAACGATAAAAACTAAATTTTCTAAAAGAGCAAGAGGTTTTGAGACAACCAGAACAGAGCAGTGTGTACGGTCAGCCAGTGCCCGAACGGTGAATCCCCAATTTACCCGTACATTATGTGTTATGAGATATGCTATGTATATTATGCATGCTAGAGTAGGCTAGGTATTCATATTAGGACTAGAGTGACCTGAGTTGTGATGCCTTAGCCTAGGAGATTTCTGCTGCTGAGTTGCCTTGAGAGCGAGTAGGTAGCAGTTAGGAGCTCATGAGAGGTCTATCGGAGGGTAGCCAATGCATAGCGAGAGTAGAGTACTTGTGATCCGAGATCTAAAGAGGAGGACTTGGGGTGAATGCTGATGTGGTGTGGTCAGTAGTATAGGGCCCGTACTACTGAAGACACTGGATCAGTGAGCAGCCCAGGTAAGAATCGTTTGGGTATTGGAGGACGAGTAGGGTTGCGTTATCGAGTGCGATTATGCTCGATCGAGTCTCTAATATTTTATGTTGTATTTCAGAGGCATCATGGTTGGGACACGACACACACCTGAGAGCAGTGGGGTCAGTGACGAGGAGATCCGTCGATTGTATCATGAGGAGGTGGCTGCTGCCATCCGGGCTGAGATTCCAGAGATGTTTGGGGACATCAAGACCACACTGATTGAGACCTTTGATGTGCGGTTCGCTTTGAACCAGCTTCGCTTGGGTGCGAAGGATTGGTGGAAGTTCGTGACGGCAAGCTTCACTCTGGCAGAGATTTCTGAGGTGACCTGGGAGAGGTTCACCGCCATGTTCAGGGATGAGTATGTTCCCTCGGTGGAGAGGGAACGGTTGGTTCAGGAGTTCTTGACCCTCAAGCAGGGTAATGATTCGATTACTGTGGTTACCCGGAAGTTTGATGAGAGGGCGATGTTCTGCCCCGAGCAAGTGTCGACGGAGCAGGCACGGATGAGCCGATATTTGGGCATTTTGAGGAGGGACATTCGAGAGTTCGTGTTGAACTCGATGTATTGTACATTTGCTGAGCTTCAGGCAAATGCCCGGAAACGGGAGATTGAGTTGGAGACTCGGGCCAGGGAGGAGGCCGAGTCTCAGAGGATGGATTAGTGACTGGCTCAGTCTCAGCCGACAGCCAAGCGGGCCAAGCCCGCTGATTCGAGGACTGGAGGCCAGAAGGGCCGCACTTGCTGGAGGTGCGGCAAGGGTCATGAGGGAGCTTGTCGATCGGGTGTTTGCTACAAGTGTGGCAAGGAGGGGCATATCGCCAAGGATTACCCCAACAGATTTATGGTTTGCTTTCATTGCAACCAGACTGGCCATCGGAAGGCCGAGTGTCCACAATTGCATCAGGGGTTAACACAGGGGTCTGCACCTGCTGCTAGGGTTACCGAGGTTCGACCGATGAAGGCTGAGGCTCCGAAGGCTCGTGGGAGAGCTTTCCAGTTGACGGCTCGAGGAGGTCCGCACAGCGCCCGATGTCTTGGCTGGTATGTATTCCGTATTTATCTTTTCTTTTGAGATATTGTGCTTATATGATGATATGCGTAGGTACTTTTCTTGTGAGTTCTATACCTGCTTTGGTGTTATTTGACTCGGGTGCGAGTCGGTCATTTGTTTCCTTGGCATTTAGTCAGCACATTAGCATTCGTCGAGAGGAATTAGGTCGACCTCTACGAGTTTCCATAGCTGATGAGTGAGCAGTTTATGCTACGGATGTGATTCGAGGATGTATCCTTGAGATCTTCGGTGTAGAGTTCCCGATTGATCTGGTCCCGATTGCGATGGGGGATGTGTGTGTTATAGTGGGAATGGATTGGTTGAGCCGAAATGGAGCTGTTATAGATTGCGAGCATTAGTTGGTGACGATGCGAGACCCTAGAGGGGGAGTACTTACGGTGTTCGGTGAGGGAACCCGATTTGCGTCATCGTTTTGTTCTACTGCCAGTGCAAGACAGAGTTTGCAGCAAGGCTGCAGTGGATTTGTAGCCTATGTGATGGACACATGAGTGGCCGCTGGGAGGCCAAGTTCAATTGATGAGGTTCCGATAGTGTATGAGTTTCCGGATGTTTTTCCCGAGGAACTACCGGGTGTGCCTCCCGAGAGGCAAGTAGAGTTCCATATCGATTTGGTTCCGGGAGCAGCACCTATCGCCATAGCACCTTATCGCCTCGTGCCGCCAGAGATGCAGGAGTTATCCTCGCAGCTTCAAGAGCTGTTGGGAAAGGGTTTATTAGACCGAGTAACTCACCTTGGGGAGCGCCGATCCTTTTTTTCAAGAAGAAGTATGGTTCACACCGGATGTGTATTGATTACCGGGAGTTGAACAAGTTGACGGTCAAGAACCGTTATCTGTTACCGAGGATCGACGATTTGTTCGATCAGTTGCAGGGAGCGTCTTGGTTCTCCAAGATAGATTTGAGATCGGGTTATCATCAGATGAGGGTTCGGGATGAAGATATCCAGAAGACAACGTTCAGAACTCGTTATGGGCATTACGAGTTTGTGGTGATGCCTTTTGGGCTCACCAATGCACCAGCTGTGTTCATGGATCTCATGAACAGGGTGTGCAGGCCGATGCTGGATCGGTCGGTGATCATATTCATTGATGATATTTTGGTGTATTCAAAATCTAGAGAGCAGCACGAGGAGCATCTGAGAGAGATTCTCGGGGTATTGAGGTCGGAGAGGCTTTAAGCCAAATTCTCCAAGTGCGATTTCTGGTTACGAGAGGTTCAGTTCTTGGGACATCTCGTCAACCAGAATGGGATATTGGTCGACCCGGCCAAGATTGAGGCAGTCATGAGGTGGGAGGTGCTGAGATCGCCCACTGAGATCAGGAGCTTTGTGGTATTGGCCGGTTATTATCGGAGATTTATTAAGGATTTCTCCAAGATCGTCGTGCCACTTAACAAGTTGACCCGTAAGGGTGTTGCATTTTCTTGGGGTCCGGAGTAGCAGACCTCATTCGAGACACTTCGCCAGAAATTATGCGAAGCCCCAGTGTTAGCCCTTCCGGAAGGGATGGAGGATTTCGTGGTATATTGTGATTCATCAATATCCGGATTGGGAGCGGTGCTTATGCAGAGGAGGCATGTGATAGCATATGCATCGAGGCAGCTTAAGACTCATGAGTCGAGGTATCCCACTCATGATCTGGAATTGGGAGCGGTAGTGTTCGCCCTCAAGATCTAGCGTCACTATTTGTACGGGGTTCGGTGTACGATATACACGGACCACAAGAGCTTGAAGTATTTGATGGATCAACCCAACCTGAATATGCGCCAGAGGAGGTGGTTGGATGTAGTAAAGGATTATGATTGTGAGATCCTGTACCACCCGGGCAAGGCTAATGTGGTAGACGATGCCCTAAGTCGTAGGGCGGAGGGCGTCCCGATTCGAGATATTTGCATCAGATTGACAATGATGGCTCCGATGTTGGGCACCCTTCGAGGGGCCCAGACAGAGGCCGTGAGACCGGAGAACCGCAATAAGGAGCGGGTGATCAGGCAGGTATCGGAGTTTGTTACTGATAGTCGAGGACTTATGACCTTCCAGGGTCGGGTTTGGGTACCGTTTGTGGGCGGAACGCGTACCGTCTTGATGGAAGAGGCTCATAGATCGAAGTTCTCGATCCACCCCGGGGCCACTAAGATGTATTTGGACCTAAAGAAAGAGTATTGGTGGCCCTGTATGAAAAGGGATGTTGCATGGTTTGTAGAAAGGTGCTTGACCTGTCGCAAGGTTAAGGCCGAGCACCAGCGCCCGCATGGTAAGTTACAGCCGTTAGAGATTCCCGAGTGGAAGTGGGAACAGATCTCCATGGATTTTATCACCAAATTGCTGAGGATTGCCAAGGGTGTCTACGCGATTTGGGTGATCGTGGACAGGTTGACGAAGAGCGCTCACTTCCTTGCTATCAGTGAGAGCTCTTCTGCTGAGAGGTTGGCAGAGCTGTATGTTAGGGAGGTGGTATCGCGACATGGATTTCCGATCTCGATTGTTTCAGATCGAGATGTGCGATTTACTTCCAGATTTGGGAAGAAGTTTCACGAGGAGTTGGGAACGAGGCTGCATTTCAGTACCGCATACCACCCACAGACGGACGGACAGAGTGAGCGGACGATTCAGACGCTCGAGGACATGCTTCGGGCGTGTGTATTGGATTTCGGCGGAAGTTGGGACACGTATTTGCCCTTGGCTGACTTTTCCTACAACAACAACCATCACTCGAGCATTGGTATGCCACCTTTTGAGCTGTTGTATGGGAGGAGGTGTCGGACCCCCATCTGCTGGGACGAAGTAGGGCAGCGTGTGATGGGTAGTACAGAGATAGTGCGTCAAACAACAGAGTAGATACAACAGGTTAGATAGAGGTTGTTGACCGCTCAGAGTCGCCAGAAAAGTTATGCAGATAGGCGACGATCCGAACTCGAGTTCCAGGTTGATGATTATGTGCTCCTGAAAGTATCTCCTTGGAAAGGAGTGATCCGATTCAGGAAGCGGGGCAAGCTGGGACCCCGGTATATTGGGCCGTTTAGGGTGATCGCAAGGTTAGGCAAGGTAGCGTATCGCTTGGAGCTACCTGTAGAGTTGGACCAGATTCATGATACCTTCCACGTGCCGCAGTTGAGGAAGTGTATTGCCGATGAGTTGGCAGTGGTACTATTAGAGGATATCCAGGTGGATGCAAGTCTGAATTATGCTGAGAAGCCGATCGCAATCATGGATCGGAGGATCAAGGTTTTGAGGAACAAGGAAGTGCCCCTGGTTCAGGTCCAGTGGCAACATCGGAGAGGGTCCGAGGTGATCTGGGTGCCGTAGTCGGAGATGCGGGAGCAGCATCCGGAGTTGTTCACAGCATGAGACTTCAAGGGCGAAGTCTGGTTCTAGTGGGGGAGAATTTTAACTGCCCGAAATCCAGGTTGGGTTTATAACCCTTCTATTTTGGAGAATTGGCTAGTTAGTCCCTTAAAGTGAAAGATGTAATGGGTGAGTACGCTGGGCGTACTGGGGTGTTCGCCGCGCGTACTCGCGCGCTTAATTTGTACGCGGGTCATCCGGGTACGCCCAACGTACCCAAGGTTACGTCGGGCGTAACCGGCCTAGATGCAAAACCCTAATTTGTGGCCTTGCACTATAAAAGGAACATGTAGTCCTTTGCCCTAGCCACCATACACCCTTGAGAGAGCCCTTGAAGATCTGAGATTCGTGCTTTAGCTTGTGTGTGAGTTTTTGAGCTTGAAGTTGTCTTTTCAAGGTGAAGAAGGAGAAGAAGTAGCCATTGTTGGAGCTAGAAGTTGAAGAACAAGTGTAGATCCGAGTTCTACAGTGGTTGGAGATCCTTCTTGAGGTAAAAAGCTCAAAGCTTTCCTTGCTCTTCATAAGTTTTGCTTGTTGGACCATTTTTAGGGTTTTTGGTTCAAAGTTGGAGACTTTATGTGCAAAGAGTCTCCATAAGCTTAGATCTGACCTTTTCTAGTGTAATATGTGTTGAGGAGTCATAAAAATCGAGTCTTTGACGTGGATCTTGTGGCATGCATGAGTTATAGTCTCATTATGGAAAGAGGAAAGGTGTTTTGAGCACAAAGTGACCTTTACATCCATGTAAAGGCTTAAAGGTTCCAACTTTATGGTTTAAGACATATTAGAGGAGTCAGATATGAAGTTTGGATGCAAGTCTTAACCGTTTAAGACCTAAATGTGATGAACAAGGAAACTGGGCATTACGCCGGGCGTAATCCCAGTACGCGCCGCGTAAGGGGTTGCGTACCCCGTTTCTGGAATGCAAGAGTACGCCCAACGTATAGGAGTTGGTACGCCCCGCGTACTGCTTGCTGTTGACTTTTAGGGTTTTAGTCAAACATGTGGACTACTGGGTTAGGGAGGGGTAAAAAGGTCTTTTACCCTTCTGTGGAATTTTAGAAGGAATATAGTATAACCTTGCGAGCCGTTAATGATTTAGAATGATTATTTGATGTGATTAGGCGAGGCTAGGTCGAGGTTACAAGATTCAGAATTATCGAGCACGTGAGACTTAGACATCATACAAGGTGAGTCTTCTCACTATACTGTACCTGGAAGGGTACCTATGTGTGACGGGAAGGTCTGGTATGTTATGAGATATATGCATCGTATGAGTTGCCTGTTTCGTATGCGCTATGTATGTGATTTGTATGCTATGTTGATATGGGCCGGAAGGCATTATGTTATGGGCCGGAAGGCATTATGATGTGGACCGGAAGGTCTGAGAGTCATGGACCGGAAGGTCAACACGGGTAAGACCGGAAGGTTTACCGGGTTGGGACGGAAGTCCCCTGAGACACATGGACTGGAAGGTCATGGCCTGGAAGGGCGTATGTGTGTAAATGGTATATTGGGGGAACTCACTAAGCATTTATGCTTACAACTGTTGTGTTATGTGTTTCAGGTACTAGCGAGGACCGTGGGAAGGCGTCGACATGACTCGTATACACACCCGCAGGCGGATTTGGATTTAGTTGATCTTGGGATTTGACATGTTTTGTATCATGACTATGTTACATTGGATTTTTATGGTTGGTTTGGAATGAAATCATGTTTTAAAGAAATGAAAATTTTGTTTTGAAAAATTACGTTGTTACACTTGGGTAAAAATTTGTCACCAACTCACTAAGCTCTGCAACGCTATTACTGAACAACTTAATTTCGTAAGTCGATAGTCCAATCCTATAATTGGTCAATCCTGTAAACTAGGGTTTGCATCCCTGGTTATCCAATCAAGATCTCCACCATGGAAAGCCATATCAATTTTACCAATTAGCTCATAATAACATTGTATTAAGAACTTCAAATACTATATCGGTTTTATCAACCTTTAACTCATCAATCCGACACCACGGCTACTAGATGACTTAACCCAATGATTTTCTCATAATATAACACTACGGTTTACAGGATTCCGTCCCGATATATATACAAAATAAGTAAACCAAACAACTTATATGCTTACCCTCATTGCCAGTATTATGAAATCGAGCCTCGTATCGAGTTTCCGGCCTCCACTAAGTTTAATCCCTTCAAACCCTCATTTCTTTCTTTCATCTTCGTGCTCTTTGCTTTCCCTGCCTCCCTTCTACTTCTTTTGCCCAAAATGGCGAAAATGGGCTTTAAATATGCATTTTTTTTAAGCCAGACGTAAGTTGTGCCGCCCCTTTAAATGGACGCCATGTGCTTTTTAGATCTTCTGTCAAATTTTCTGAATAACAATGTACTTTTCAAACAGCCATAACTTTCTCATACACACTCCATTTTTGACAAACTTTGTATCCAATAAATCATCTCAGAGTAAACTATAACTTTATTTGACTAATCATTCATTCAACTTTATACATTTCCTGATGTAATGTCATAATTATACGAACATATGTATTGCATTACTAAAACATCATTGTTTCATTACTCGAGTTCACTCTTAGTAATATCCATACCAAATACATATCGTAACATAGAGTTGGTATTTTTAGGTCGTTACATGACCCTAGTCTCCATAATGTTCCCTCTTTATTCATTTCCAAGTTTTAAGCTTTTGGTGCATGGAGTTTTGGTTCAGCTTAAATCCAACCTTCTCTTGTGCTTCTAGACTTGGGTGAGTCATAAAGTTCCTTTTCTCTATGCTTTCTATCTTAGTTTTTGATCAATATATGTGGTTTTGATCCCTTTTACAAATGTTTATGGATTTTGAGGAACTCCAAAACTTGGTTATGGCCTTTTGGGAACATCCCACAAATACTAATTTTTTTTTTCATTTTTAGAGTACTAAAAACCATCCCATGACACCGTATGTCAAGAAATCCAAAACATGAGTTCACACTTTCATGAAAACATCAGAGTAATCCCAAAATCATAAGGTGCGGAAAAACCATCGGTGGATACAATACAATTAATGTGGCTCCCGTCCCTTGCTACTAAAAGTACCTAAAACAATAAAACTTTAAACCGTAAGCACGGAGCTTAGCGAGTTCCCAAAAATAATACATATCAATACGGGTCCTGCCCAACAAAAATAATAGTCCCCGCCCAATATACATAACTAGCCCCTCCCAATATACATAGTAGGCCCCAACCAACATACATAATGATCACCGCCGAACATACATGCAAGAGTTAAAAATACAATATGGCATTCTATACAGTATAATGAGACGAATCACCTCGCTAATCAGACTAGACTAACTTATAACTCACAAGGTCAGGAAGTTGGTACTACACACCACCTAATGAATCACAAAAGGCCAATCCTTAGTCTACCAACTGAAACTAATAATTTAACTGAAGGTCAACCCGATCAAAAAGTCAATGGTCAACGGTTAAAGTTAGAAGTCATCCACCATGTCGTGGCTAACCACTAACATCGTAGTGGGAGCGACTCGACAAAATAGTTGTGGATGAAATCCACTACCAGGTTGTGGCAAGACTATTGAAACACCGTGGTCTATCTTTATCAAGATCGTGATGGGTTTTCCCACCATGTCCTAGCAAGGCCCTTGTCATGTTGTGGGGACGCTGACAGATCCATCTCTTTTCCAAGATCGTAATTTGTTAAGTCAAACATTCATACTTTCCATAAAACCTCACTTTTTCCTTCAAAGGCCACAAAAACACCAAATGAGCTCAAAGTGCTTGAAAGAAGGCTAGGGCTTGATTCTTTACATTGGGAGGTGATGGAGGCTGAGGGTGGACGAAACCCTATCCATCACATTCCTTAAATAGGGCCCAAGGCCTAAGATCTACGGTTTTAATCCCCAACCACTACCACATCATGGTGACGGGAAAATTCACAAAGCCGCAATATTGTAAAGTGCATAACTTGTACCCGAAAACGACGTGTTACAATTCTCCCTCACTTGAATCAGATATCGTCCTCAAAATCTGCTATCGCAAATAACTTCAGGTAATGCTCCCTCGTTTCGGAACCCTTACGATGCTGCCACAACACCTTAACCAAACCCACCACCTTGTTGTGTAAGGCCTCCGTCTTCTTATCGAGAATAGCAATTGATCGCTCCACATAATTGAGGTGCTCATCAATGTGGATAACGTCTAACGGAACCACTACGGAGTCATGAGCCAAGCACTTTCCTAGCTATGGAACATGAAAGGTGTCATGAATCTGACTAAGTTCCACAAGCAGATCCAACCGGTAGGCAACCTTTCCCACCCCGAGCAACCACTCTAAATGGACCAATATATCTGGGACCCAACCTGCCCTGATTACGAAACCGAATGGCACCCTTCCAAGGTGACAAATTCAGAAGCACAAAATCCTCAAACCTGGAAGTCGAGATCGGAGCTACACCGGTTAGAATAACTCTTATGTCTACTCGGTGTGGTTTGCACTCTACCACATGCCTATTGGATCAACTCTATAGTCTAGAATACTACCTTAGTGCTCCTCATCACCCACTGTCCAACCTCACCCCAGAAAATTGGGTTCCAATATTTCCTCTTATAGAGCAACTCAAAGGGATGAAATACCAATACTGGTGCGATAGCTATTGTTGTAGGAAAACTTAGCTAAAACAAGGTAGGTATCCTAACTCCCACCAAAATCCAAAACACATTCCCTAAGCATATCCTTGAGATTCTAAATGGTCTGCTTACTTTGACCATCGGTTTGGGGTGGTAAGCAGTACTGTAATGCAACTGAGTACCCAACTCCTCATGGAACTACCTCTAAAATCTGGGAGTAAAATGGGCATACGGTCGGAAACCACAAAAACTTGTAGACCATGTCATGTGACTACCACCTTGATGTATATCTCGGCTCACTTGTCGGTGGAAGAGAAATCATGAATCAGGATGAAGTGAGCACTCTTGGTCAATCTCTTGACAATTACCTAGATCGAGTCAAGTCCATGTGTCATCCTCGAAAATGTCGTGATGAAATCTATAATGTTTTGTTCCCATTTCCACATGGGAAGGTCCAACATTTTCATCTTTCTGTGAGGTCTCTAATGTTCGACATTTACTTTCTGAGAATTTAAGCACATCTCCACATACCAAGCTATCTCCCTCTTCATACATAGCCATTGGTAGCTATGTCTCAAATCCTTGTACATCTTCATAGCACCCAAATGGATCGAAAACTTGGAGTTGTGCACTTCTTCTAACAATGTTTGATGAACCCAACACGAAACAGGAACCCACACCTTGCCATGCTGAGTCAAAAAACCACTTCTATCATTAACGAAAGTAGAAATTTGACCCATGGTTTTCTCTTTCTTCTGAGTCTCTTCCTTTATCCCCTAAATTTTTGCCTCTTTGATCAACTCCAACGGTGGTGAAGTGATGAGCATCCTCAAACATAGGTCTCTGATAGGAGCATCAATCACCTTATGACTCAAAGCATCGACCACCACATTCCCGGATGATACAGGATATCACAATCATAATCTTTCACCACATCAAGACACCTGCACTGCCTCATGTTCAGGTTCAGTTAATCCATAAAATATCTCAAACTCTTGTGGTATGTGTAAATGGTAGGCCAAACCCCATATAAGTGGCGACACCAAATCTTAATGGGAAAAACCATTGCCCCCTGCTCTAGGTCATGTGTAGAATAATTCGCCTCATGAGGCTTCAATTGTCTCGAAGCGTACGCGGTCATATAGCCCCTCTACATAAGCACTACATCCAAACCTGAAATCGATGCATCACATGAAACCACGAAATCATCCACGCCTCGGGAAGGGTTAGTATCGAAGCCTCACATAACTTTTGTCTCAATGTATCAAATGTCATCAACTACTCAGTCCAACATTCTTCTTTGTCAAATGGGATAGAGGAATTGTGATCTTGGATAAATCCTGAATGAATCTCCGATAATACCATGCTAAACCAAGGAAACTATGAATCTTAGAGGAGACCTCATACGCAATCACCTTGAGTACCAATACAAACTACTAAGTAGATAAAACAATTTCTTTATAAGATTTTGTTTGGAAAGTCTCCATCCCTATCTTATATAAATGTTTTATGGTTTTAAAGTCTATGTTGGACTACAACTTTTAAAATTAATATCTAATGAATACATATCATATAATACTCTAAATGTGGCATATATTATTATATGCAAACCCACCAAGAATAAGTTTTCTTATTCCTTTGATAGTTGAGTTAGTAGAAAGCAAGTTTCTATTGACAAAGCAAGTGGGAGGTACATGGAACATTGTGACAAAAAAATATTATATAATGTTTTGATATATTAAGATATGATCATAACATCAATACTTGTTTTGTTCTATATTAACATTTTTAATCCATGAATAATCTTATTATTCTAAAAGTTTATAGTCGGTTATAATTGTGGAAGAAATTATGAAGTAAGACTAATATGAATTGGATTGGTTGACTTTCACCAGATGAAGGTAGGCAATGGGTTTTAACCAAGTTTCATAGGTGCTTTTCAGAAAACTAGTATTGAGTTGACTCGTATCAAGATCATCTCATGGATCGCTATCATAAATGATACTTGATTAAAAGGTACTATCTATGTATCCATAATACTTAAGATACATAGTGGGACTTAAGTGTAGGGAGTGTTGTGCTTTGATATGGTCAAATATTGTTCCTTAACTAGTCAGTTATAAAATCCATTCTCAAGTACGGTGTGAAATATGCAAGAGGCGTATGTAGTAAAGATGAGATTTCTTCCTCTTATGTGTTGAGAGTTAGACATCTAAGGCACCTTACAAGAAGTTGAACACCTAATGAGATTGAGCGCGATCTATATCTCTTGTTCAACATGATCTGTGACAAAGGGGTAACTTGTAAACTTACCTTATACACCAATTGTAGCTTTAAGCTTCTGGGAAATTGGGTTTTGATAGAATGGCACAACGTCATATGTTATTGGGGGTAGTGAAATGTTGTTAGACGTTCACCACTATCTATATCATTCTAATATGATTCTTGAGCAAATAGGAGATTAAAAGATCTAATATGCTCAAGAATCATATTAAAATGATGTTGCTAATTAACATGTCATACTAATGGGTCACACTAACAACTTGATATAATTGATTATTTATTAGAAATTGATTTTAATAAATATTCAATAAACTCTTATAATTAAATTGGAAATTATTTATTTCATAGAAATATTAATTTTCATTAGCAAGTAACATAATACATCATATGGTATGAATTATAAGTCATGCACAATATTTTGTTTTGTCTTTTACCAAAAAGTTAAAGATTATACATTATAAAATAGTTTATAAAATTTAAGAAACTCATCTTCCTTTTGTTATTAATTTTGAAAATTAATAAAGAGAAAAGAAGGGAATGGTATTATGATTATTTAATGGAAAGAATGGTTTCTTAATTTGTTTAATGTAAAGAAATGAAGACTAGAGTACATGTATGGACATAATAATGATGTAGAGACAAGTTTGCTTAAAGTGCTTATATCTAGTGGTTAATATTTTCCACTTTATGCATAAAAACATGTTGCTTGCATTTCGTTCTTGACTCTTGGAACAATTGTCGAATTCTTCTCCATCTTCCTTGTTTTCTCTCTAAATGGTTTACTTTAGATTTTACTTGTATCTTCTTTATGCTCTCTTGAAGTTCATATTGGTTATGAACTTCAAGCTTAAGAATTATATGAGTTTTACAATAATAACATCTTAAATCAAGTTGGTAACTTGTTGGTGTCTCAAAAGTTATGCATTCTCCATCAACGTCCAAGACTCCCAAGAGGACCCAAAGAACTACAAAGGTTGTTATTTCTTCATCTTCTTCTTTGTTGCTTGTTTTCTTCTCAAACTTTGCGAGAAGATCCATACTGGGTATAAAATTGTTTTATGTTATTCAAAATTTCTAAGTCTTCTATTTCTAAATCTTATGTTTTTGAAACTCATTTTTGAAAAAAAAAACAACCATAAGTAATCCTCAAGGTGGTAGGATGGGGTTCCCTCACCGCTCTCCCATATAAGATCAGGCAATCGACCTTCTTGTGGCTCCCCTGGTTGTAGCAAAAACATATCAGTGCCCCCTGGTTGCAATTTCTGCCGATGTGTCCTATTTAACCGCACTTAAAGCAACCACCTCCCATCGCCCGCCAAGGACCCTTGTGCGATCTCTCGCACCTGCCATAATGGTCATGGCCCAAATGGACTCCAAATCATGAACCAGAAGTCTTTGACTAATTCTCTAGAACTACTAAAGTCTGAACCTGAGATGCCTTCCGCTTCTTCTTAAGCTCCAACTTAATCTCTAGCTCACGGGCTCTATCAATTATCTTCACCGAGGTCTGAAAACTGGATATGTTGATGAACTTCGTGAGATTTTCCCTTAGCATTTTGTGATTAATGTATTCTTCTCCTCCTCATCCGTAGCATAATGCGGAAGCAACAAATCTCTCTGAACCTGGAAATGATCTCTGCCACACTCTATGTCAGCTGTTGGAGATATTGGAACTCTTTATCCAGTTGTTGAACCGAAATAGAAGGAATAAACTATGCCCTAAACTTGGTGACAAAATCCGACTAGGTCATCGCCTCAATGTCCTCTTCTCCTGGAGCATGACTCACCTTCACCACCAGTCATGAGCTCCATATCTCATCAAACAATTATCAAATCTAGTATTCAACCCTTTAGGGAAAAACCTAGTCTAAAAGCACACTCCGAATCCGTAATCCAACATATGTTGGAGATGGGGTCCTTTTTCCTAAAGAACTTAGGAGCTCCACAAGCATAAAAATCTCGAAAAATTAGAGTGTGTGCCCCAAACTAACCAGATGTTATCTCTGCTCAAAGTGTCTGTATATGCCCATCCGTCTTCTCAACCAACCCCTCCTTGATCGTACCAAACAGTTCAGGCATGTCCTCCATAAGTAATCTCGAAACCTCAATGGCAATCAACTCATGCAACTCATCATCCCTCGGCTCAGAACTAGAGCCCGAACCAAAACTATAACCAGAACCACCTCTATGTTGGGTTATCACCATTCTTAAAAGAATGCAACAAAAGATTACAACATACTTATGGAACCATTAAAACTACAAGCTCCTTAGAATCTCTATGACCTTCCTTGATTCGAGTACAGATCATATGCTTTCAGTAGTACAAGACCATACTACCTTCCACAAATATTCATACTTTCCTCAAGAATCATTCCAAATCTCCTAATTCACTTCCTTATAATCACACACAAATTGGATCCTATACATAATAGAGCATCCAAAGATTTCCTAAGTTTCCCTTAGGATTCCACTCTCATAAGTGCCAAATATCTCTTCTAATGCTGGAAAGTTTCCTCATGAATGTAGGTCGTACATGCTTAAGACAAAATAAACGTTTGAATAGATGCCTCTACCCTAAGGCATTCATCAAAAAAGAGCATGAAATAAGGTTGAATCAAACATTCTATGTCTATTTAGTCCTCACTATGTACCACCATAGTGAATTCATTAAATAATCTTTCATTATCAACGTAGACCCTAAACAGCTAAACACATAACGTGTATAAAGGCATATCTCCTAAGCAGGCATCATAGCATGCAACCTGAGTAGATCCTTAGTCTAACTTCTATCATGCAATCCATATTATAACATACTTAACATTCATGTATGGGTATTCTCATAACAATTAGTTGAGCGACGGATGATTGCATGCATGACACCCTTTTTCTTTTAAAACCCACTTTTTCGAAAACAATTTCTTATAAAAAGGATTTATAATCCCACAATTTGAGTCTGAATCCCTCAAACCAAGGATTTGATACCAACTTGTAACATCCCAAAAATACTAAGAAAAATTTTCATTTTTAGAGTACTAGAAACCATCCAATAACACCATAAGTCAAGAAATCCAAAACATGAGTTCACAATTTTATGAAAACATTGGAGTAATCCCATAATCATAAGGTGCGAAAAAATCATTAGTGTATGCAATACAATCTAGCCGACTCCTTTCCCCTACTACTAGAAGTACATGAAACAATAAAACTTTAAACCGTAAGCACAAAACTTAGTGAGTTTTCCAAAATACCATATACCAATACGGGCCCCGTCCAACATACATCTAACGTCCATTTCCTAGTATGTAATTGTTTTAGCTTTAATTTGTTTAAATTACTGAAAAAAATTGAAAATATGTGACCTTAACTCAAAAGAATAGGGCGCTTCTTATTGGGCGTGGGGTGCTTCTTGATGGTTGTCGATACCACCAAATAAAATACCTAAATACGACAACATACAAAAACGAATCGTAGTAGCAGTAATAAGGATCGAATCCACATGGATTGGTTTGAATCAAATATAAGGGTTCAGTTTCTAGAAAATTAAAACATATAATGAAATGAGGTTTTCTTATAATGTTAAATGTGATAAAAACTAATTTATATAAAAAAGAACTAAAATAACAAAATATAAAATCTATAAAACAAAATGTCCCAATGTCGGGATGAATTGCAAGTTCAATTAGTCGACTAATCATCATAATTTTGTGGTGCAATGAGTCTGATGGGTCCTAATTTGGTTATAACAATCTAAGAAGCTTGAGATCACCTTGACTTTTCTTTGTTGATACAATGGTTATAGAAGCTCATAACATATTTTCTTAGTTAAAGTCACAGTTTACATGAAGCATGTAATTATTTAAAATTAACTATCAATAAGATTTAAAAGTCACCAATTCCAAAAGGAGTCAAAATTCTTTCACTACTGTAACACCCAAATATTTCGAACAAATTTTCACATTTTATAAAACACATTTGCATCCATAATTGTTATAAAAACACCATTGTTCACATATTCAAATCATAACATCATATCCCTAGTTCATAAAATAGAAACTCCTCGTGTGTGTACAAATCATGCCGACGCCTTCCCGCGATCCTCACTAGTACCTGAAACACGTCACACAACAACTGTAAGCATAAAAGCTTAGTGAGTTCCCTAAAATACCATAAGCAACACATACGCCACTCGAGGCTTCAATGCGACCCTCTGGTCCGATGTGTCTCAGCGGGACCCTCCAGTCCCGTAACTCGTTAGACCTTCCGATCCGGTCATAACTCGTTGGACCCTTCGGTCCGGTCTGTATCGTTGGACCCTCCGGTCCGGTCTATACAACACATAGCATACATATACACAAAGCACTTAATCTCATACATACACATAACATACACGACCCTCCGGTCTACACATAAATACCACTCTAGGTAACGTATAGTGAGAAGACTCACCTCGGGTATCTCGGATGATCTCGCACACAAATCTACTGATCTAGCCCCCACCTAATCACGTACACAATATCCTCAATAAGTAATGGCTCTCAAAGGCTAGATTAAACCCCCTTCTATGATCCTTTAGAAGGGTAAAAGACCATTTTACCCCTTCTTGACTTGAAAGTCCAACTGTTGACCGAAACCCTAAAAGTCAACGAAAGTCAATGGTCACAGTTGACCCTACTCGCTGAGTGCACTAAGGTGACTCGGCGAGTACACGCCTTTCCTCTTCTCCCCTGGTCCTTTCTTGACTCACTGAGTCAACCATATACTCCACGGGTCGTCACAGATCGTGAGTCGCGGGGCAACCCGACTCAACTCGTCGAGTCCTCTCATGGACTCGGCGAGTACGTGCCATGCTCGCATTCAAATGAACTTTTGAGGTCAGATCTGTTCCTCTAATCCAAAGATGTGGCCTTTCTAACCACTATAATCACGTAAAGTCTCAATCTTGATGCACATGCAACATCCATATGACCATATATGATGATTTAGCCCCAAATACCTTAACCCAAGGTCATGACCTCCATTGCACTTCATAAAGCTTGATGAGTAAGGCTCTCTGGACCTCTATGGATCCAGATCCAAAGCCTCATCATCAAAAGGGACTATTTGGACCTCAAATCAACTTAGACAAGGGCATACGAAACCCTAAAACCATATATTCTTCCTAAAGCAGAAGAAGAGTCGAAGTAATACCTCAAATGAAATGATCTTAGCTTCAAATCCTCAGAATAGCAACCTCCTTTGCTTTCCCTTGGCTAGAACCTCCTTCTTCTTGCTAAACAACACCACAAAGGTCAAGGATGGCTTCTTTTCTCTCTCAAAACGCTCCAGCACTCTAGGGTTTCTCCCTATGGACTGGTGGCCACAAATGACGACCATAAGGGCCTTTAAATAGGGCGCAAACCCAAGAAATTAGGGTTTCATTAAACAGCATGGACTCGCCGAGTCCACGCATGGACTCGCCGAGTCCCTCATTAATCAGACCACTCAAATCGCGATCCAACTCGGTGAGTCGGGGCTCCTACTCGCCGAGTCTCTCTCCAAAATTCAATATAAATGGATAAAATAATATACCTGGGAATTCAGATGTTACAATTCTCCCCCACTAGAATCAGACTTCGCCCACGAAGCCTCTCTCAGCAAATAACTCTGGGTACTGCTCACGCATCTCTAACTCCGGCTCCCAAGTCAGCTCAGACCCCTTTCGATGTTGCCACTGGACCTGAACTAATGACACCTCCTTGTTTCACAAAATCTTGATCCTTTTATCCCGGATCGCGATCAGCCTCTTAACATAGTTTAGGCTCACATCCACCTGAATGTCCTCTTGGGGAACCACTGTCGACTCATCGGCGATACACTTCCTCAACTGAGATACATGGAAGGTGTCATGAATCTGACTCAACTCTGCATGTAGCTCTAAACGATACGCTACTCTGCCCACCCTGGCGGTCACCCTAAAAGGACCAATATACCGAGGCCCCAACTTGCCTCTCTTCCTGAATCGGATCACTCCTTTCCAAGGAGATACCTTCAGGAGTACGAAATCACCAACTTGAAACTCGAGCTCCGAGCGATGCCTGTTTGCGTAGCTTTTCTGATGACTCTGAGTTGTCAACAACCTCTGCCGAACCTGTTGAATCTGCTCTGTCGTCTGAAGTACTATCTCAGTGCTACCCATCACACGTTGCCCTACTTCTCCCCAGCAAATGGGAGTCCGACATCTCCTCCCATACAACAGCTCAAAGGGTGGCATACCAATGCTCGAATGATGGCTGTTGTTATAGGAAAACTCAGCCAAGGGTAGGTACGTGTCCCAACTCCCTCCAAAGTCCAATACACATGCCCGAAGCATGTCCTCAAGCGTCTGAATCGTCCGCTCGCTCTGTCCGTCGGTCTGAGGGTGGTGTGTGGTACTAAAATGCAGCCTCGTACCTAATTCCTCATGAAATTTCCTCCAGAACCTGGAAGTGAAACGCACATCACGATCTGAGACGATCGAGATCGGCACTCCATGCCGTGATACCACCTCCCTCATGTACAACTCTACCAACCTCTCAGCGGAAGAGCTCTCACTGATAGCAAGGAAATGAGCGCTCTTCGTCATCCTGTCCACAATCACCCAAATTGCATCGACGCCCCTAGCAGTCCTCGGCAAATTGGTGATAAAATCCATGGTAATCTATTCCCACTTCCACTCGGGAACCTCCAACGGTTGCAACTTACCATGCGGTCTCTGGTGCTCAGCCTTAACCCTGCGACAGGTCAAACACCTCTCGACGAATCATGCAACATCCCTCTTCATATAGGGCCACTAATACTCTCTCTTTAGGTCCAAATACATCTTAGTGGCCCCAGGATGGATCGAAAACCTCGATCTAAGCGCCTCCTCCATCAGGATGGTACGCGTTTCGCCCACAAACGGTACCCAAATCCGACCCTAAAAGGTCATAAGTCATCGACTATTGGTAATGAATTCCGATACCTGTCCGATAACCCGCTTTCTCTTATGGTTCTCCGGCCTAATGGCCTCAGCCTGGGCCCCTCGAATGGTGTCCAACACCAGAGTCATCACTGTCAATCTCAAACAAACATCTCGTATAGGGGCACTCTCTGCCCTACGACTCAGGGCATCGGATACAACGTTAGCCTTTCCCGGGTGGTACAGGATCTCACAATCGTAATCCTTCACCACATCCAACCATCTCCTCTGTCGCATGTTCAGGTTGGGCTGATCCATTAGATACTTCAAACTCTTGTGGTCCGTGTATATGGTACACCAAACCCCATACAAATAGTGATGCCAAATCTTGAGGGCGAACACCACTGCCCCCAACTCTAGATCATGGGTGGGATACCTCGTCTCGTGAGGCTTCAACTGTCTCGATGCGTATGCTATAACATGCCCTCTCTGCATCAGCACCGCTCCCAGCACCGATATCGAGGCGTCACAATACACCACAAAGTCCTCCATACCCTCCGGAAGGGCTAACACCTGGGCTTCGCACAGAGTCTGGCGAAGTGTCTCGAAGGAGGCTTGCTGCTCTGGGCCCCATGAAAAAGCAATACCCTTCCGAGTCAACCTGGTGAGTGGCACGACGATCTTGAAGAAATTCCTGATAAATCTCCGATAGTAGCCAGCCAACCCTAAGAAACTCCTGATCTCGGTAGGGGATCTCGACACCACCCAACTCATAACCGCCTCAATCTTGGCCGGATCGACCAATATCCCCTTCTGGTTGACGAGATGCCCCAAGAACTGGACCTCTCGTAACCAAAAATCACACTAAGAGAATTTGGCATCAAGCCTCTCCGTCCTCAATACCCCGACAATCTCTCTCGGATGCTCCTCGTGCTGCTCTCTAAATCTCGAATACACCAATATATCATCGATGAACACGATCATCGAATGATCCAACATCGGTCTACACACCATGTTCATGAGATCCGAACGCGGCCGGTGCATTGGTGAGCCCGAAAGGCATCACCACGAACTCGTAAATCCCATAACGAGTCCTGAACGCCGTCTTCTGGATATCCTCCTCGCGCACTCTCATCTGATGATACCCAGACCTCAGATCGATCTTGGAGAACCACGATGCTCCCTGCAACTGATCGAACAAATCGTCGATCCTCGGTAATGGGTAACGGTTCTTGACCGTCAACTTGTTCAACTCCCGGTAATCAATACACATCCGGTGTGAACCATCCTTTTTCTTGAAAAAAAGAATCTGCGCTCCCCAAGGCGGGCTACTTGGTCGAATAAACCCCTTCCCGAACAGCTCCTGCAACTGTGAGGATAACTCCTGCATCTCTGGTGGCGCAAGGCGATAGGTCGCCTTGGCAATAGGCGCTGCCCCCGGAATCAAATAAATACGAAACTCTACTTGCCTCTCGGGAGGCACACCCGGCAACTCCTCGGGGAAAACATCCGAGAACTCACACACTATTGGGACCTCATCGACCGACCTCAATCTCTCTGCATCTACTCTCGTATCCACCACATAAGCCACAACCCAATGTAGACTCTGCCTCACCCTAGCGGCCAAACAAAATGCTGACCCAGAACGGGTACCCTCGCCGTACACCGTAAGTACTCCCCCACTGGGGTCTCGTATCGTCACCAACTGTCGCTCGCAGTCTATCACAACCCCAAATCGGCTCAGCTAATCCATTCCCACTATAACACACACGTCCCCCATCGCAATCGGGACCAAATCAATCAGGAACGCGACACCAAAGATCTCGAGCACACATCCACGAATCACCTCCGTAGCATACATTGCTCGCTCGTCGGCTATAGAAACTCGAAGAGGTCAACTCAACGCCTCTCGCTGAACACTGATGTGTCGACTAAACACTATCAACACAAATGATCGCCTCGCACCTGAGTCAAATAACACTAAAGCAGGCACAAAACTCACAAGAAAAGTACCTACGCATAACATAATATAAGCACAATATCTCAAACTCAACATAAACAAAGAAAGAATACATACCAGCCATGACATCGGGCGCTGCGCGGACCTCCTCCGCTGTTAACTGGAAGGCTCTCCCACGAGCCTACGGTGCCTCGGCCTTCACTGGTCAGGTCTCAGTAGCTCTAGTAGTAGGTGCAGACCCCTGCGCTGAGCCCTGCAGTAGCTGTGGGCACTCGGCCTTCCGATGGCCGGTCTGGTTGCAATGAAAGCAAACCGAAAATCCCTTGGGGCAGTCCCTCGCATAATGCCCCTCCTTCACACACTTGTAACACACCCCAGCTCTGCACGCTCCCTCGTGGCTCTTGCTGCACTTCCCACAAGCGCGGCCCTTCGAACCCCCAGATCTTGAATCAGCGGGCTTTGCCCGCTTGGCTGCCGGCTGAGACTGTGCCGGCCGTCGATCCGACCTCTGAGACTCGGCCTCCTCCCTGTCCTAAGTCTCCAACTCAATCTCCCTCTTTCGGGCATTTGCCTGGAGCTCAACAAATGTCCAGTTAGTCGAGTTTGACACGAACTCCCGAATATCCCTCCTCAAAATGCCCAAATACCGGCTCATGCGCGCCTGCTCAGTAGACACCTGCTCTGGGCAGAACATCGCTCTCTCATGAAACTTCTTGGTAACCATAGTAACAGAATCAACACCCTGCTTGAGGGTCAAGAACTCCCGAGCCAAACGCTCCCTCTCCACCGGAGGAACATACTCATCTCAAAACAACATGGTGAACCTCTCCCAGGTCACCGCAGTCAGCTCTGCCGTAGTGAAGTCTGCCGTCACAAATTTCCACCAGTCCTTCGCCCCCAAGCGAAGCTGGTTCAACGCAAACCAAACCCTTAGATGCTTTGGACACGAGCAGGTATAGAAACAACCCTCAATATTGGTATTCCATCTCATAGTAGCAATCGGATCCTGCGTCCCATCAAACTCTAGTGGCTTCGTGTTACTGAACTCTCTGTACAACAACGAGTCACCCCCTTGCGGCCTGGCAGCAGCGACGGCTGCGGTGGCCGCATCAACAGCTGCATCAGTAAGAGCGGCGTACCGCACATCAAAAGTATCCATCAACGTGGTCTTAATAGACCCGAACATCTCTAGAATCTCAGCGCAGATGGCAGCAGCCACCTTATCATGAATCATCTGGCGGAGCTCCTCATCGATCACAACCCCCTCGCTAGTCCCTGGCCGGTGGTGTGTCCCAGCCATGATGTCTCTATGAAATACAACACAAGATATCAGAGACTCGCTCGAGTATTCTCGCACTCGATAACTCAACCCTACTTGTTCCTTAGTACCCAAAGGATTCTTACTTAGGGTGCGCATTGCTCCGATATCTTCGGTAGTGCGGGCCCTATACTACCGTCCACACCGCATCAACATTCACTCTAAGTCCTCCTCCTTGGATCCCAGGTTACAAGTACACTATATCTCACTGTCACAGGCTACCTATTCGCTCTCGAGCATCACAAAGCAGCAGACCATTCCTAGGCTAAGGCATCACAAATCAGGCCACTCTAGTCCTCATATGATTACCTAGCCTACTCTAGCATGCATATTGTATCACATCATATCTCATAACACATAATGTAAGGGTATATTGGAAAATCAGCGTTCGGGCACTCGCTTTGTGCACTAAGGTGACTCAGCGAGTACACGCCTTTCCTCTTCGCCCCTGGTCCTCTCTTGACTCACTGAGTCAACCCTAAACTCCACGGGTCGTCACAGATCGCGAGTCGCGGGGCAACCCGACTCCACTCGTCGAGTCCTCTCATGCACTCGGAGAGTACATGCCATGCTCACATTCAAACGACCTTCTCAGGTCAGATCTGTTCCTCTAATCCATAGATCTGGCCTTTCCAACCACTATAATCACGTAAAGTCTCAATCTTGATGCACATGCAACATCCATATGACCATATATGATGATTTAGCCCCAAATACCTTAACCCAAGGTCATGACCTCCATTACACTTCATAAAGCTTGATGAGTAAGGCTCTCTAGACCTCTATGGATCCAGATCCAAAGCCTCATCATCAAAAGTGACTATTTGGACCTCAAATCAACTTAGACAATGGCATAAGAAACCCTAAAACCATATATTCTTCCTAAAACAGAAGAAGAGTCGAAGTAATACCTCAAATGAAATGATCTTAGCTTCAAATCCTCAGAATAGCAACCTCATTTGCTTTCCCTTGGCTAGAACCTCCTTCTTCTTACTAAACAATACCACAAAGGTCAAGGATGGCTTCTTTTCTCTCTCAAAACGCTCCAGCACTCTAGGGTTTCTCTCTATGGACTGGTGGCCACAAATGACGGCCATAAGGGCCTTTAAATAGGGCGCAAACCCAATAAATTAGGGTTTCATTAAACAGTGTGGACTCGCCGAGTCCACACATGGACTCGCCGAGTCCCTCATTAATCAGACCACTCAAATCGCGATCCAACTCGGCGAGTCGGGGCTCCTACTCGCCGAGTGTCTCTCCAAAATTCAATATAAATGAATAAAATAATATACCTGGGAATCTGGATGTTACAACTACCATGTTGGAGAAAATTCAAATTGTGAAAAGGAATGCCGTAATCATAATCGAAAGTATTGCCAACTTGCAATACTTTCCATAATAATCATACAATCATAACTTTTATGCTCCCACTATCATGATGATTACTATAAAATATAACACTTATGCTCCCACTAGCTTCGACATGTATTCATAAACATCTTAACTTTCAGAAAAACAATACCTATTGTATTTCTTAAGTTCATGTTTCTAATACTTAATGCTTTGATAATCTTTTATCAAGGCTTCTTGAACTTATACACCTTTGCCTTAGAAAGTTCATATGTGTGTCTAAACGATTAAGACTAATTGCCAAACCTCACAATTCGAATCATGGAAAGGGATACCGTAACCATAATCAAATTCGAGAATGCAATTTTACAATCACTATCTTCTTAAAATCTTTCTTAGTGAAAGCATTTCCTCACAATCATTTTCATGAAGGAGGAAATCTTATGACACTTAGATTTTAAACGGTGTATGTGTTCCTATCCATGTGAATTTGTTAAAACCAAAGTTTACGACAAATTCAAACTCATATGGATCGATCTTTCTTAATCTTGATTTCTTGCATTATGGTAGCACAACTGCCCACCACGTCTTCCAAGTAGTTAAGCAACTCACCTTTTCCTATCAACGTACCTTTCATTGATCAAGGTGCCTTGCCTTTTATGCGTTCAAAATGAGAACTCATAGGACTCACATGCATAATTAACTCAATTGGAATGGCATAGAAACAAAATAATGTCAACACAATAGGTTGTAAACCTTAACTCGTGTGCTAGTGATGATCGTTAAGGTTTATTTGATTTGTTCTTGAAACTTTTCAAGAGCATTAAGACTCCCACTGACTCCTTGACATATAAGATTCTTTTGTCAATATACATTTCTTGACAAACAAATATTCAAGAGTTAGTGTAGCTTTTATCAAAACACTTCATAGATTGGTTCTAGTTGGTCTTTGTCTTATCCAAGACATCACAACTTTCCACATTTGATGAATTTCATAAACCTTTAATACTTTTCACTCATTGTCACAATCTTAACTTTAAGATTCGTCTTGGAATGAAGTATGATAGAGTTCTTGATTTAACCATTTCTTCAATCCTTGATCTCTCTTCTTAGACATACAATTGTATTAAGATTCACTTAGAGGATCAATTGAGATATGGTTCTTAATCATTAAGACTTATCATAAAGCATAAAAGCTACTCTCCCTTTTTCTTAGAACGGAGAAACTTTTATCTTTCTGCCTATTTGATTCTTCTTATTCGTTTTGCTATTGATTTAAACCCTTTTAATCAATTCACAATTACACTTAATTTTGTAAGTATAATCACATTTACTAAACCTTTAGTAAATCATGACGAATATCTTTGTTATTCTTATGGCGAACTTGATCAACACACAACTTTGTCTGCTCGATCTCCTAGTCCTTCACTTGACACTTTGTCAATGAATTAGTCTAATTTCCAAATATGAAATTTCTTATTCATCATGCAACCAAGTTGCGTGATTCCAAATTTCTGTCCAATTGAAACTTTGGGTGATGAGAAACTCTCCCTATTTGGTAAATTCTTGACATTTCCATAAATAACATAACTAAGAATTATATCCATTCGTTGTAGAAATATGCAAACATCAATTTTCATAACGATTTCATTGCAAGGAAATAAACAAATAAATAAATAAGTCAAACAAAATTTATTTTATTTATAAAAGCAGCGGAAAACATTTGTCCTTACAATGCAAAATCCATTGAAAACTATGTAAAAGGAAAATTTCTAACAACTCTATCATAACTATCTAAGCTCAAAATCAAATCTTCAAGTCCATGCGATCGAGATCCATCTCTTGTGATTAGATTCATCTTGCTCTTTCACCAAGCTTCCTTTCTTTTCACCGATCCTGCCAAACATTCAAATTCAATCTTATCACATCATGTATTAAGAATCAATGAATAGGAACTTAATGGAGTTAGATAGTGGATTTTTACCTAAAGCGCAATCATACTTTTGGCTCTCCCATCTCTTAGATCTCTTAGGTAAACAGGGCAACTTCGTCTCCAATGCCCCTTCTCTTGGCAATAAAAGCAAATTGACTCTCTTGGAACAGGACATGGAACTACTTCAGACATTGCCTTTCTCTTATGATCAAACCTTTCGATCATAGCATGTCTTTCGTTGCCATTTTCTATTTCCATAGAGGTATTGAAGGCAGATTTAGCAATCAACTTTGCTTTTCTATTGCGTCGAACCATTGCTGATTCAGCAGCAATAAGCATATAGGTGAGATCTATAAGGGTCACGTCGTGGTTCATCATATAGTACTCTCTTACGAACTCACTATACGAGTTAGGAAGTGACTGAAGAACCCAATCAACAGCCATCTCCTCACCGACAACGGATCCTATCATTCCTAACCTATCAATGTGTGACTTCATCCCTAGGACGTGTGCACACACCGACTTTCCTTCATTATGTTTACTTGCCAAAAGGGCTTGAGTGATATTGAACCTTTCAATTTTACGATCTTGTGGGTTAGGGAGAATAATTGAAGGAGGAAGAGGAAGTGAAGCATAATTTCTTGTTCCTCGATCGAATCGTGGAATATCATCTTCATGTGGAATGCTTGTCCCACGGGATTTGGGAAGACCATAGTTGTCGAACTTTGACATCTACAAAACGGGAGAAACAAATTCAAGTTAGTTGATTGATTGAGTCCTCGGTAGATCACCCAAATGAAATTCCAAGGCTAGGACCCAACACAATACGCTACAACCTAGAAAAGGGATGCCGTAATCTAGTTGCAGAATATTTGAAGGTAAGTGAATGACGATTCACTAATTTCCACCATGAAAAACGAAAAATAAATTGAAGTTTTAAATCTATGAAAACTTCTAGATCCTTTCAGATTCATTGAACATTTCAACGACATGTTTAAATCTCGATATGCCCCTCTTGTTTGTGACTGGGATGCCGAGGATCACAAAGCGGGTGTGAATAACCATGCAATCTACATAGTGCCCTCACATGTTACAGTCACCTATTCGATGTGCCGGTAAACCACACATGCTCCACCGAACTATGAAAAACATTGAGTCACCCTTTGCTACCTTTGCTTAGAACCATTTAGTGTGCCGGTAAACCACACACGCTCCAGTAACGTCTTCGCAAGGGCACAAAGTGTAATTTCATGGAATTGCATCAATTCACTTTTGCATAAGTAACTAAGATTGGGAATTTTATAAAAACATTTAGTTACTTTTATACTTCATTATACTTATAATGGAAGGTTTCGTCCTATCCTACCCGTTCGGCTAACGACCCTCCACTAGTCAAGAGTGCGGTGGGTAAGAGTGGATACCCATTCAATCGCCATTTTATAGGCAATTTCCTTAAACACCCCTTATAGACCAGCTTCGTGAATGAGTCCTACTAACGGTAAGACTGACTTTTACTCATAGATATATATATAATGTTATACTTTTAATGTTATATATAGTATATGGTGTATTTTATACTTTCAAAATACTAGGTGGTCTAATTTAACAATTATACTTTTAATTCAATTAAATTGTAAACCTAAACTTTTATGGATTTATTAAATCTCTATTAATTATACACCTTAATTAATTAATAAAACCATAAGGGTGTGATTTGAACTTTTTCAAAACTATACTAGAGTTTTAGAATTTAACATTCCTAATTAAACTTTTAAATTCCAAAACTTGAGGGCAAGTTTTGAAACATTTCAACACATTAGGGTTTAGAATTTAAATATACATCAAAATTAAACCATTTAATCAAAATTTAAATTCCAAAACTTGAGGGCAAGTTTTGAAACCTTTTTTTTTCAAAACATTAGGGTTTCAACTATTTAAATTTCAAAACAACAAAACTTTTGGGTTCAAATTTAAACTATAAAACCTAAAGGGCAAAATATGAAACTTTTCATAACAATAAGGATCAAATAACAAATAATTCAAATTAACATTTAATCACATAATTATCCATATTTGATTTATTTAATGATTTCTTGCAAAACAATTTATCAATTTACTCAAAATAATTAATCAATTATCACATAAGGAAACAATTATCTTATTATTTGATAAATATCTTCAATTAGATCAAAATTATAGTCAAATATATCATATAATCGGATTAATATTGATCTAACATGATAAGGTAACAATCCATAAGCAAAAACAGCAAGAAAACCTGAGAAACCCTCCATCTGACGAGTTGACTCGTCGAGTCAAGCCTGGACTCGTCGAGTCAGCATGGACTCGGCGAGTCCAGCCTCCAGAAACCCAAAAAACGAATTTTCCAGTTATACAATGCATCAATACAATTGAAACCAAGCTAGTCTCTGATACCACTGATGAGTTTTGGTCATAAGACATCCTATGTGCTCATACAAACCCTAATGCTTGGATCTAGGTTTCTCTATTGTACATGCTTTGAATCCAAGACTATAAACCCTAATTCTAGCATACAAGTAATCATATTAGATATTAGAATAGGTTTATAATGTTACCTTGATTGTTATGTAGCAATAACAATCCCAATTCCTCCTTGAATTGACTTTGGAAGGCTTAGAGTCACAAGTGTCACTCCTCTAATGGCTTACAAACACCATAAGCAAGAGGATGAAGAGGAGAGAGGATGGAGGCTGCCCAAAACGTGTTCTAACCCTAGAAGAGATGTTCCCCACGTTTTTGAGCCTTAAGGGCTCTATATATAGTGAGGCTATTAGGGTTATCTAACAAGGAAACCCTAATTTGGTTGCTTAAGCCCTAAGCAACCCATAGACTCCTTTAATCAAGCCCTTGGACGATTTCCTTATGGGCTTCCCATAAGAATTCGTCCACCTCTTGATTTAAGACAATCTATGGCCCAAATTGCAATTATCTTATAATTA
Source organism: Lactuca serriola (assembly GCF_051521515.1). Lineage (NCBI taxonomy): Eukaryota > Viridiplantae > Streptophyta > Magnoliopsida > Asterales > Asteraceae > Lactuca > Lactuca serriola. Next base: position 203,507,123 of record NC_136416.1, on the reverse strand, counting down.
CAATTCCAGTCCCTTAAGTTTAATTAATCTCTATTAGTCACAAAACTAATTACCAATTAATTATTGACTAATATTAATTAAACAATATGATTTCTTCTTTAATATATTATTCTCATAATATATTAATAAATCATATTTAATCCTTTCTCTCCATAATTCATCCTATCAAGTTGCTTTGGTGAAGGCAACCCAAAAGGACCATGCACCATCGGGTCAAGTACATACCAAAATAGTTATGGACTTAGACACTAATCCAACAAGTTATACCAATACTTATTGCGAAATGAAGATGACAAAAGCTTCTTGAAATCATCACTTCTTGTTCTTCTAAAAACATCATCCATAATTAAGGTATTGATACAAAAATTAACCTAATTTAATATAAAGAAAATAATTTTACAACACATTAAAATCAATGATAATGATATCAATGATAATAGTGTTTGATTGTTCCAAAAAATGAGAAAAGAAAAGTAACAAGAAAAGTAACAGGAGACACCAAAGTGGCGCCGCCCCCTATTCTCTCTATTCACTATAATGCTTTCTAACTCAAAAATACCTTACTCTTTTCCTTTTGTTGCTACCTACGTAACCCACCCAACATTAGAGAGAGACCTGATGGGATTCAACTTCAAACATGGGTTATTAAAAATTTATGAAATCGGCTGCCAAATAATTCATCTTGTGCTGAATTGGGCTAGTAAAAATCCGAAAATGGGCAGCCAAAATTAAAGTTGGTAGCTTTCTGCATTGATTTTCACGAGGCCAAAAGCTACATCAGAACTTGTTAGAACCCATTTATTTTCGGTGAGATCGAAGATCAACAAGTTGGAAGACGTCCATAAAATTTCATCTAAATCAGACGACGTTTGCCTTTCCATCTGATTTCTTGAAAAAGGTTGTGCAATGTTGTCAAAAGCTGAAAATTAATTTATATCGCTTTGTTTTTCTTTTCCCTCACGGATTTTGCAATGAGACTTCACTCATGGTTGCAAGTCTTCTATGTAACTTTAACGATGCTCCAAATATCATCTTGCTCGAACGAATTTACACAAAATTAGCTTAAACGAGTAAAAATTATTAAGGTATTGTAGAGTGTCAACACGCTTTCGGTACGATGTTGGATCGACCTTAGGAGCTCCATCTTTTTCAACAAGTGAAATAGATGAACTTAAAGCAGTTGTGAACTCTTTGGTGCCATCCATCTTAAAGTGAGTGATAATGTCTCAAATGTGACTATGTTGTGATAGAAACAGACCCGACCTTGTTCGAATGATTTCAACACCTAAGAAGTGATTTAGATGGTTGAGATCTTTGACAGAAAGCTTGGAAGCAAGCATTTCAACAAACTTGGCAATAAAATTTTTGAGTTATTTCTTGTGAGAACAATGTCATCAACGTATACCATGAAATGGCATGTGATTCCAAAATTATTAAAGATAAATAATGAGGCATCAACTTGACATTTTTAAAAACCAGACTCCGATAAAAAGGAGGCGATTGCCATGTACCATGCAAGTGGTTCTTGCTTAAGGTCGTATAAGGACCTTCTAAGCTTTAAAATGTGATATGGATGTTAAGAATTAACATATCCCAGTGGTTGAGTCATGTAAACTTCCTCTTGTACGGTACCATGTAGAAACACATTATTTACATCGAGTTGTCTTAAGGGCCAATTTTTGAGAGATCAATGGATAACACGGTATGGATGGTAATTGGTTTGGTTACGGGACTAAAAGCATCAAAATAATATTTCCTATATTGTTGGAGAAACCCTTTTCCCACTAGACGAGCGTTGTACTTCGCAACGGTTCCATCCGAATTTCGCTTAATGCAAATATAACACCCTAAATCTGGTATGTCTTGAAAACCCTTAAGAAATTGCATTTTAGCATAATTGGTCCTTTGAGTACACTGGGCGTACTTAAGTGTACGCTTAGCGTACTATGTATGGTTGGTCGCGGAGGAGCTGGACGTACGCTGGGCGTACGTGCCAGGGGTCCAAAACCCTAATTTTAGAACATGAGGCATATTTAAGCAACCTTAAGCCCCTTGAACTTAACCCTAGAGAGCCTCCACAGCCTTAGAATGTACTTACACTCCAGAGAAACTTGTGAGACCATTTTGATCCTTAAAAAGGGCATTTGTGGCCCTTTTAGTGTTCATTTCAAGAAGAAGAGGTGGTTAAAAAAGCTTGGAACGAGTTGGTGCTTCAAGATCCTACATCATATTCATCTTGCAAAGCTTCCGGAGGTAAAAAGCTTGGATCTTTCTGATGGGTTTTATACATAAGAACAATCCTATTTGCTCATACAAACCTTAATGCTTAGATCTAGGTTTCTCTATTGTACATGCAATGTATCCAAGACTTACAATCTTAGATCTAACATATTATAAACTGAAATTAGGGTTTAAAGAGTTACCTTTGATTGTTATGTAGCAATAACAATCTCAATTCCTCCTTGTAATGACTTTAGAAAGCTTAGAGTCACAAATGTCACTCCTCTAATGGTTCACAAACACCAAGAGCAAGAGGATGAAGAATAAGGAGAGAGGAGGCTGCCCAAAAACCGTCCAAAACCCTAAGGGGTTCCTTCCACACATTTTTGGTGCTCTAGGGATCTTTAAATAGTGAGGCTATTAGGGTTATCTAACAAGGAAACCCTAATTTGGATGCTTAGGCTCTAAGCAACCCATGGACTCCTTCCTTAAAGGCCTAGGACGATTTCTAATGGGTTTCCCCATAGAATTCATCCACCCCTTTAATATGGAGTCCATTAGCTCAATATTCAACTATCATACAATTGACAGTTCTAGTCCCTTAAGTTTAATTAATGTCTTTTACCCACAAACTTAATTCTTATTAATTCTTGACTAATATTAATTAAACAATATGATTTCTCCTTTAATATATTATTCTCTTAATATATTAATAAATCATAATTAATCCTTTCTCTCCATAATTCATCCTATCAAGTTGCTTTGGTGAAGGCAACCCAAAAGGACCATGCACCATCGGGTCAAGTACATACCAAAATAGTTATGGACTTAGACACTAATCCAACAGTCTCCCACTTGGATAAGTCTAATAATTATTCTACGTATGACTTCAGATCCTGATCTGCAATCATAGCTTTCAACAGCCGCTGTCAACTCTGATCTTATCAGATACGCATGTCCTTTAGATTAGGGATCATATATTCCTCCATTCTTGATCTCGTATAGATATGAGATATGAACTTAATCATTCCTTCTATACTATTTCCCGACTTCCAATTTATGACGACTGACAACAGACTACAATTGATCCATCAATTTAGTCCCGACTCGGCCAAGCGCTTAGGTGCCATCACTAAATCATCGGGGGGCCCAAAGATATTGCTTTTATCCTACTTTGGATAAAAGGAACGGATAAACTTTGACTCAATGCTCGCTTGCACTCACTTACCGAATGACACTCAATAATATGTTTTATAACACCAAGGTACTGGTGGTTTACATATTATCAATGTGCAACCGACTCGCAAGATACAACTCACACATCTCGGTTTCAAGAATATAAGATGTTATCGCCTCACCAATCACTTATGATACAATTCATGGAGTGATCCAAGTGAGCGTGGGTTTAATCCAATGTTCAAATCATATTCATAAGCACTCATGAACGTTGCAGCAAACAATTGCTTATGTCTAATACACTTTAGACAATCCACACACAAATTCACGACAGTCTTCATTCATACCTACTTCCAACGTATGAACGACTGTGGTCCGTTCGAATAAGTTGACTGTTCTGAACCAATTAAATTATTCAGGAAGTCAAAACATGCAAAGTGAAACACAAGACTAATACAAATCCCATATGGCCTCAAACCTTTGAGTATAAATAAAACACCTTTTATTTATCACCATATCGATTACTCATTATTTGTCGTTTCGGGTAATCAACTTCTTACTTGAATCATTACTACATTTGTCCCATGCTCTTACCATGCACACAGTGTTTACCTACGGTTCTTACTTTGTGAAATAGATCAAATGAACACATTTCCAATCATACTCATTTCACAACTCCTAATCCTTTTTCACAAGTGAAAGATATAAAATTCTTACCACTTATAGAATATGCTGGACTCTAACATTTTATGCAATGATCCTTTCATAATGTCATTGTACAAAAATCAAAATGACTATTACCAATGAAATTACAAAGTACTCTATCTGAGATTGTTACAATACAATTCCATAGACGTGATGTCTCTCACTCAAAGTATATTCCTTGAACATCCTTTTGCATAAAATTTTCTAATCTAGACATAGACTCTCAATATCCAACTCCTAATATGGAACCATTTCCATATTTTCCATATGACAACTCATTCTTAATAGAATCTTATCTATTCATAATAATGTCGATATGGTCCATCCAATACTATACTTCCAACTACTCACAAGCTACCAATCCTCGGCGAACTTTGGATCGTCCTTTGATAGTTGTTTAATTATCTTAGTCAAAATCGATTATTTTCCGTTTTCCCTCTAATGCGCTAGACATTTTGAAAATTTTAGAATGGTCAAATATTATAGCATTTGCAATCGATTCGTTACCCGAAGCGTATAGGACACGATGCATAATGTCTTACATAAAGATCTGGCACTTTATCAATCTTCTGCCATAATATTTTATGTGTCGCGTTCTCACAATTCGAACTATGAAGAGGGATACCATAATAATAATCGAAATTTGAGAACGCACTATGTATCCTTGACTAAATTTATTAACATTCCACAACCTCAGCCTTTAGATTTGAAATGAAGCATAATATTCTCTCCCTTAATTATTGCAAAACAACTATTCAACCCTTACAACTTTGTAAAGGATAACCCTTGTTTTCTATAATTAATATTGCTAACTTGCAATACTTGTTTTAAAAATCATACATGCACAACATTTATGCTCCCACTATCATGATGATTATTGTCAAATAAGCATAACACTTTTGCTCCCACTAACTTTGACATGATAATCCTTTATCTAAGCTTCTTAAACTTATACACCTTTGCCTTAGATAGCTCATATGTGTGTCTAAACAATTCAGCCTAATTGCCAAATCTCACAATTCGAAATATGGAAAGGGATACCGTAACCATAATCGAATTTGTGAATACAATTTTCACAATCACTATTTTTTTAAAATCTTTCTTAGCGAAAGCATTTCCTCATAATCATTCTTATGAAGGAGGGAATCTTATAACACTTAGATTTTAGTGGTGTATGTGTTCATATCCATGCGAATTTGTCAAAACCAAAGTTTGCGACAAACCCAAACTCATGTGGACCGAACCTTCTCAATCTTGATTTCTTGCCTTATGGTAACGCGGCTGCCCACCATGTCTTCAAAGTAGTTAAGCAGCTCACCCTTTCCTATCAATGTACTTTTCGTTGATCAAAGTGCTTGCCTTTTATGCATTCAAATGAGAACTCATAGAACTCATATGCGTAATTAACTCGATTGGAATGGCACAGAAACAAGATAGTGTCAACACGATAGGTTGTAAACCTCAAGTCGTGTGCTAGTGATGATCGATAAGGTTTATTCTTGATTTGTTCTTGAAACCTTTCAAGACCTTTGAGACTCCCACTAACTCCTTGACATATAAGATTCTCTTGTGAATAAACATTTCTTGACAAACAAATATTCAAGAGTTAGTGTAGCTTTTATCAAGACAAAACACTTCACAAAATTGGTCCTAGTTGGTCTTTGTCTTATCCAAGACATCACAACTTTCCTTCGTGATATTTGTCACTCAATGTCACAATATTAACTCTAAGACTTGTTTAGGAACGAAGTATGATTGACTTTTTGATCTAACCATTTCTTCAATTCTTGATTCCTCTTCTCAGACATACAATTGTACTAAGACTCACTTAGAGGATCAATTGAGATATAGTTCTTAATCATTAAGACATATCATAAAACATAATAAAAGGTACTCTCCCTTCTTCTTAGAATAGAGAAACTTTTATCTTTCTGCCTACTTGATTCTTCTTATTCGTTCTGCTATTGATTTAAACTCTTTCAAATCAACTCGGAATTACACTTGATCTTATAAGTATAATCATATCCACTAAACCTGTAGTAAATCATGACGAATATCTTTGTCATTCTTGTGGTGGACTTGATCAACACACAACCTTGTGTACTTGATCTCCTAGTCCTTCACTTGACACTTTGCCAACGAATTAGTCTAATTTCCAAATGTGAAAGTTTTTCATTCATCATACACGTTGCATGATTCCAAGTTTCTGTCCAATTGAAACTTGGGCGATGAGAAACTTTCCCTATTTGGTAAATTCTTGACATTTCCACAAATAGCATAATTAAGAATCTAATCCATTATTACTAATAATAGAAACTTTCAAACATCAATTTTTCATACATGCCATTGCAAGGATAAATAAATAAATCAAAATATATTTTATTGCGGAAAAATTTGTCCTTACAATGCAATTCATTGAAAAACTATGCTAATACACATTTCTTAGAAATCTTATTCTAACTCTAAGTAGTAGCACAAGATTCTAATCTTCAAGTAATGCGATCGAAATCCATTTCTTCACGATTAGATTCTGATCACTTCTTTCCTTAAGCTTCCTCTCTTTTCTTCGATCCTATAAGACATCGACACGTAATCTTATCACATCGTGTATTAAGAATCTAGAATAGGAACTTAAAAGAGTTACTTAATGGATTTTACCTAAAGCAGAGCCATACGTTTTGACTCTCCCATCTCTTAGATCTCTTAGGTAAATATGGAAGCTTCGTCTCCAATGCCCCTTCTCTTGGCAATAAAAGCAAATTGACTCTTTTGGAACAACACACGGAACTACTTCTAACTTTTCCTTTCTCTTATGATCAAACTTTTCGATCATGGCATGCCTTTCGTTGCCATTGCCTATATCCATAGAGGTCCGGAAGGCAGCTCCCCCAATCAACTTTACTTTTCCAGTGCGCCAAATCATTGTTGATTCAACAGCAATAAGCATATAGATGAGATCAATGAGGGTTACGTCGTGGTTCATCATATAGTACTCTCTTACGAACTCACTATATGACTCAGGAAGTGACTGAAGAACCCAGTTAATAGCCAGCTCCTCACAGACAACAGATCCCAACATTCTTAATCTATCAATGTGTGACTTCATCACTAGGACGTGTGCACACACCGATTTTCCTTCTTCATGTTTACTTGCCAAAAGGGCTTGAGTGAGCTTGAACTTTTCAAGCCTTCGAACTTGTGGGTTTGGGAGAATAATTGGAGGAGGTGGAGGAAGTGAAGCATGATCTCTTGTTCCTCGATCGAATCGTGGAATATCATCTTCATGTGGAAAGCTTGTTCCACGGGATTTGGGAATACCATAGTTGTCATACTTTGACATCTACAAAATGGGAGAAAACAAATTCAAGTTAGTTGATTAGAATCCTCGATGTGACACCCAAATGAAACATCGAGGCTAGGATCCAACACAATACACTACAACCTAGAAAAGGGATGCCGTAATCTAGTTGCAGAATATTTGAAGGTAGGTAAATGACGATTTACCAATTTCCACCATGAAAAACGAAAAAGAAATTTAAGTTTTAAATCTATTGAAAATTCCTAGATCTTTTGAGATTCATTGAACATTTCAATGGCATATTTAAATCTCGATATGCCCCTCTAGTTTGTGACTGGGATGCCGAGGATCACAAAGCGGGTGTGAATAACCATGCAAATCTACATGGTGCCCCACATGTTACAGTCACCTATTCGATGTGCTGGTTAACCACACACGCTCCACCGAACTATGACAAAAATTGAGTCACCCTTTTCTACCTTTGCTTAGAACCATTTAGTGTGCCGGTTAACCACACACGCTCCACTAACGTCTTCGCAAGGGCACAAAGTGTAATTTCATGGGATTGCATCAATTCACTTTTGCCTAAAGTAACTAAGATTGGGAATTTTATAAAAGCATTTAGCTACTTTTGTATTTCATTATACTTATAATGGAAGGTTTCTGTCCTATCCTACCCGTTCGGCTAACGACCCTCCACTAGTGAAGAGTGCAGTAGGTAAGAGTGGATACCCATTTAATCGCCATTTTATAGGCAATTTCCTTAAACACCCCTTATAGACCAGCTTCGTGAATGAGGTCTACTAACGGTAAGACTAACTTATACTCATACATACATATAATGTTAAACTTTTAATGTTATATATAGTATAGGGTGTATTTTACACTTTTAAAATACTAGGTGGTCTAATTTAATAAATTATACTTTTAATTTAACTAAATGCGAACCTAAACTTTATGGATTTATTAAATCTCCTTTAATTATACACCTTAATTAATTAATAAAACCATAAGGGTGTTATTTGAACTTTTCAAAACTACACTAGGGTTTTAGAATTTAACATTTCTAAATTAAACTTTTAATCAACTTTTAAATTCCAAAACTTGAGGGCAAGTTTTGAAACATTTCAAAACATTAGGGTTTTAACTATTTAAATTTCAAAACCAAAACTTTTAAGTTCTAATTTAAACTATAAAACTTACATGGGCATAATTGAAACTTTTTCACAACACAAGGATCAAATAACAAATAATAGAAATTAAACAATTAATTTTTTCATTATCTATATTTGACCTAATTTCAATTTCTTGCAAGATAAATTACCCAATTAATACAAATAATCAATCTTTAATCATATAAGGAAGTTATTATCTAATCAATTGGTAATTATCTTGTGTTTTGGCAAGGATAATATTTTAGAAACATTAAAAATCGTATTTTATCAGTTTAAAACGAATATGGTAATTATCCTTAAGCAAAACAGCAAGTAAATCCGAAATTTCCTCTGTCTGACGCTCCGACTCGCCGAGTCCATCTAGTGACTCGTCGAGTCAGTTCGAACAGAAGGCCAAAATTCGATTTTTAGTAAATAATTCAACATAGCATCACATACAACAGAAACCAATCAAGCCTCTGATACCACTGATGGGTTTTATACATAAGAACAATCCTATGTGCTCATACAAACCCTAATGCTTGGATCTAGGTTTCTCTATTGTACATGCAATGTATCCAAGACTTACAATCTTAGATCTAACATATTATAAACTGAAATTAGGGTTTAAAGAGTTACCTTTGATTGTTATGTAGCAATAACAATCTCAATTCCTCCTTGTAATGACTTTAGAAAGCTTAGAGTCACAAATGTCACTCCTCTAATGGTTCACAAACACCAAGAGCAAGAGGATGAAGAATAAGGAGAGAGGAGGCTGCCCAAAAACCATCCAAAACCCTAAGGGGTTCCTTCCACACATTTTTGGTGCTCTATAGATCTTTAAATAGTGAGGCTATTAGGGTTATCTAACAAGGAAACCCTAATTTGGATGCTTGGGCCCTAAGCAACCCATGGACTCCTTCCTTAAAGGCCTAGGACGATTTCTAATGGGTTTCCCCATAGAATTCGTCCACCCCTTTAATATGGAGTCCATTAGCTCAATATTCAACTATCATACAATTGACAGTTCTAGTCCCTTAAGTTTAATTAATGTCTTTTAGCCACAAACTTAATTCTTATTAATTCTTGTCTAACATTAATTAAACAATATGATTTCTCCTTTAATATATTATTCTCATAATATATTAATAAATCATAGTTAATCCCTTCTCTCCATAATTCATCCTATCAAGTTGCTTTGGTGAAGGCAACCCAAAAGGACCATGCATCATCGGGTCAAGTACATACCAAAATAGTTATGGACTTAGACACTAATCCAACACTTTCATCTTAAATCTTTATATTTAGCTAGGGTTTTCTACCTTATCCCTTTTGGTTGGTTTTCGACCTCCATTTGTGAGTTGAGCAACTTCAGAAGGTGGGAATGACAGATATGAGGTCCCTTGGTCCTTTAGTATCATAAAAATGGAGTCTTGATGGGATGTTTGGCCTCATGCATGGGTTTCAGACCTTGAAAAGGTCTTAATGGAGGTATTGGGTGTATATGAGGCATGCAAAGGCATAAAGTTGCGAACTTTATGCCATAGGACATCTTAACAGACTTAGATCTAGCTTTTGGACGTAAAGGAAACAAGTATTAAGCACTTAATGGAGAAAGTGCTTAAATTGGTTTTACGTTGGGCGTAACCCAATGTACGCCGCACGTAGTCCCATATCCCAATACGATGTGCGTACCAGGATGGTACGCTAAGCGTACGCATCAGATGGGTCGAATCTGTTTTGGGCCTTTGGGCTATTTGGGCCTCATTTAATTATTGAGCATGGTGTATTCTGGGAATTCTGAATCATATCATCTGTTATGGGCCTTGGAAATATTGATTGGGCCTTATTGGGCCATGAGGCCCATTAAGGATTTTGGACATGGACTTTGGGCCCATTAGCAAGGGATGGATAATTGGGCCTTATGGAAGGTCTGGGAGTTTGGTTTTTCCCTTTGTTAATTAATGTCCTTACATTATCTAATATTATTATTCAGCACAGGAGGTTACAGACAGTTAGGAGAGCAGCTTTTGTATTCAGCGGACAGAGGTGAGTCTCCTCACCATACCAATGGGTCGAAGGCACCAAGGTTGGCCCATTAATTGTTATGTATATGCTATTTGGATTAATGATATGCATTGTTCTAGTTGTTTCTGTGTATGGAAGACCTCAGGGGGTTCCCGAGGCATGTAGGTATAAGACCGTGGAGGGTTTCTACGACATCCTAGGTTAAAGACCTCGGGGGGTTCTCGAGGCACTTAGGTGTAAGACCTTCGAGTGTTTCCTTGGCATCCTAGGTCAAAGACCCCGGGGGGTTCCCGAGGCATTGGGCTAAGACCATGTGAGGGTTCCCATGGCACCCGACATAAGACCCTGGAGGGTTTCCAGGGCTTCCTTATATGTTGTTATGCATGGCTTATGTGTTATGTATATCTGATTAGCTAGTATGATATGTTGTGCATGTTGTGTGTGGGTGTTCTCTGGGGAACTCACTAAGCTTTCAAGCTTACCGTTTGTGGATTTGTTTCAGGCACATCTGAGCCCAAGGTCAAGGGCAAGGCGTGATAGCGCGGCGTGCACTCTATCTCTCTTTCACTAAAATGTTTTGGGACACTCTGATGTTTTAAACAAAGATGTAATGAATGTGGATTTGAAAACAATTATGTTGGAATTTCATGGTTTATGCAAGTGTGTTTATTAATTAAAAATGAAAAAATTCTTTGGAAAATTTGGGTCGTTACAGCAAAAGACCCATTTGAACCCATGGGTTGGTGAGTAGTAGATGGAACAATCTCTCATTTAGAGTTATGAACTAAGGATATGTATTCATCGTTCTTTGCTTGACGCCATAATGGGTCTTTGGATGCTTGAATGTGGGTAGTTGGTTCGAGAGCAATAGGAATGGGATGAATAGTGGTGGTGTTTACAAACTTAGGATTGAAATATTTGGGATTTTGTTTTCGTAAGCATTGTGTTGGATATTGTGATGAAGGTGGTGGTGGATTCGGCAATGAAGGTGTAGGTTAAGATGAAATAGGAGGGTAAGAAGTAGCGGTAATGAATAAGGTGACGTGATAGGAGTATCAGGAACAGTGGGTGGGAAGGCATTCGATGTGGTATCGGTGAAGAATTCATCCACAGTGGGAAGTGAGATAGATGGAGCTGGGGAGTTTTTGTAGGGGAAAGTGTGTTCTATAAACTCATTATGATGAGAGTGATATATACAACTAATTTAGCATTGGAATAGCCTAAGATGAGGCAAGGAATGGAGTATGGTTGTAATTTTGAGGTGGAGTAGCATCGAAGCCATGGATAACAGAGACATCCAAAAGGCTTTAATTTTGCATAGTTGGGAGAACAACCATACATGAGATCATATGGACTTTTGGAGTTTAGGATTGGAATTAGTAAATGGTTTATGAGGTGCACGGTTGTTTGAAAAGCATGGGACTAGAAGGTTAGAGAGAGGCATGCATAGTGTAGCAAGGCAAGGCCCGTTTCAACAATATGTCGATGGTATCCTTCAGTTGTGCCATTTTGCTCAGGTGTGTGATGGAGGGCAGTGTAATAAGATATCCCCATGGATTGGATCAGTAGTATGAGAACTTGATATTATCGACCATTATTAGTGAATATGGAAACAATGGGTTTGTTAAAATATTTTTCCATTAGAAGTCTAAATTGGGTAAAGATTATTGACACATCAGACTTATGTTTAATAGGATACAACCAAATATATTTTGAGTAATGATTCATAAACACAACATAATAAGCAAATTCATCAATCGCTTTTTGAATAGGTCCCCAACCATCAAAATAAATGGGCTGCAATGGTTTATTTGAAGTAAAAGAATTTGGACGAAAGGGTAGATTGTGTCTTTTATTAACAGAACATGAAGCACAATGAAACATGGTTGTAGATAAAGACTTAAAATTGAGACATAAAACAATAATAAGATGTTGAAAAACATGAACAAATGGATGTCCAAGTATGTGATGATAATCAATAGGTGATGCTTTAGTGGTAGCATTTAGTTTTGGAAGAATGGCTTGATTGGCATAGTAGACATCATTTATGTTCTTTCCCCGCATGAGAGGCATCCCCATAAAAAGATCCTTGCCAAGAAAATACAAGGAAAAAATTAAATAGAGACTTGATTAGCATGAAAAAGTTTGGCAACTGAAATGAGGTTTTTACGAATATTAGGAACACAAAGCACGTTACAAAAGTTCAAAACTTGAGATGAGGTGGGTATTTTTGTGTGACCCGTGTGAGAAATGGGAAGAGTTGTACCATCACTAAGAAGGATTTCATCTAGTCCACCATATTCTAATATTGTGTGTAGGGAAGATTTATATGATGTTAGGTGATGAGAAGCCTCAGTGTCAAACATACAAGGTGCATTAAGTGGAGTGGAGTGTGAACTCAAATAGGTAGCATTTGCAACAGGATTGGAGATGTTGGCGCATGTGATGTTGTTGTCATTCAAATAACAAGCAAGTTTCTTGCAATCACAAGTCCCATGATGTGACAACCCGAATTTTTTTCCATCAATGTTAGCCCGATTCCGTTAATAAAATTTGAATTTTATATAGTTCTGTCAAACTATTATGATTAGGAAAATCATTTAGGTTATATAATTAAATCTATATGTGAGTCGGAACCAAAATCGCACGAAAACCCGAGTCACTTAGAAAATCATCGAAAACCGACCTGACTGGTGTTCTCGACCGTAAACCCATTTACGTCCGTAAACCATTTAACGGTCGTAAACCTGTTTACGGTTGGTGACAGGTGACCCCCACCATCGACCATGCACCCAACCTATAAATACATGATTCCTACCCTTATTTACACTTTTCTGGCCAAAAACGCCTCAAGACTCTCTCAAGTTTCATCCAACAAAAGCCTTATTTTCACCCCCACAAACGTAAGTTCACTTATTATTCATCTTATTCATGTAAAAGGCTTCGTATTCATTCATTTGATTCATCACTTTCATCACCATCTTTATGCTCTTGAAGAGTTTACGACCGTAAACCCTTCAAATGTTCATGAGTGGGCCGTAAACCCTTCATGTGTTCATAGCCCGTAAACACATCATGGGTCGTAAACCCTTCATTTGTTCACGGGACGTGAACACATCATGGGCCGTAAACCCATGGTGGTTGGCCGTGAACTCCTTTTTTTCCCTCATTCTTGATTCTAACACTTCATTGTGAGTGTTTCCGACATCCTAAGGGTGTTTCCTATGCTTGTTAGTGGTTTTAGACACTAATTGTAGGCCTATACATGTTAATATGTGCTTAATAGGATCATATTGTGCTCGGGACTTCACTTAGCATACCAAGCATCTAATATTTGTCATTCATCCAAGTCATTCACAAACAAGTAAGTTCATACCCATATGATTTTACTATTTTTAATATTTTCAGGGGGGATACATGCCAAAAACAAATGATTTTGTGAACTTATATAAAAGAATTTCAACAAGTTTAAAACTTATGCAATTGATACAACCAAAAGATATCCATGTTTTATAAAATATTTAGATATTTTATCCCTTTTGTAACATGCTGAGCATAAGGGACGTTTTCAATGTACAACCATAATTGCATAGTTTTCGAATCAATACACGAATTAAGTATGTATACAAGCATACAAACTATAATAGGTATTGTTTGGGAATTCAATACACAGTTTTACATATACAAGCATAACACTTTTGCTCCCACTATCATACATGCATAACACTTTTGCTCCCACTAACTTTGACATGATAATCCTTTATCTAAGCTTCTTAAACTTATACACCTTTGCCTTAGATAGCTCATATGTGTGTCTAAACAATTCAGCCTAATTGCCAAATCTCACAATTCGAAATATGGAAAGGGATACCGTAACCATAATCGAATTTGAGAATACAATTTTCACAATCACTATTTTTTTAAAATCTTTCTTAGCGAAAACATTTCCTCATAGTCATTCTTATGAAGGAGGGAATCTTATAACACTTAGATTTTAGTGGTGTATGTGTTCCTATCCATGCGAATTTGTCAAAACCAAAGTTTGCGACAAACCCAAACTCATGTGGACCGAACCTTCTCAATCTTGAGAGACACGTCTTTGGGTACAATTACATGTACTAGTGGAAGACTACCGTTATGAATCAAAGTCTCCTCGAGGGAGAGCGTGAATTTGTGTATATATCTATACGGGACTGACAATCCCGCACCTTGCTGTTAGCTACAAGAGGACCAACAAGTCTACGGGTGACAAAGTCATAGAGGATATTGGTGTCCGATTCACGTTGTATCAGTTATTATGGTCATAAAACTCGCAAGTAGATAACAACGATATATTTTACGTAGTAATATACTTTACATGAACAATGCTTATTTAACATACGTATGGAAAATACATGGTTTCATTTCGAGTAATGAAACTACTATACATACTGGTGGTATCCATGGTTTTCAAACAGAACACTCTATACATACTGGTGGTAACCAGAGTTTTCAAACAGAACATTCTTTTCATACTGATGATAGCCTGGGTTTTCTTACAAAAGGTATTTTACATCTAAAACATTATTGTACAATTCATCTGGTGATAAATAGAAATTCGAACTAATACTTTATGGAACATTCTAACGAACTCATATGTTAGAAAATACTGGATTTTCTTGGAAACATACAAGCATTTTCATTGATTCATTAACATGTTTTTCATTACAAAAATATGCTTTTGAACTCACTGGCTTTTATGTTGATACTCTCTTTTCAAAACCGCTTGTATTCTCAGGAAATCAGTAGACAGGTACCCCCGCAGCTTTTGAGAAGATGGAATGTATAGAGTCACACTTTTTATATTTTGCTATACTTTTGATGTGTACAATCTATGTATCAAACAGATGTAAATATTCTACTTATTCAATGTAACGGTTGTGTTTACTTTGATTACTATGATGCAATTGTTATGATACTACAACATGACGTCCTCAACCTCCGAACGTTTCCGTCGTTCCGGTTTGGGGGTGTGACAGATTGGTATCAGAGCTATTGTTTATAGTGAACTAAGTATACCAAACCTTACATGGTATATAACTATAAACACTAAAAGAGGGTCGAAGTGCTCTAAAATTGAAAGTATGCTTTTTGAAATATAAGTATTTTATAAGAAGTATACAAGTATATATACATACTAGGAGCAGTATCAAAAGAAGAGCAGAACAAAAGTAATTAAATGTTGGACACTATGGTTAAACCTGAATAGTTATGTAGTCATATGTGGGGCCAATATAACCTGATCAACTATATCTGTCTGAGATATGACCAACATGTGTCTGGGAGTGACTGTGGTGTTGCAACGAGTCTACAACTTACCAACTCTATCTGCAAATACAACATTAGAACATATAGCAAACATTTAAAATATTATAGGAGTGACTAATAAGGATCATTCCCCTATAAGTATTATTAGATTAGACGTTTATTAACTATCTCTTTTACCCCTATTCTCGCATAGATATCATGGCTAGATTCTATCTTCCCTAACCAAGGGAATGGAGGATGGTTAGAGGCTGAACCGGAGGAGGACTTTGAGAAAGAAATGCATGAAGATGCTGAATCAAAGCCTGAAGTCAAGAATTTACCCCTTGTTGCTCCAATTCCAAATCCTAACCCTCGACCGGAGTTTCGAGGCCCAACACCTATGTGGGCTGAGAACTTGGGCAGGTGGAGCCATTAGCAGGGTCAAACTCCACCATACAATGGGGACTGCAACTTCCACAATCTGAGCGAAGGAGGCTCAGCAAACAGAGTTTTTCCCATCTTGGTTCGTCGAGTGGCTCGCAAAGTTGAGCTAGGAATGGCAACCATTCAACGAACCGTGGAGCTTGATGCGGACACAAACGCCAATACAGATCGTATTCGTAATTTTGAAATTGCACATGGGAGAGCTATGAGAGAAAATGAGGCTCTGCAGCAAGAGCTAGTTGTAACTCAAGCTGAAGTCATATAACTCGAAGCACGCCAGACAGTATATGAGAGACACCTGCTTGATGTGGAGCGTCAGCTAGCCGAATTAAGGATTCATCCGAGGGGTGCCCGTCGCCATTAGCAGATGCTCTACTCATCCTTTCTTTTGGTTTAAGGAATAGCCTTCATATCTATTCTCTAAGTAGCACTTTTACCTATAAACATTCCTGTTTTGCAAGTACTGTTTCGCTAGTTCTTTATACTGTCAAGATTTCCCTCTGTTGATATGTTGTAGACCTACTCCGAGGTCAAATTTTCTAAACTCTGTGTAGTCTCAATACCAACTATAATGACAACAATCTTATTTCAGTTAAATATCATCATTATCAAAATTTATTCTAGTTCAGTAGTGTGCAAACTGAATAACTCTATCAAAGTCTTATCACTATTTCATCTATGAAATTAATAACTGAAAGATGTCGCCTCACAAATGTCCCGTCAGAAATTCATTCAAGAATAGTCACTTCAAATACAAAAGTTTATTTCATATAGACTTCCTTTATGGATGGTTATCAGAACACTATGGAAGTCTGATCATGATACTCTCGGAAACCGGTAAAAGTTAACTTAAATAACACTCGTGCAATACCCACTTCCATAGAATACACTTCAGGAATGTTGTCAGAAACATTCAGGATAGTCCATCAAGGCGTGGAATTTATAAGTATATAAAAATTGGTGAGATGCAACTACCAATGACCATCGTTACTCACAAGATTGTTTCTCGTCATGCCACAGAAACATGTCTTCACAAGGAGGTAACCAACCAATTTGCGAGACACCAATTCTGCAGATAGACTCCGCTACATTTCAGGACGCGGTCGAAGCCACCATGACAGCTGTCATCGCACAATTCAATGCCGAAAATCCCAAATGAGAATGGAAACAGTTTCAACAATTCAAACCGTAGTAACACATAAGGAAACCGACAAGGGCCTAGCCATGATGATACTCTAGCTCACAAACCTAAGAATAATAAACAAAAGTTATGGAACAAAAAGGAGCGCAAGTTATCTCAAAAACTTGCCAAGAGACAACAACCTGTGGCAACCCTTACAACCACAACACCTGCTACTCCAGTACCAATGCCAGTACGGCAGTATGCTGGAAACCTACCGGATTGCAAGAAATGCAATTTCCACCACTTAGGAAAATACCGCAAATTGCATTTGTAAGAACTGCAACGGATAAGGACACACCACTCATTTCTGCAGAATACCAGCACAACTAACCATCCAAGTCCTCGACGTTGACTTAAGTTAGGTCTGTTATAGGTCCGACGAATCTGGACAATTCAAAAGAGACTGTCCAAAGACTAAAAATGACGAAGAAGCTTGCTTCCGTAGGACTCTGACTCAACATATCACTTCAACTACCAATGCAAGTATAATTCAAGTATTCCATGCATGTGGTGAAATGGGGCATTTCAAGAGAAACTGTCTGAGAATGAGAAATGACGGATGAGAAGCAGGAGTTTAACGACACGACATATAAGAGAAATGAAGAACCCCTTTTTTGAGATTTTGGTACGTCTTCTATATACAATTACTTTAAAGATTTAATTTAGATTAATAATAAGGCTATGTTTGGCGGACTAGCTGAAAAGCTAGTTGTTAGCTGAAAAGCTAGCTGATGGCTGAAAAGCTAGTTGTTAAATAAAAAGCTAGCTGATAGCTGAAAAGCTAGCAGATAAAAAATAACGTTTGGTAAAACTAGCTGAAAAGCTAGCTAAAATATATAAAATTACATAAAAGGACATGTAAGAATATGTGTCTATAATTAATTAAGGGGTGTATTTGGAAAATTTTAAAAAAGCTCCTAAAAAGCTAGTCTAAGTAGCTTTTCAAAAAGCTAGCTTATCAGCTACTTTTTTGGCTTACTAAACATGACAAGATAAAAAAGCTCGAAAAATAAGCTAGCTTATTAGCTAGCTGTGGCGCGCCAAACACAGCCTAAAATTCGGGGAAATTAAAAAGTAATTATAAATAACTCACTCGTCCAAACAAGTCACAACATTCATAAGAGAACTAAAGATTAGCGCATGTGAGCTATGATGACTTAGTACGTACTTCAGAAGTAAGCATATCTAAGATTTTGCAGAATTAGAGTGAGTGATTCTGCCTTCATTCTTGTTCCTTGTCTGGTTGTGGATTTAGGGCAGATTCACTCAGTCGACCGTCTTATTCATCTTAATTATACATCACTTGTATAAGCCAAGCGATCATAGAGGTACCATGAAGGATCATAATATAAAGTATCTTCACTAGTTATCAAAGCACTTTCACTGATAGTATTCGTTTATTGCGATATAATTGGTGGCAGTGGTATTATTGAGAAAGCACTAGAAAGCCTACATAGAGTGCACTGTCGAGCACACTCGGGGTACACCATTGTTATAATAGACATCTCTTTCAAATTGAATCAACACTTGTTTCTATAGACAATCTTGTGTCGTCATTCGACGTGAATTGGCATTGTCCTCACCGTACCAAGTTCATATGTTATGAACGCCCACCTCCTTAATCGACTAATGAACGAAACCCTCGTCACTCATAACGATAATCCAACCCAGGCATCAAAATTTCCTTTTGTATTCTAAACCTCGAAGCACTCAAAAGAAGAGTACTAAGACTTCCGAAACTTTGCTGACATATATTCAGCAGATCTTCCAAGACCACCACTCGCCTGACAGGTTAAGTTCAAGCATAGAGACTAACACAAATCTATATTCAAGAGATAGTATGTCTGCATGGTGTGCCTGTGTCTATTATCTCTGATCGGGATAGCAGATTCGCCTCGAGATTTTGCCAGTCACTGCAGAAGGCTCTTGGAACTAAGCTGGATATGAGAACAACTTACTATCCACAAACTGATGGGAAGAGTGAGAGAACCATTCAAACATTGGAAGACATGTTGAGGGCATGTGTCATAGATTTTTGCAAGTCGTGGGATACCCATCTGCCCTTGGCTGAATTCTCCTACAACAACCGCTATCATACTAGCATCAAGGATGCGTCGTTTGAAGCCCTCTATGGCCGTACGTGCAGATCCCCTACGTGCTAGGCTGAGGTGCGTGACAAGCAGCTAGTCAAAGGACAAGTCCCCAATAGCACTCTTACAGGCCCGAAAATCATCTGAGGGACTACATAAAGGATCGTGTAAATCCGGGAACGACTAAAAGCTTCAAGAGATAGACAAAAGAGCTACGCCGATAAGAGACGAAAACTTATGGAGTTTCAGGTTGGTGGTCGTGTTATTTTGAAGGTCTCACCCTGGAAAGGCATGATACGCTTTGGAAAGCATGCAAAGCTGAACCCGATATACATAGGACCATTCGAGATCCTCGCTAGCATCGGTCCCATAGCTTACAAACTTCGTTTACCCCAAGAGCTTAGCAACATTCAATTTGTCTTCCACATGTTGAACCTTAAAAAGTGTTTATCCGACGAAACACTTGTGATCCCTTTTGAAGAGATCGAGATAAATGAGAACCTTAATTTCATGGAAGAACCAGTCGAAATCATGGATCGAGAAGTCAAAAAAACGAAACAAAGTCGCATACCGATAGTGAAGGTCCGCTGGAATGCCAAACGAGGACATGAATTCACTTGGGAGCGTGAAGACTAGATGAAATAAAAATACCCGCATCTTTTTCCGAGTCCATAATTTGTATTATGTGTTTGAATTTCGGTACAAAATTCCCTCTATGGGGGGGATGATGTGACAACCCGAATCTTTTTCCATCAATGTTAGCCCAATTCCGTTAATAAAATTTGAATTTTATTTAGTTCCATCAAATTCTATGATTTGGAAAATCATTTAGGTTATATAATTAAATCTATATGTGAGTCGGAACCAAAATCGTGCGAAAACCTGAGTCACTTAGAAAATCATCAAAAACCGGCCTGACTGGTGTTCTCGGCCGTAAACCCATTAATGGCCATAAACCCGTTTACGGTTGGTGAAAGATGGCCCCCACCACCAACCATGCACCCAACCTATAAATACATGATTCCTACCCTCATTTACACTTTTCTGGCCGAAAACTCCTCAAGACTCTCTCAAGTTTCATCCAACAAAAGCCTTCTTTTCACCCCACAAATGTAAGTAATTCATCCCTTTCACTTGTTATTCATCTTACGCATGTAAAAGGCTTCATATTCATTCATTTGATTCATCACTTTCATCACTAGCTTTATGCTCTTGAAGAGTTTACGGTCATAAACCCTTCAAATGTTCATGATTAGGTCGTAAACCCTTCATAAATGGGCCGTAAACCCTTCAAATGTTCATGAGTGGTCCGTAAAACCTTCATGTGTTCATAGGTCGTAACCACATTATGGTCCGTAAACCCTTCATGTGTTCATGGGCCGTAAACCCATGGTGGTTGGCCGTAAACTCCTTTTTATCCTTCATTCTTGATTCTAACTCTTCATTGTGAGTGTTTCCTACATCCTAAGGGTGTTTCCGATGCTTGTTAGTGGTTTCAGACACTAATTGTAGGCCTATACATGTTAATATGTGCTTAATAGGACCGTACTGTGCTCGGGACTTCACTTAGCATACCAAGAATCTTATCTTTGTCATTCATCCAAGTCACTCACAATCAGGTGAGTTCATACCCCTATGTTTTTACTATTTTTAATGTTTTCAGGGGGATACAAGTCAAACACAAATGGTTTTGTGAGCTTATACAAAATAATTTCAACAAGTTTAAAACTTATGCAATTGATAAAACCAAAAGATTTCCATGTTTTATAAAATATTTAGATATTTTATCCCTTTTGTAACATGCTGAGCAGAAGGGACGTTTTCAACGTACAACCATCATTGCATATTTTTCGGATCAATACACGAATACGTACATATACAAGCATACAAACTATAATAGGTATAGTTTGGGAATTCAATACACGGTTTTACATATACAAGCATACAAACTATAATAGGTATAGTTTGGGAATTCAATACACGGTTTTATATATACAAGCTTATAAACTATTATAAGAATATAGTTTAGGGAACAAATGTGTCTTTTATAAACTTATCCATTATTTATGATGAGATTGAAACTTAATCTGGAAGATCGATTAGATCTTAAGCAGGTAAATAAATATTTAAACAGCAAGAAGGAACGCAATATAAAGAACAACTCAAGGATGAATCAAACGTGTCGAATGATTATAAAATAAACCCTCAGAAGAGCTCGATCAAGAACATCAAGTGTAGAGGGTTGGAGATTTACAAG
Source organism: Lactuca serriola (assembly GCF_051521515.1). Taxonomy (NCBI): domain Eukaryota; kingdom Viridiplantae; phylum Streptophyta; class Magnoliopsida; order Asterales; family Asteraceae; genus Lactuca; species Lactuca serriola. The sequence goes on along the minus strand of NC_136416.1, from coordinate 203,485,282 downwards.
AACGATAAAGAAATCTGCACAGCTATCGTAATGATCGTTACTTCTCTTTTTTTCGATTACCTAATATGCATGCAAGCATATCTTTATATAGTAAACCTAATAAACTCACAGTTGGACAGGCCCAAAACCTGAGTACAAAATAAATGGACTAACAGCCGAGCCCAATGACGCAATCTTCAAACGAGTCTTCAACTCAACAATCTCCCCCTTTGCGTCAATTGGAGCGAGATCTTCACTTGTTACTTGGGCCAGCAGCAGCAGCAGGTACCTTCTTCTTCACAGTCTGAAACAGACGAGAGACAAGAGGAAGTATCGTCTGTTTGAATCTGATGTACCACTGGATCATATCGTTGAAGTATTTGACATCATCTGCTGCATTCTCTTTACACCGCCGGATGATGAACATCACATGCTCAAGACAAGCAGTGGTATAAAGATGTTTATCCGCTAAAGCAAAGAGGCATTTCTGTCCTTCTGCTCTAGTTAACATGACCGTATTGCGCTTTGGGTCGATCTTGCCCATCTTCATTTGATTAAGATCACTGGCCGATCCCACAGGAGCTATCTTCGGTTTCTTCTTGAAGACTGTGGCTATCTCCTGATCCATTAGGGCGACCTCCATGATGTAACAAACAATCATCCTCTTGAGATGGTCTATAATTGGACCATATTCAGCTTCATTCGTCAAAAGGATGTTGTGCAAAACGATCCAATCATGAGGGTTTAGGTTCGGTAGATCTGCCAATGATATAAGATGTTCGGTTCTAGCAGACCCTCTTATTACCCTGAACCGAACGTTGATGAATTTTCCTTCGGTATAAGGCTTTAAGACCCGAACGTTCACGATCTTCTGAGCGCTCCATGTTTGGTATTGTGGTTGAGCGGCCTTCAGATAGAACTCGATAAGCTCCTTATCGACCTCAGAATTAGGATGAGGGACTTCAAAAATATTGGAGAAGGCGTGGAAGATAAACGCCTTTCGAGTCAACGGCATATCGAACTGCGAATCGACAGAATTAATGCAGTCGAAGGAGATCACCGGTTCGAGCCATAGGATGCTAGGAATATCTATGGCCTCCTTAATCATTCTCTCTCGAGTCCAAGCAGGGAAAAGAGTTTTCCTGCTCTCGAGGAGATTGTGGGCTTCTTTCTTCTTTCGTTTAGCTTCTTCAGCTTCACGCGCCACACGATTGATATCATCTTTCTCATTGCGACTGTTTTTGCGTTTAAGCAAGTCAGCAATGGTTTCTTTATCATCTTCTTCTTCTTCCTCAGCTATGTTCTTTCCTTTGTCCTTCACACCCGAACCCGAAGTTTGACCAGTCGGAGGTGGTTCGGTTGTGTGAGCAGCTTTTGAGGAAGGAGGTGGTTTCGATCCGGACTTCGCTTCTCCCCCTTGTTTCGGATTGGACACAAAACTAGGTAAGCCTTCAACTTTGCTAAGAAGGTCTAGGGCAGGAGCAAGTTTTTCAGCAAGGGTTCGCCTCACCGAATGATTGAGAATCGGATCGTGTGCTTCCCGGATGTTGGATAGGGCAGCGTGTACATCCGAAACACAAGTTTTGATAACCTCCCGTTCGGATCGAAGAGCTTCAATCTGTTGCTGAGAGTTTGAAAGCTGAGTGCTCTTGACCTTAAGGGCGGTGGTTTTACTTGCCAAAACGTCCATTAATGAGTTTTCGGCAGCGAGATCCTCTTGAAGCTTAACGAGGCGCTCATCAATGGAGGCACGAAGGGCCGAGTTGTCGTCGCTTATGGATTGGCGAAGTGTAGCGAACGACTGTAACTCCATTGAGACGAACGTGGCCAATTGTTGAAGGATTGGTTCCAACGTTGTCTTTGTGGCGTCTGCACTCTCTTGTAAGGACTTCAACAGGGAAGAGGCGTCTGAGAATAGTTTATCGACTTTTGCGGTCGCAGCCTCATAGGCTTTTGTGGAGGCATCAATGGCGGCTGTGGCTGAAGCAACAGAATCATGCTGAGCCCTGAAGAAGGCGTCAACAATCTTCTGAAGAGCGGCTTCAAAGAGAGAGGACTGAGTGTTAGAGGATGACGCAAGAAGTAAGTCAACCTTCTCGTTTAGCTCCTTTAGATGCTTCTTTGTTACTGGAGCATCGTCCTCATCGTCACTTTGAACCTGAAACGGCCTAAAGTAGACCGAATCGAAGGTCATATTTTCACCGCCAAGGAAGGGGTTGTCTCCATCAGAGGCATGATCTGGAGATGGAGGAGGTGGGGAAGCTGGAGGTGTTGTGGTGTGGGTAGGTTCAGGTTGAGTGTTGGTTGGGGTAGTTTTGGGTGGTGGTTGAGTGTGGGTAGGTTCGGTTGTATGCTGGGTTTCGGTTTGAGGTGGTTCGGTAACAGGTGGTGTTTCGGTTGCACTGGTATGAACCCCCGTATCAGATACGTTGGTTGTTACCTTTGTAGTTGTTGTAGTGGTATCTGTGAAAATGGGTGGTGGTATAGGGAAAGAGGTTTTAGGGATGGTGGTAGTGGGGTTTATGGTCGGAATGGAAGTAGGGATTGTTTGAGGAGGTGAGGGAATTGGTGAGACAGGAATTTCCATGTCTGGGGTAGGTGATCGGGGTGGGGTGTTGCCTCTAGGAGGAGTTTCGCCTCTTTGAGAGCCGTCCGAACCCGAACTCTCGCCTTCTGAGTCACTCGAAGAGGAAGCGATAATAAGCTTTTGCTTCGGTTGAGTCTTCCTTCTCTTCGGCTGCGGGGACTTGGCAGGTTTGGTTGGTTTCCTCTTCCTGGGAGAAGGACCTTTAGGAGCTTTGGTCACTTACTTCCCTTTTTCTGCCTTTTTGCCCCTATGAACAGGCTTGTCAGCGTCATGGATTGACTTGAGCATTTCCTGTGTAAGTACCCTAGGACCAGACGCCTTGAACTCCTTAATGGTCCTGATGATCCTGCTGTCAGAGGGAACATCGCCATACATTGTCTCCGAAATAGAGCCAACGAAAGAAAAATTGGATACATCGATGCACCAGCAGCAGGTGGAATATCGAATTTGTTCATCGCCCATTTGGTGATGATTGTCCAGAACCGGGCATACGACACCTTAGAGTGTCGTGAAGAGGAAGAAAGGCTCTGGATGAGTTGCTGCCAGAGAACCAACCCATAGTCAAGATTTACGCCGTTGTAGACGCCGTATAAAATCGACAAGAACAGTCGACTTGAACCATCGGATCCTGAGCTCCGTTCAGATAAGCCCTTGAAGAGGACTGTAAACATGCCGTTCCATTGTGGCGGCAAGCAGGATTTCTTAAACTTCGCGATGGAGGTGAGGACCTCCGTGTACCCCATATTATAAAACATGTTGTAAAGCATCCCAACCGGAATTGTCTCCGGATTAATTCTTGAAGGGTCAGCAGCCAACCCTAGCAGTGTACCAAATCGTTGTCGAGAAATGGAGGTCTTGTGATCAGCAACCTCGAAAAACACCCTTTCGACGGCTTTGTCATAGTGTGCAGTCGAATACACCTGCGATAGAATCTCCATGGGCACAGACTCAACTCTGGAAAGTGCTGGAGTGATCTGGGAGTACTTCAGGCACTCGATGATCGGAGCCATATAGGAATCGTACAACTCAGGAGTGAGGTCAATCACCAAGCATTGTTGAGAACGAATGGGAAGGATGTGTGAGGTAGCATGGACTGAGGATGATTCTACCATTGTTGAAGGTAGAAGAAGAAGATGAACAGTGAAGCTTTTGGTAATTTTTGCTCTCTTGGAAATTTCGGATGCAGTAAAGAGGTAAATGGGAGTATAGACTGCCTTTTATAGTGGGTGAAAGGAGAGAGAAAAATCGTTTCAAATCTTCTATGGAAATACGAAAACGTTTCCGGAATGACAGATGCGTGACAGTTAAGGCATGCGACGATCACGTAGGAGAGAGAGTGTCAGATTCCTAGGATCACGCCGCCCAACAGGCGCCGTTTCAGAACATACCGTTTCAAATCCTCACGCGCCTTTAAGTGCCAGAGAGGTGTCGCTTGAAATTCGCACACGTGTCCATGATGTCAGTAAAAGTATGGGCGTTCCCTTTTTACCGTCGTTTGAAATTCAATCCTTTTAACTCCCGCCTGAGTCAGCAACCCTTCGTCTTATCTTTTAAATGGCATCTTTTGAATGAACTTCCCACGTGGATGATTTTTGACCACAGCTTTATAATTAATCACCAAAGCAATAAAACAGCCTGTAATTATTAGTAACGGAATTTTGGAAAATCAAAGATTTTCGTGCGAAGAGTGTAAAAAGAAAAGAAACAAAGCAACTCTTTTTAGGAATGACTGTGATGTCAATAATGACACGAAACAAATGATCCCAGGCACGAATCTCTTCCTTCAAGATCAAGAGAGACCTCAAAGTGTTAGTGTGGTTTCCCGTTGAATGACGATCAAACATTTATTAATAAATGTTGAAAGGTTTCTTTTAATAAGGCTACTTAAGGGTGGCTTTCGCTTTGATTCAACAATTCTTATCTTGAAATAAGAAAGAAAGTGAACAAAGTACTTGTGAGACCGGTGTAGTCTGTTGAAGAAGTAGGTAGGAATTAGTTTTAAATTGGCTTGGAAAATATCAAATCTCAGAAAAAATTAAAAACTGGATCCCAAGGGAAGAAATGTTATGGTGTTTAACAAGTTCATAGGAATCACACAAAAATAAAATTTGAGATTTCAGTAGGATACATCCGTCAATTCGTTGGTGAAAACTTGAGCAAATTTATTGTTCACCGTCAATTCAGATTTGGTGTTGAATTTTGGGTTTCACTCAGCTCGTAGTTGCACGAAACTGAGATCATAAACACAGTTGTTGTGTAACCATAAACCTCAGTGGTAATTTCTGAGAGTCTCAAGGGTTACGTTGATGAAATGAATGTAATGGAGAAATGTAATGGAGATGGTGTAAGAAACGAAAGTACCTCCACTGCAAAAATAAGGACCAAGCAGAAAAGTCTTATCTCATGTGAGAAAAGAGTGAGGTAGCTCACGATTAGAATAAATGGGATAGCCTAATTGGGAAGACAAGGTTTGTTTATACCAAGTCATTAAGGCTATTATTCAGAATCTTATGAGGCTTGGGACACATACAGCAGCATGCTTCTAGGGACACTTAAGTAATCCAACAATTTTATCCCCATAAACGAACGAACACATAAATTAAATAAGAAAATATTTTTGGAGGTTTTGATAGATATTAAAAACTAAAACATAATAAAAAATAAGTAAGAAAAAAAACTTGGAAAGAGTAAGTAAAAAAAAAACTTTGGAAAAATTTGAAAAACCGAACCCGAACGTTCGGTTGGTTTCGGTTTTGGAAAATTTTGAAAAAACCGAACCCGAGCGTTCGGTTGGTTTCGGTTTTGGAAAATTTTGAAAAACCGAACCCGAGCGTTCGGTGGGTTTCGGTTTTGGAAAATTTTGAAAAACCGAACCCGAGCGTTCGGTTGGTTTCGGTTTTGAAAAATTTTGAAAAACCAATGAATTGAGACATGCAATCAGAATATACTTTTGACAATAATACAAACAACTTTGTACAAGAAATATACAACCAAGAAAACTACCTTCGTGGTGATGAGCGAGTTAGATAATTTAACCGAACCTGAACGTTCGGTCAATTTAGCTTCTTACTTTTGAGGTTGAGAGGTAGTTTGAGGTACTGACTCTGATTCCATCATACCTAGCCCTTGTAAAATTATGTTTCAGTAAGATACATCAGTGAGCCTATCATTTGTCGATAGAGCGTGATATCAACAGCCGGTTTGTCTAGGGATGGAGTTAGCTTGGTGCCGAATGCCATTGGGACTTTGACTTTGGAGTCTCCCATCATACCAAACTTTGCAAGGAGAGTCTTCGTGTAAGCTTCCTAATTGATAAAGATGCCTTCGGGTCCCTGTCTAATATTTAAACCAAGGAAAAAGTTAATAGGACCTATTGAGCTCATTTCAAATTTAGTCTCCATCAGCTTTCTGAATTCAGCTGTTAGGCTGGGATTCGTTGAGCCAAAGATGATGTCATCGACATAAATTTGAACTATCATAAGGTGGTTACCTTCCTTTTTGCGAAAGAAGGTTGGGTCAACCGAACCTTGTTTGAATTTGGACATCTTTAAGAATTTAGTTAGCGTTTCATACCAGGCTCTCGGAGCTTGTTTGAGTCCATACACAGCTTTATCCAGAATGTAGCAATGATTTGGATACTTTTCGTTCACGAACCCAGGAGGTTGCTCCACGTACACAGTTTCTTCTAGTTCTCCATTAAGAAATGCACACTTGACGTCCATTTGGAAAACTTCGAAGTTTTTGTGGGCAGCATAAGCAAGAAATATTCGTACAGATTCCAGCTTGGCTACAGGAGCGAAAGTCTCTTCATAATCAATCCCTTCCTCCTGACAATATCCTTTTACCACCAGACGAGCTTTGTTCCTTATCACGTTCCCTTCCTTGTCCATTTTATTCCTAAAGACCCATTTGAGACCAACAACCGAGGCATCTGGAGGAGTTGGAATGAGGCGCCAGACTTTGTTCCTTTCAAATTCATTCAGTTCGTCTTGCATCGCTTGAACCCAATCGGAGTGATCGAGAGCAGTGTTAACTGTCTTCGGTTCAACTTTTGATACGAAAGAGTTAAACATACAAAACTCAACTTTGGAAAATAAGGATGTCTGTTTTGCCTTCAGTTGTGATCGGGTCAGAACCTTTTCAGAGACATCACCAACCACTTGAAAGATTGGATGATCTCTGGTCCATTTGGTGAGAGGAGGATAGTTTGGATCAAAGGTTGGGTCTTGTTCAACATTGATCATTTCTTATGGCTCGGATTGGCTTTCGTAGTCGAGTGACATATCACCATGCTCCCCCTCGATTGATGAGCTATGAGAAACTTGAGGTTCAGAGGTTTCTTGTGGTGCTGGACTTTCAGGCGTTGATGCACCTTCGGTTGGTGAAGCACTTTTGGTTGGAGTTGGACTTTCGGTAGCAGTTGTAGAGCTTGGCTCCCCCTCAACATGTGAGCTTGGCTCCCCCTCAACTGAAGCATCATTGGATGGAGGTTCACCAGAATTCGATCCTCCTTCGTTCATTCTCCTAGCAGCTTCTTCGACAATTTGTTTCGTATGGTCTACCTTGTTGTCTGCTGCACCTGCTTCTGAGAGAGTGGCTTTCTCTGGTTCGTCAAATAGCTCCATAAATTTCTCGTATAGATTAGCGATCGAGACTGTGACTTGGCCAGTTTGAGGAAAGATTTCCCCAGCTGTGTCTTCTTTGGCCTGTAGCTTTTTGACATAGCTATCATCGAAAGTCACGTAATAGGTCTCTTCAATTTTCCTCGAACGCTTGTTTAGGACTCTATATGCTTTGGAAGTGAGAGAGTAGCCCAGAAAGATTCCCTCGTCGGCTTTGACATCGAACTTGTTGCGGTGTTCTTTAGAGTTAAAGATGAAACACCGTGAGCCGAACACGTGGAAAAATATCACATTAGGCTTCCTGTTGTTGAGAATCTCATATGGTGTGAGCGTGAATCGCTTGTTGAGATATGACCTGTTCTGTGTAAAACAAGCAGCAGAAATAGCATCAGCCCAAAAATAAAGAGGTAAGGAAGCGAAACTTAGCATTGTTCGGGCAGCTTCACACAAAGATCGGTTTCGTCTTTCGACAATTCCGTTCTGTTGAGGTGTGTAGGGAGCTGAGAAGTTGTGACTTATTCCCTTTTCTGCCAGAAATTCTTCAAATTCCCTGTTCTTGAATTCCAGACCATTGTCGCTCCTGATGTTGCGAATGACCTTCTTGAGCTGTACCTCAATCTGCTTGATGAACACTTTCAGCTTATGAGTCGCTTCAGATTTGAGCTTTAGAAAGAACACCCATGTAAATCGCGAAAAGTCATCAACAACAACAAGAATATACTTGCTACGACCGATGCTTTCGATAGATGATGGACCACACAAATCAATATGAAGTAATTCGAGTGGTTCAACAACTTTTGTGTTAATTATAGATGGATGACTTTGATGACTCTGCTTCCCCATTTCACATGCAGCACACAAATGATCTCTGTCGAATTTGAGCAATGGAAGACCTCGAACATGGCCTCTAGTGACAAGTTTGTTTGTGTCTTTAAAATTGAGATGAGAGAGTCTTCGGTGCCACAACCAGCTTTCGTCAGATTGTGCTTTTGATAACAAGCATATAGTTGGGTTTCCTTTGATGGGTTTGAGGTTTAGAGGAAACATTTCACCCTTACGCTCTGATTTGAGAATTACTTTCTTCGTCTTCTTCTCAATAATTTCAGAGCCTTCATCGTCGAATGAGACTTTAAGACCTGTACCTCCAACAAGCTGAGATACACTTATGAGGTTGTGTTGCAGTCCTTCCACATATGGCACCTTCCTTATAGTAAAATCACCATTGGTAATCATTATGTATCCCTTTATGGTGCCGAAAGAGTTGTTTCCAAACTTGACGTTGCCACCATTTGAAAGAGACCTGTATTTCCTGAGCTCTTCTTTCCTTCCTGTCATGTGACGCGAGCAGCCACTATCGATGTACCATTCTTCGTCAAACTGCTCGTCACTTATAACCTGCAAAAATTAAGCAGATTTAGGAACCCAAAGTTTCTTGGGTCCTCGTGAGCCTTTCACAGGAACAGGAATAGTAAGAGAGATGTCAACTAGATACGTTCTTTTTATTAGTGTTGTTTCATCTTTCTTTTTTATGGTAAAAACTTTGATTTTATTAGTATTAGGTGCGTTCGGTTTAGATTCTGGTTTGGATGCAGAAACCTTCTGTTTACCCTTTTGTTCAGCTGACGAATGAGATTTTTGAGAACGAGCTGAGTGAACTTTTGAGTGAGATCGAGATGAATTTGAAGAAGTAGAAGAATTAGATGAGTGAGAAGGGGATGACTTCTTGGCTGGAGACTCTAGGTGATCCTTTTGCTTTTGATTATTGGTGGGACTGACCTTAGAGTTTTGATCTCTTTTGATTTGAGAACCGAACCTTTGCTTTCGGTTGGAGTCGTTCTCTGAACCGAACCTTTGCTTTCGGTTGGAGTGATCTTCAGAACTGAACCTTTGCTTTCGGTTGGTATTCTTTTCCGAACCGAACCTTGGCCTTTGGTTGTTGTGGCTCTCATGCTTTTTAACAGGATTATTCTCAAACTTCAGATTCTTGTCATGATGAGAGAAATATGCATTCTGGGATTGCCAGAATTGTTTCCTTTCACAGAGATTCTTCCTGTATCTCTGGTTCCTTTCACGTTTCTGATTCCTTATCTGCTTCGGTTGATGATGGATATTGGCTTTCATATTCGGTTTACCTTTCGCTGGTTCACTTTGAACTGTAGAAGTTTCACTTTGAACTGAGGAACTAGAGGGAATGTCATCTTTTGCCGAACTTCCATTTTCTGAGGAATGTCTTTCGTACCACTGGTACTTGGCACATCGAAATTATCTGGCTTGTTCAAGGGTTCTGGTATGTATCTACCTTCACTTATCCATGAGGTCCTTTCTGATAAGCCTACCGTTTCATGTGCATTATCAATTGGAGCTGACCAGAAGAACTCATCGCAGCCATCAGCATTGTCTTCGTTTACAATTGCTGTGAGTTCAGCAGTCTGATGTTCGGTTACCCCTGTGACCTTGTAAACTTGATTTGGAGTGGTCCTAACCTTTTGATATACAACGGCTTTTTCTGCTAAGATCGGGGACTTTTGTTGGGACACTCGAGCGAACTCCACTGAATTTTCTGAAATTAGATTCTTGTGGTTTTTAGGTTCGCTTTTCACAAATTCTGAGCAGTCAACCGTGTCCTCTACAGAAATTTCACTCATATTGTCATCCTCATTAAGCTCAGATGCATTTTCAACATCAATTTTGTTTTCTGAGCTCAAGTTGGCGTTTAAAGAGTCAAATTTTTGTATGGTTTCGGTTCTCAGTTTAAGTCTATCATTTTCATCTAAAAGGTTTTTGAGCATATCTTTATGGTCCTTGGATTTAATGAAAGATTCAATTTTGTCCAGTCCATACATATAGGCCGGATTGACGTCATCAGATGATATTACACTCTCACAATTATAGGCTTCAGCATCAATTTCATCCTCCTTAAACTCAAGGAAGGGCAGAATCATGCGATGGATCTTTTGTCCTATCTCACAATCCAAGTGAAGCTGAGTAATATTAGTATAAAGACGTTTTGCAATCAAACAAAAAACATTTCGTTGTTTTAACAACTTTAAATTGTCTCTCTATAAATAAATGTTTTCGTCTTTTATTTTAACTAATTCAGACTCCTTCAACTCGATCCACGTGCGCCGCTCCTCACTCTTCGAAGACGCCCTGCTTAATTGATCAGTCAGGTTAGAATTGGTGACTCGAGTTTGAGTTAAACTACTATCTAGATGAGAGATTCGAGAGTTAACACTTTTTAGTTCTTTTTCATATGAGCTTTGTGGTACTTTAAATGAAACAAAAACCGATTGTACCTTCTTGATCAGTTCATCGAGCTCGTTGAACTGCACGCTGAGCGGTTTGGCCGTAAAGCACATATCTTGCTGCTCCTTCGGTTCATTGCTTCCACCATCAGTGTTGTATCCCCTCATCTGAGATACTTCAGACACCATCAAGCACCTGCCTCCACTGCTCTCCTCTTTAGCCACACAGGCCTTTGCATGCGAAGGCATCCTCACTTCATCGTCTTCGGAGTCAGTTGACCAGACTTCCACGCCACCGAACTCGTCATCAGCAACCGAACCCTGCACGATTAGAGCATTCATGGAAGGGTTAGCGGTAGATTTCTTCTTCCTTATCTCATCAAGCTTTTTCTGCAGCAAAGCTTCCTCATCCTTTTCAGCCATCTTTTTGAGGACACAATCCTTAGCATAGTGATTTTTCCAACCATAGTAGTAACAGCTTACTCCAGAATCACCATCTGCCTTCGGTTCCTTCTTGGGCTCTTCAATCTTCGGTTCATTGTTAACCTTTTCTGAACTATAACTCCCCTGCCAGTTTCGATTTTTGTTGCTGGGGAATCTCTTCTTAATGAACCTCTTGGGGTTAGACACCATCATAGCATAATCCTCCGACGTGAGGTCATACTCCTCCAGGTTGAGGTCTTCGTCCTCCATCACAGCTTTACTTTTTGACAAGAGGGACAGCGAACCTAGACTTGAAACAACGTTCTTTTCCTACAGCACAATCTTCTCCTGGGACTTGAGAATACCACCCAGCTTCGCCAAAGAATATGATTTAAACTGCTCATGGGCTTTAACTGTAGACACCACTGCTCTCCACTCTGACCTTAGACCATTTAGAAATGGAACCTTCTGCTCGATAAGCTTCCTTTCAATGTCATGTTTGATCATCTTGCTGAGAAGATGATTGAAGCGATCGAACGTTTGGGTCACAGTTTCTTCGGCTCCTTGCCTAAATTCTCCAAACTCAGATAAGAGCAAGGTTTGGATAGAGTGTTCAAGATCCTCGTCTGTAGAGTACAATTCACGAAGTCTATCCCAAACTTCCATTGCCGTCGTGCATGAGCTTACCAACCTAAAGGTGTCAGACTGAAGGGCGAATCTGATCAATCATAACGCCTTGATATTACACTGGAATTTATCCTTTTCATCTTGCGCAATATCTTTGACATCCTTCAGTAGATCATTATACTCCTTTTGAGTTTTAATAATCCTCGACGTTGCAGAATGAGAGAAAGGTCCATTAATGATTGCTTCCCATATGAGGTATCCATTATCCTCAGATCCTATAATGTAGTCTTCGAAGTGATGCGCCCAGACTTCATAATCATGGGTATATAGGATGGGAATCTTCGTGGTTGAACCGATGCTGTTGGAAATATTGATGGGATTCGATTGCGACTCGTCCATTATGATCGAATAACCTGTTCAAAGATCAGACTTGTAATAAATCAGATTAGGGCAAAACAATAAATATCAAGATACGTCAATAATGAGATGACGGCTCAATAAATATCAGTTATTGCGGAAAAACCCTAATTGATACCTTTTCACAGAAAAGAAGTGTATTGATTACACAGCCTCCTGCTCTGATACCAATTGATGAGATTGAAACTTAATCTGGAAGATCGATTAGATCTTAAACAGGTAAATAAATATTTAAACAGCAAGAACGAACTCAATATAAAGAACAACTCAAGGATGAATCAAACGTGTCGAATGATTATAAAATAAACCCTCAGAAAAGCTCGATCAAGAACATCAACTGTAAAGGGTTGGAGATTTACAAGAACGATAAAGAAATCTGCACAGCTATCGTAATGATCGTTACTTCTCTTTTTTTTCGATTACCTAATATGCATGCAAGCATATCTTTATATAGTAAACCTAATAAACTCACGGTTGGACAGGCCCAAAACCGGAGTACAAAATAAATGGACTAACAGCCGAGCCCAATGACGCAATCTTCAAACGAGTCTTCAACTCAACAATTTATAAAAAGGATTTTCTGTAATATTACTTGTAAAGTCATTAATCTAGTTTGAGAGACACGTCTTTGGGTACAATTACATGTACTAGTGGAAGACTACCGTTATGAATCAAAGTCTCCTCGAGGGAGAGCGTGAATTTGTGTATATATCTATACGGGACTGACAATCCCGCACCTTGCTGTTAGCTACAGGAGGACCAACAAGTCTACGGGTGACAAAGTCATAGAGGATATTGGTGTCCGATTCATGTTGTATCAGTTATTATGGTCATAAAACTCGCAAGTAGATAACAACGATATATTTTACGTAGTAATATACTTTACATGAACAATGCTTATTTAACATACGTATGGAAAATACATGGTTTCATTTCGAGTAATGAAACTACTATACATACTGGTGGTATCCATGGTTTTCAAACAGAACATTCTATACATACTGGTGGTAACCAGAGTTTTCAAACAGAACATTCTTTTCATACTGGTGATAGCTTGAGTTTTCTTACAAAAGGTATTTTACATTCAAAAGAGTATTGTACAATTCATCTGGTGATAAATAGACATTCGAACTAATACTTTATGGAACATTCTAACAAACTCATATGTTAGAAAATATTGGATTTTCTTGGAAACATACAAGCATTTTCATTGATTCATTAACAGGTTTTTCATTACAAAAATATGCTTTTGAAATCACCAGCTTTTAAGCTGATACTCGCTTTTCAAAACCGCTTGTATTCTCAGGAAATCAGTACATAGGTACCCCCGCAACTTTTGAGAAGATGGAATGTATAGAGTCACGCTTTTTATATTTTGCTATACTTTTAATGTATACAATCTATATATCAAACAGATGTAAATATTCTACTTATTCAATGTAACGGTTGTGTTTACTTTGATTACTATGATGCAATTGTTATGATACTACAACATGACGTCCTCCACCTCCGAACGTTTCCACCGTTCCGGTTTGGGGGTGTGACACATGACCTGGAATAGCACAAAACTGAGAATAGGAATTGGAGTGGTTGTTCTTGTATTGAGTGTTATTGTTCAAGTGGTTGTTTCTTGATTGGTAGTTTGAATTGAAGCATCCGGTATGATGTTATCGGGATTGAGATACAGACAAGGGATGATTATTGAAACGGCCTATTTGGCATTGGGAGAAGTTGGTTATGACAATAAGAGGTGCAGTAGTTGATTCATTTTCTTTTAAATATCTTTCAAAGTCAACTGGTTTTTCAACTAATTGTGGAAACGATATTTAGTTTTCTTAAACTTTTAAGGCAGCTGTGAGTGGCCTGTATGTAACAGCCCAAAAACCAGGATAAATTTTTTCATTTTAAATAAACACAAAAGTTACAATAATCGCGTTTTTCCAAAACCAACCAATAATAATGTCAAATCATCAAATTATAATATCAAATGCGGAAAAATAGTGAGTGAATGTTGTGCCATTAAGTTGGGCCCTTTCCTTTAGTACCAGAAGTACCTGAAACCACAAATGTAAACTGTAAGCAAATGGTTAGTGAGTTTCCTATTAATAACACATACATAAAACATTTAAGTTCCATGGGCTAACCCAATGGTCTTTTCACGCAATGTTGAGGGCCAAATCATGGTCTTACATATGAGTGCCATGGGCTATCCCCATGGTCTTTCCTTGCGATGTCGAGGGCCAAATCCCGGTCTTACACACAGGTGCCATAAGATACCCCCATGGTCTTCCATACAATTATCATAAAGCCAACAACATTCCACATAAGAATAAATGGGTCGGCATTGGTGCCTTCGACCCATGATCATGGTTAGAGAACTCACCTTAACTACTGAAATCCAAGACAAACGCTCGGGCTGCTAGACTAGATAAATTTATGTACTAACTAAACAATCAAGTCCCAAAACAATTTGATCAATAATATCCAAGATGAGATGGGCCAACTAGACCTCTAGCCCAACAAAATCCTAGCCCAAACCCAAGGATCAACTAAGGCCCAATTGGAGTCCATCAGATAAGGTGGCCTATCAGAAAAACGTCCAAGCCCAACCCCAACAAGCAAGCCCATCGATTTAGGCCTAAAACACAAATCAATCTGATTTGTTCCATACGCTTGGCGTACATAATGGTACGCACAGCGTACAAGGCCAAAGCAGAAAGTCGCGAATAGGGAGGCAGTATGTGTAGCGTACAGGAAGTACGCTCGGCGTATGCGGCCCACATTCAAACCATGCAAAAAATCTTAAAGCCTTAAGACCAAGCGACTAAAACTCACATATGAACCCCTTAAGACCATTAAGGTGATAAAGTTGCAAACTTTATGCCATTGGGTGGATACAAGGAGCGTAAACGCTAAAACCTTACTTATTTCACCCCAACCTACACTCTAACACATGAACGAGGACTGAAAAAGGTCCAAGCTTGCACCTTTATGATATAATATGATTAGAAACGTTTGTAAATACAAATTGGAGGCTTAGGAGTATCTCATACTCACCAAGATCTAAACTTCAGGGACAAAAAGGAAGAAACTAGCCTCAAACTAGAACTTAATGAAACACAACCCAAGTTTGGAACTTTATACCTTATGGTGGTGCAAAATGAGGAGGGTATGTTGGATCCAAAGTCTTGAGGGCAAATCCACCTTCTTAAACAACCTTCTTCATAACCAAAAACACACAATCACTCAAAAATCTCTAAAAAGATCAAAATGCAGTAGGGTTTGCTAAGAGGGTCGTGAAAGGGGATGGAGGCTGAGGTAGGGGAGGGTCTTGAGCCATAATGGGGTTTAAATAGTGCACAAACCCTAATTCTTATGGTTTTGGTCTGAGCCACGTACGCCTAGTGTAATTGAGTACAAGCAACGTACTCACACGGAACCCATTATGCTAAGCATACAAGGACATACACCTCGCGTATACGAACAATACCAAAAATCAAGATTTTGAATTCGAGGACCCAATTTGAAAATAAATTAAAACTCAAGGGTTCAAAAGCAAATCTGATAATTGTAGATGTTAGAAATTTCCCCAACTTAAGCTAGACATCACCCTCGAAGTCGGCTACGTTAAACAATTCAGGGTAGTACTCCCTCATCTCGCTCTCCGGCTCCCACATCCACTCAGAGCCTTTTTTATGATGCCATTGCACCTTTACCAGATTCACCACCTTATTACGCAAAGACTTAGCTTTTTCTATCGAGAATCGCAATCGGCTTCTCCATATAATTCAGACGCTCATCCACTTGAATATCATCCAACAAAATCACTGATGAATCATCGGCTACACATTTCCACAAAAGAGATACTTGGAAAGTGTTATGGATTTGACTGACCTCATCAAGAAGATCCAATCGATATGCAACCATACCCACAAGGACAATAATCTTGAAGGGACCAATAAATTGGGGACCTAGCTTGCCCCGCTTCCGAAACCAGATGACACATTTCCAAGGTGGCACCTTCTACAACACAAAATCTCCCACCTGAAACTCAATGTACAAACGGCTTCGGTCAGCATAACTCTTCGGACGACTTTGCGCAACCCGATACTTGTCACATACCTGCTGAATCAACTTTGTGGTCTTATGCACCACCTCGGTGCTTTCGATGACCGGATGACCAACCTCACCCCTAAAAAATCGGGGTCCTACACCTTCTTCCATACAACAACTCAAATAGTGGTCGGTCAATACGAGCATGGTAACTATTGATGTAGGAGAACTCGGTATCCCAACTCCCTCCGAAGTCCAACACACAAGCCCGAAGCATATCCTTGAGTGTCTGAATCGTCATCTCACTCTGGACTTCTGTCTGTGGGTGGTATGTTGTACTGAAATATAATTGATTTCCCAACTCCTCATGAAACTTCCTCCAAAATCTAGAGGTGAAACGAGCATCTCAATATGAAACCATTGAAACGGGCACCGCGTGCCTAACTACCACCTCCTGAACATAAATATCAGCTAGCTTCTCCGCGGATATGCTCTTGGAAATCTAGATAAAATGTGCCTTCTTAGTCAACCTGTCCATGATGACCCAGATAGAATCAACACCCCGTGGCATTCTAGGCAATTTTGTGAAGAAATCCATGGTGATCTCTTCCCACTTCCACATAGGAATAGGTAACAGATGCACCTTGTCGTGGGGTCTCTGATGCTCGGCCTTGACCTTTCTACAAGTCGAGCACCGCTCAACAAAGCAAGCAACTTCCCTCTTCATACAAGGCTACCAGTAACTCAATCTCAAATCTCAGTACATTTTCATAGCCCTCGGATGGACAGAAAACTTAGATTTATGTGCATCCTCTAAAATCGTCTGTCTCACCCCACCCGATGTCGGAACCCAAACTCTACCACACTGCATCAACAACCCCCGAATGTCTCTAAAAAATAAAGGAATTAGTCCTCTAATCCGCTCGATCTTCCAATTTTACTTTTTCAATCCTTCCACCTGAGCCTCCTTGATCAAATCCATCAGAGGCGAAGTGACAGTCATCCTCAAACAAATGCCTTGAATAGATGAGCCTACCACCATACGGCTCAACGCATCGACCACTACATTGGCCTTTCTAGGTGGTAAAGGATCTCACAATCGTAATCTTTCACCACTTTCAACCACCTCTGATGCCGCATATTCAAATTTAGATGATCCATCAAATACTTCAAACTCTTGTGATCGGTTTAGATTGTACACCGGACCCCATACAGACAGTTCCTCCAGATCTTGAGGTCGAACACCACAGCCCCCAATTCCAAATCGTGCGTGGGGTAATTTGCCTCATGAGGCTTCATCTGGCTCAAAGCGTAAGCAATCATGTGACCCATCTGCATAAGAACATCCCCCAAACCTGAAATGGAGGCGTCGCAGTAAACCAAAAAATCATGCAAACCCTCAGGTAGCGTGAGAATCAGTCTCGAAGGCCAAATGCTGATCTGGCCCCCACCGAAAGGTCACATTCTTCTTTGTCAGGCGAATCAGAGGCACCATAATCTTGGAGAAATCCTGAATAAATCTTCGATAATACCCTGCAAGACCCAAGAAACTCTAAATCTCTCCTGGTTGATGATGTGCCCCAAAAACTACACCTTACGCAACCAAAACTCGCATTTGGAGAATTGGCATAAAGCCTCTCCCTCCTCAAGGTCTCCAACACCTCTTGTAAATGTTGCCCATGTTGATCTTTGTTCTTGGAATAGACCAAAATATCATCAATGAAACAATCACCTACCGATCCAACATTGGCCTGAAGGCCTAGTTCATGAGATCCATGAACATAGTTGGGGCATTGGTGAGGCCGAAAGGCATCACCACAAACTCGTAATGACCATAATGAGTTCTAAAGGTTGTCTTTTGTACATCCTTATCCCCGACCCTCATCTGATGGTATCCTGGCCATAGATCAATCTTGGAAAACCAAGATGTACCATGAAGCTGGTCAAACATATCGTCAATACTCGGGAGTGGGTAACGGTTTTTCACCGTTAGTTTG
The DNA here is from genome assembly GCF_051521515.1 of Lactuca serriola. Classification (NCBI taxonomy): domain Eukaryota; kingdom Viridiplantae; phylum Streptophyta; class Magnoliopsida; order Asterales; family Asteraceae; genus Lactuca; species Lactuca serriola. The sequence continues at coordinate 203,467,332 of NC_136416.1, read as the reverse complement.
TTCATGTAACGCCCGCAGATTCGGGCTAGTCAATTTAGAGACAATAAGCGTCAAAAAATGAATTTTGGATAGAAGATTATTTAGAATAAATAATCATAACTAAGTTATAGTATATGTCACAAGGGTTCCGTACATATAAACAACACTGAAATCCGAGTCATAACGAAGAACTTATGACCTGTCAAAGTTTCACGACAAAATCGGCACGACGTTGTGTGACGTAAAAAGTGTGTAACACTCAAAATCAGAAAGGCCAAGAAAGGAAAGAAAACCCTAATTAAAAGGGTTAATTCGTCGAGTCCAGGGAGGAACTCGACGAGTCGGAGCGGGATCCAAGGGATCGATTAAGTAACCGATTCGGCGAGTCGGCAAAGAGGACTTGACGAGTCCGGTCTGAAGAGGGAAACCCTAAATCCGAGACTTTGTGCAATATTTAAGCGTCCTATTATCTCCATTAGGGTTCCTTGGAGCCTCTCTCATCAAGAAACTAAAACCATCAGCCTCCATTGTTGCATATTCAAGTCTCCTGCCATTTTTGTGTGATTTGAAGGAAGAAGGAAGGAAGGAATCATTGGGGCTTCAAGGATTGACTCTAAATCCAAAGTTTGGGTCACCTTTCAGGGTTATTGAAGGTATTAAGTCGTTACTTTCACCCTTCTTCATCTAGATCTACCTTGGTTATGAGTTTTGGGGCTTTTATGCCATGTTTAAGAACCAATTTGAGCTAGAAGCCCGGATCTGAAGTTGCTACTGCAGATTTAAGCATATCTTGGCCTAGAGAAGCATAAAGTTACTACCTTTGGGTTGATTGTAGAGCCTTTTTGTCTTAAACCCTAGTTTATAGTGTTTTGAGCCTAGATCTCCTTAGATACACATAAAGTTTGCCACTTTACGTGTGAAATAGGCTTTAGAAGAATGGATTTTCAGTTTGGAGTCCATGCATGACTCAAAAGCCTCTGAATATATGAAGGACTGAATAGACTCGGCGAGTCCTTCGAGTGGACTCAGCGAGTAGGATGAAGATGGAGATGAAATCGACGAGTTGGATGAACAACTCAGCGAGTCTGTTCAAGATTGCCTTGGATTCGACGAGTCAAGTCATGAAACCCCAAACCCTTTGAGTTAAGACTCGGATCAGTGAGTTGAGTGGGGACTCAGTGAGTTGGACAAGACAGGACTCGGATATCGGTAGACTCGGCGAGTCAGGGGCTGACTCAACGAGTCGAGTCGCGAATGAAAGGATTCTAAGCGTATGAACTCGGCGAGTCAGTAGGAAGACTCGGCGAGTAGGGTTGACCTAGAAGGTTGACTTTGACCAGGACTTTGACTTTAACCAGAGTGGACTTAGTTGACTTTCGGAGGACAGTTAGACTAAGTGCTATATTGATATTGGTAGCTCGGGGAGCTAGTGGAGCAGCAATTCAGAGAGAGTTGTCAGACAACGGCCAGAGGGATTACCAGCAAGTTTAGTAGTACCAGGTGAGTCTCCCTTTGTATGAATGGGTCTAAGGCCACAATGCCTGCCCATGTAGATATGAGTAGGAAGACCCAGGGGTTAGCCCTAGGCTCTGTATGCCAGTATGATATTTAGGACCAAGGTCCATTGATAGAGGGCGGGTGCCCAAGGAATGGTTTGCATGATAGAGTATACTTGTTGTCTGTATGATACTTGTATGTTCCTGGTAGGGTGGTGAGTGTGGGCGAGGTCCTGTATCTCACTAATAGTAGAGGGTGGACGGTGTTCCACATCTCATTAGCAGCAGAGCAGGGGCGAGGCCCAATTTAGGGAAAGGGTGAGTGTGGTCTGGGCCCATATCTCACTATCAGTAGGAGCGTGGATGGGGTTCCATGGCTCATCAGTAGCAGGTCAGTGGCGAGGCCCAAGATATGCGAGGCCTTAGGACAGGATCCATTAGTATAAGTTTAGCTTATGTGTTGTGATATGTTTATGTGCTATTATATGTTAGCGGGCGAGGCCCAGTGAAAGGTGAGGCCTAAGTGAAACAGATCTGTATCCGAGCAGGGCTCGAAGCCAGGCGGGGCCTGGAGCGGTGGGGTCGTTGTAGCGGGCGAGGCCCAAAGTAGCGGGCGAGGCCCAGAATAGCGGGCGTAGCTCAGTATGTGTAGTGTGTGTTTGTGCAGGGTATGTGGTAGGTTGGGGAACTCACTAAGCTTCGTGCTTACGGTTTTCAGTTTTGGTTTTAGGTACTTCTGGTAGCGGAGGGAAGAGCTCGGGGTGATCGCATAGCACACACCATAGATTAGACAGCCTGGGAATGTTTTACTCTGATAATGAAAATATGTTTTGAAATTACTACTCTGATTATGTTATGGATTGATAAATGTGTTTTAAGTAATGTTTTATAAAAGAAATTTTTAGTCTTGAAAATTGGGACGTTACAAAGTGAGTTTGCGATATAATACTTTTGTTGATTTCAAAACTCTTAGATCGATTAGATCTTTCACAAGTACAATAAAAGAAATCAAACAGTTTGAGAACAATATGAGAATGAACACAGAACAGAATCAAATATGTGCTTATGATTCAAAACTGAGTCACGCCTCAGCAGAGCTTGATGAAGAACTTCTGCTGTAGAGGCAAGCTAGGGTTTACAAAAACTATGAGGCAAATACACAATGAAAGCGATACCTTCTAAGTCTGCATGCATGCAGCTTATATACTAAACCCTAGTACAAAATTATGTACGGCTGGACAGGCCCAACATCGGCATTCAAACTGGGCTAAGGACCGAGCCCATGACGCAATCTAATAGACGCAACAATCTCCCCCTTTACGTCAAATGAGGCGAGAGATTATTTCCTCTGAGTAGGCTTCACCGTCTTTATAACTTTAAACAAACAAGGAATTATGGCGAGAAGAGTTTGTCTAAACTGTATGTACCACCTCATCATGTCAATGAATAATTTCTTGTCAGCAGCACTGTTCTAATCGCACCTCTGAATGATCTCCAAGATATGCTCAAGGCAAGACGTTGAGAAGAGGTGTTTGTCAACAAGAGCAAACAGACATTTTTGACCTTCGCCCCTGAGGAACATAACTGTGTGATACTTTGAGTCGATTTTCCCTTTGATCATGGTATTGACATTGCCAGCTCTGCCCATAGTCTTGATCGTTGTTCGCTTGTGTATGGCAGAGGCAATCTCCTCGTCCATCTTCGCTACCTCATGTATGTAGCAAACAAGCATACGCTTGACATGATCGATTATTGGCTGATACTCCAGAGGATTCAACAAAAGAATATTAATGAGGAGTATCCAATCATGAGGATTAAGGTTTGGTAGATCAGCAAGGGTAAAATGGTAGACTGAGCCTTCGGTTCCTTAACTCACCCAGAATTTGACATTAATAAATTTCCCTGCTGAATAGGGCTTCATCACCTTGATTGTGGTTATTTTCTTTAAGCTCCAAGTCATGTGTTGAGGTTGAGCAAACTCCAAGTAAAATTCCAGAAGATCCCTATCTACCTTCAAGTCTGGGGATGGAATAGCAACAGTTGAGTTGAAGCAGTGGAAGATAAATGCCTTTCGGTGATTGGCATATCGAACTATGCATCCTTGGAATTGTCAAGACCAAAGGACATAATTGGCTCAAGCCAGAGAATGCTTGGCTCATCAATTGCACATCTTTGAAGCGAGTCTTTTGTCCACACAGGAAACATGGACTTTTTCTTCTCAAGGAGCTCAGCCTCCTTTCGCTTCAGCTCTAGCTCAGCTTTCTGTTTCTTGGTGTTTTCTTCCATTTCTTTTTCAGAAGTGTTAACCTTCTGGACGGGTTTCTTGGGAATCTCGACATTGACATCATCTTCATTGTCTGTGTCGTCTTCACCGATTTTCTTCTTCTTTTCGTCTTTGTTACTGACCGAAGCTTCATTACCCTTCGGTTCAGCAGATGGTTTTGATCCATAAGGAGGAGGTTCCTTTGACACCTTCTCTCCCCTTTGTTATGGTTGGACCCCGGTCACCGGAACACCCTCGATACGGCTAAGAATGTCCAGTGCCGGTCTGAGCTTGTCCGCCAAATGACGCCTGACAGTTATAGTGATCATCGGATCATGAGCCTCAATAAGATGAAGAAGGATGGAGTGAACATCTGCAGCAGAACTCCTAATGACCTCCCTTTCTGACTTGAGATCATTAATCTCAGCATTAGCAATACGCAGCTTGTGTGTTTGCAATTTAAGCTGGGCTGTACGTCTGTCGAGTTCATCCATAATCCGATTTTCCACTGCTAATTCCGGTTCCAGTTGAGTTAAGCGTTCGTTGACTTTAGCATGGAGCGTTTCATTGGCTTCTTCAATGGCTTGGCGTGCCGCTTCAAGGTTCGAGCGCTCAGATTGAATAGACCATTGAAGATTCTCTACTGAAGCGTTGATAGTTTGAGCATTTATCGACTTTTGCGGTCGCTTCCTTGCACTCCTTAGTAGAGGCATCAACAGCGATAGAAGCCTGTTGACATTGGGAAGTGGAGTCTTCAATAGCCTTGGCCGCAGCAGATAAAGTAGCACTGTGTTCGGTGACCACCGAAGAGAACAAGGCCTTTAAGGCAGCTTCTGAATAGGCACCAGAGGAAGAGGATGAAAGCAGTTGATCAAGCTTATCGTTTACTGCCTTGAGATGACGTTTTGTAACAGGCTCATCGTCATCATCATCGCTCTGCACTCGATAAGGAATGAAATATGTGGAATCGAATTCCAAGTCCTCATCGCCTAAAATTGGGGTTGTTTCAGTAGATGGTGTGGGGGATAAGGGTTTTGAAGAAGGTGGAGGTTCGGTTGTGACAGGAGGTTCGGTTACAGGTGGATTGGGAACGGTAAAGTCGGGTTTTGTGGTAGTAGTGGTAGTAGTTGTATCTATGAAAATGGGAGTGGGAATAGGAATTGTAGTGAATGGTTTAGAGGTGGTAATTGGAGAGATAGGAGGGATGGAGACTGGAATGGTAACAGGTGGAGGTGAAGGAGAAGAAGAGCGAACCGGAATTTCTGGAGTAGGGGAGCGAGGCGGAGTGTCACCTCGGCCCGAAGCCTCTTCACCAAAACTTTCGCTCTCAGATTCTGAAGGAGGAGCGTTCTTCTGCTTAGGAGGGACATATTCTAAATCCGAATCACTGGAGGATTGCAGAATAAGCCTCCTAGCGGGCTTCTTCTGCTCTTTCGGTTGAGCCTGAGAAGTAGCAGTTTTATCAGATTTTTGCTTCTTGGGGGTTTCCCCTTGGTTGGTTTAATGACCGTTCCCTCTTTCTGTGTTTCAGGCTTTTTACCCCTCTTGGCTGGCTTGTCAGCCTCTTCAATTAAACGAAGCATAGCCGGTGTAAGCTCTCTTGGGCCAACAGATGGACGCTTCTTGTACTATCGAAGAACGTTACTCGATGCTGAAATACGATCGAGCATAGCTTCAGGAATGGGTCCAATGAATGAAGACTTGGTTGGGTCAGTGACGATGATTTTTGTCGTATGAAAGGTAGCAATATAGGAGAGCAAGGAGTCCGCCATTATTGGAACACGAAGACGATCCATTTCCCAGTTGGTGATGAGAGACCAGAAACGCCCACATGAGATCTCAGAATGCCTGGATGAAGAAACCATGCTTTAAACCAACTGCTGCCAGATAATGGACCCATAATCTAGGTTAAGGCCATTGTACAACCCATACAGCACCGTCATGAATGACTTTCTTGCACCATCAGAGCCAGCGCTTCTCTCAGAAAGTCCCTTGAACAATAGTGTAAAGAGGCCATTCCATTGAGGAGGAAGGCAGGACTTCTTGAACTTCGTAACAGTGGTTAGGGTTTCGGTATACTCCATCTGATAGAACATAGAGAACAGTTGACCAGTTATAATGGAGTCAGGGTTTACCAGAGATGGATCTTGAGAAAGACCAATTAGGGCACAAAATTGATTCTTGTAGATGGAGGTCTTCTCATCGTGGAGTTCAACGTGAATCCGTTCATTGATCTTGTCATAGAATGCAGTAGAGTAGACAAGAGACAAGCACGACATAGGAACCACTTCAACTTTAGTCAGTGCGTCGACGAGTGGTGAGTATTTGAGACACTTAACCACATACAGCATATAGGGCTCATAGATGAATGGAGTGAGATCAACGATCAGATTCTGTTGGGGTTTGATGGTGAGAAGCGGTTGACGAACTGAAGTATCGTGAACTGATGATGAGTCTGCCATTGTAGTAGCTTGGAGAAGATGATGAACAGTTGCAGAGAATCACCAGGTTTCTTTGAGAGATTTTGGGAAGTGATAAAGGTTGAGAGAGTACTGTTCCAATTCCTTTTATACGTACAAGGAAGAGAGAGAAAAATCCGGATGAAATCTTGGATTATCTCAAAAATAGTGCCTGACTAGATGGGTGAACAGTTGGCATGCCGAACATGACGCAGGAGAGAGAGAAAAGACATTTCCCTTTTACACGCCCTTTCATAAAACTCACTTTTTCAAATCGCCAAACCGTTTGGATAGCCGCTGAGTCAGCTTCCACTTTATCCCAATCGTTTCTCCACACGACGTTTGAATCTTTGTGCCTTTAGCGTTTGAATTATCATTCTGTACAAAACTAGAATTTGGAAAATTAAAAAATTTCGTGCATAGGGTGTAAAAGATAAAGAAATAAAACGAAATTTTAAGGATAATCTGTGATGTCATAGTCAGACATAAAACAATTGATTCTGGGCAAAAATCACTTCCTTCAAAGTCAAAAGAGACATTAAAGTGCTTGCTTGGTTTTCCATTGAATAACAATCAATAACTTGTTGAGAAGTTTTGAAAGGCATCTTTTAAAGGTTGAAGAGGGTGGATTTCGCTTCAATTCATAATTTCGATACTTAACATAAGACCGAAACTGAATGAAGTACTTGTCAGATCATTGTGATCTGTTGAACAAGTAGGTATGATAAAATTTATAGTGACGAGGGAAGTAAGGAAATCTCAAAAAAATTTAAACTGGATCTTTTAGGGTTAGAGAAGCCTTGGTGAAAGGCAAGCTCATAAAGATCACACAAAAGAAAAGGAGATTTCATTGGGTAACAAGTAACAGCTTGAATTTGTGAATTCACCGTCAATTCATTGGTGGTGTTGAACTTTGGGTTTCACTTAGTACATAGTGGCATGAAACTAAGATCACGAATGCAGACTTGATATAACCATAAACCTCAGTTGTTAATAATGAAAGTCTCAGGGGTTATATTGATGAAGCGAATTATAATGGAGAAAGATGATGGAGATGGTATAAGAAGCAAATGTACCTATACTTTAAAGAAAAGAAGGACCAAGCAGAAAACTCTAAACTCAATTTGAGTAGAGTAAGGTAGCTCAGGATTAGAGTGAACTTGACAGCCTGGATTGGGAAAACATGATTGGTATATATCATGTTATTAAGGCTTCACTCAAAATCAGTCGAGGCTTTAGTCAACATACATCAGCATGCTTCTAGGGACTCCTAACTAATAAAGCCATTTACCTGCCTTAGCTTTGCCATCGAGAATCATACTTAGACAAAAATAAAATAAATAAATAAAACGTTAGACATAAAAAAAATAAACAAAATAAAAAATATTTTTGTGTTTTGTGAGAATTGACCAATTGAACAAAAAAGAAAAATATTTTTGGATTTCATAAGTATTTTTATGAGAACGAGATAAAAAAAATATTTTTGGGATTTTATAAGTACAAAAGAAGTAATGAAAAGGGTGTACATAAGAAAACAGTTGAAACGCCTTGATAAAAATAAATAAAAAAACGAACGAGTTTAGAAGGACAAAACCCGAAATAGACCGAAGGTTCGGTTCATGGTCAAACTTCACTCGAAATAGACCGAACATTCGGTTCATTTCGGTTCACTCTATTTCGCTTGTTACCTTTATGGAAGCGAAGGCGATTTTGGTACTTACTCGGCTTGCATCATTCCTAGGCCTTGTAGAATCTTATTGAAGCTTGCTTCAGGTAAGGCCTTTGTGAATATGTCTGCCAGTTGATCAGTCGTTCTGACGAAGTGAATTTCTATGTTACCATCTTCGACGTGATCCTTGATGAAATGGTACCTCAGTGCTATATGCTTAGTCTTCGAGTGTTGCACGGGGTTGTGACAAATTCTGATTGCACTTTCAGAATCACAATACAACAGGATTTTCTTCATGTTTAGTCCATAATCCCGGAGTTTAACTTTGTATCCATATGACTTGAGATGTACAGGATGCTGCAGCAATATATTCGGCTTCTGTAGTGGATAACGAAACACAGGTTTGTTTCTTCGATTGCCAACTGACTAATTTACCATTAGAAATTGACATCCTCCTGTGGTGCTTTTTCGATCCAATCCACAGCCACCCAGATCAGTATCTGAAAATGCTTGAACGAAGAATCCGAAGTTGGCTGGATACCATAGACCGAGAGAGGAGGCTCGCTTCAGATAGCGAAAGATGTTCTTCACGGCTTGAAGATGAGGTTCTCCTAGGTTGGCTTGAAATCGTGCACAGTAAAATAGAGAACATGATATCAGGTCTACTAGCTGTAAGATACATCATAGATCCAGTCATCTATCGATAGAGTGTTGTATCAGCCGCTGGTTTCTCCGATGATGGTGTAAGTTTAGTTCCAAAAGCCATAGGCACTTTCACTTTAGAGTCTCCCATCATTCCAAACTTGGTTAGCAAAGTCTTGGTATATGCTTCCTGATTAATAAAAATGCCTTCGGGTCCCTGTCTAATGTTCAATCCAAGAAAAAAGTTAATTGGACCCATTGAGCTCATCTCAAATTTAGTTTCCATCAACTTTCTGAATTTAGCTGTTAAGATAGGATTCGTGGAGCCAAATATGATGTCATCAACATAAATTTGGACTATCATAAGGCGGTTGCCTTCTTGCTTACGAAAGAAGGTTTGGTCAACCGAACCTTGTTTGAACTTAGACATTTTTAAGAAGCATGTGAGAGTTTCATACCATGCTCTGGGAGCCTGTTTGAGGCCATAGACAACTTTGTCAAGGATATAACAATGATCGGGATGCTTCTCGTTCACGAATCCTGGCGGTTGCTCAATATATACGGTTTCTTCAAGTTCACCGTTGAGGAAAGCACATTTGACGTCCATTTGATAGACTTCAAAGTTCTTGTGAGCAGCATACGCAAGAAAGATACGAACAGATTCTAATCTTACCACGGGAGCGAAGGTTTCTTCATAATCAATTCCCTCTTCCTGACAATATCCTTTGACCACCATCCTTGCTTTGTTACGAATGACATTCCCCTCTTTGTCCATCTTGTTTCTGAATACCCATTTGAGACCGACAACCGAAGCATCCTTTGGAGTTGGAATGAGACGCCATACCTTGTTTCGTTCAAACTCATTTAACTCATCTTGTATGGCTTGAACCCAGTCTGAATGATCAAGAGCTGAGTTAGCAGTCTTTGGTTCAATTTTGGAAACGAATGAATTGAACATACAAAACTCGACTTTTGAAAAAAGTGCAGCCTGTTTCGCTTTGATTTGAGAGCGAGTTAACACTTTTTCTGAGTATTCCCCAATAATTTGAGTTTGAGGGTGATCTTTGGTCCATTTGATAAGTGGAGGAAACTTTGGATCATAGATAGGATCCAATTCAACATTGATTTCTTCCTCTAGTTCAGACAAAATGTCATCATCACCAACATTGGTGTTCTCCCCCTCGAAGAATGATTCCTGTTCAGGACCAGCATTTGTATCCCCTTCATTGGTTGGAATTTCAGTAGAGCTTGATGTATTTGGTGATGAGGTCTCCCCCTGGAATGAAGAGCCTTGATCATGATGAGGAGAGGAACCCTCCCCCTGGACAGTAGGACGGTCACCAGAAGGTTCGCTTGCGTCTGCACCTTCGGTTTCTTTGGATTGATCATCAGCCATCTTCTTAGCAGCATCATCTATAACTTGTTTCAGATTATCAACTTTGTTGTCTTTTGCAGTTGATTCAGAGTCAATCGCCTTTTGAGGCTCGTCAAACAGAAGCATGAATTGATCGAAAAGATTCGAGATGGAGATAGTAACCTGACCATTCTTTGGAAATATGTCTTGCGATTCATCTTCTGTTCATTTCAATTTCTTAACATAACTATCGTTAAAGGTGACATAGTATGTTTCTTCAATCTTCTTTGAGCGTTTATTGAGAACTCTATACGCCTTGGAGTTCAAGGAGTAGCCTAAGAAAATTCCTTCATCTGCCTTAACATCGAACTTGTTTCGATTCTCTTTGGAGTTGAAAATGAAACATCTTGAACCGAACACATGAAAGAATTTCACGTTTGGTTTTCGATTGTTCAGGATCTCGTAAGGGGTAATTGAAAACCGCTTATTCAAGTATGATCGATTCTGAGTATAACATGCAGCCGCAATTGATCTCTTCTCGACAATTTCTGAGCCTTCATCGTCGAATGATACTTTTAATCCAGTACCAACCACCAGATGTGATACGCTGATAAGATTGGGTTGGAGTCCTTCAACATAAGCTACCTTCCTTATAGAGAACTCGTCATTAGTGATCATTCCATAGCCTTTGATAGTTCCAAAAGAGTTGTTGCCATACTTTACAATGCCACCGTCTTTGAGAGAACAAAACTCTCTCAGTCCCTCCTTCCTTCCTGTCATGTGATGCGAGCAACCACTATCGATGTACCATTCTTCGTCAAACTGCTCGTCACGGATAACCTACAAAATATTAAGCAGATTTAGGAACCCAAAGTTTCTTGGGTCCTTGTGAGCCTTTTACAGGAAGGGAATAGTAAGAGAAATATCAACCATATATGTGCGTTTAATTAAAGTTGTTTCATCTTTTCTTTTAATGGTGAAAACTCTAATTTTTGTTGATTTAGGAGGACTGTGGTTTTTGACTGAGGGACTAGAATTTAGAGAATTGAATTCAAAAGAGACATTAGATTTCCGGTTTTTCTGATTGGACTTGTATGGATGGGGACCGAAACCACTATTTCGGTTGCCATGGGATGAAGAATCGAAACTCTCCTTTCGGTTATTATAGGACGAGGGACCGAAACCGTTCTTTCGGTTGTTTATGGGTGATGGAACGAAACTCTCCTTTCGGTTGTTTTCAGTCGAGGGATCGAAACTACCCTTTCGGCTCCTATTAGTCGAGGGACCGAAACCATCCTTTCGGCTCCTATTAGTCGAAGGACCGAAACCATCCTTTCGGCTCCTATTGGTTGAAGGAACGAAACCATCCTTTCGGCTCCTACTGGTTGAAGGACCGAAACCATTCTTTCGGTAGGTATTGTAATGTGGACCGAAACTGCTCTTTTGGTTCCTTGAGTCTTCTTCTGATTTTTTCTTCCTTTCTATCCTTACAAAATCAGGATTTTGGGAATTCCATAATCGTTTTCTTTCTAGGAGATTCTTCATATATCTCAGATTTCTTTGATGCTTTCGATCAGCCTCCTGTTTTGGATTTCTCTGAATGTTGGCCTTTCGTTTCGAAGTATGGGCACAACATTCACTTTTTGCTGAATAAGTATCACTTGTGGTTTGCATTGGTTCGTCCAAAGGGGGTTTAGTTCCACTTGTGCTCAGCACATCATACTTAGTAGTCTCATTTAGTGGTTCAGGTATGTATCTACCTTTTACTCTCCATGAGGTTTTCTGAGAAAGACCTTTCGTCTCATCTGCGTTGTCTATTGGGGCCGACCAGAAGAATTCTTCACATCCCCCAGCATTGTCTTCTTCTACCATGGCTGTTAACTCTGCAGTTTGTTGTGGAGTGACTCCCGGTATAATGTAGACTTGGTTTGGGGTAGTTTGAACCTTTTGGTATACAACAACTTTAGCTTTGAGAACTTTGGTTTTGTCCATAGAGGAACGAGCAAACTCAACAGAGTTTTCAGAAATTAGGTTCTTATATGACTTGGGTTCGTTTTTGGCTAATTCAGAACAGTCCACCAAATCTTCTACAGAGATTTCACTCATATCATCGTCCTCATTAAGTTCAGATGTATTTTCAACAATGATTTTATTTTCTGAACTTAAATTGGCATTTAGAGAGTCAAATTTTTGTATAGTTTCGGCTCTCAATTTCAATATATCATTTCGTCTAACAGATTTTTGAGCATGTCCTTGTGGTCCTTGGACTTTATGTAGGATTCAATTTTGTCCAGACCTATTTTATACGTTGGAGACACTTCATCAGAAGATACAACACTTTCACAGTTGTAAGCTTTAGCATCGATTTCATCCTCCTTTAATTCAAGGAAGGGTAAAATCATATGATGTATCTTCTTCCCTATTTCACAATCAAGATGCAACTGAGTGATGTTAAAATAGAGTCTCTTAGCAATTAAACAAAACAAATTGCGTTGTTTAAGAAGTTTAAGATTGTCTCTTTGCAAATAAATAGAATCATCTTTAGATCTAATTAACTCTTTTTCCTTTTGCTCGATCCACATCCTTTGTTCCTCACTCTTTGAAGAAATCCTGTTGATTTGATCAATTAGGTTAGAATTACTGACATGGGTTTGGGTGAGACTGCTACTTATGCTTGAGAATTTTGACTTTAAATTATTTAATTCCTTTTCATAATTATTAGCAGGTATTTTTAGAGAAGCAAGAATATTTTATACCTTTTTGATCAACTCATCACATTCGTTGATCTGAGCACTAACAGGCTTGGCAGCAAAACATCTGTCATCTTGCTCTCTTTCCTCTTCAACTCCCCCATCAGTTGTGTATCCTCTCATTTAGGACACACCCTCGGTCACTACAAAGAATCTTCCCGTAGCATGATCTGCTTTTGCCAGCATAGCTTTTCCGTGAGTAAGCTTCCTGAATTCATCATCCTCAGAATCTGTGGACCAGACCTCACACCACCAAACTCATCACTGTTGTTTGTACCCTGCACAATTAAAGCATTCATGGTAGAGTTATTAGCATCAGACTTTCTTTTCTTTATTTCCTCTAATCTTCTCAGTAGGCTCGCTTCCTCATCTCCTTCGTTTGTCTTTTCTTCTTTCTTTCTCAACATACAGTCTTTAGCAAAATGATTTTTGCCTCCACAGTAATTACAGTCGAATCCTGAGTCTCCTCCAACTTTAGCTTCCTTCTTTGACTCTTCAGATTTTGACCCCATCTTCGGTTCCTCCTTGATCCTTTTGGTGCTGTAACTACCCTGCCAGTTTCGGTTCTTATTGGCTGGGAATTTCTTCTTAATGAATTTTCTGGGATTAGACACCATCATGGCGTATTCATCGCCGGTTAGATCATAATTTGCAAGATCTAATTCCCCTTCTTCTTCAACCGAACTTTTTCCTTTGGAGACAAGAGCTAAAGAACCCATACCCTAAACCACATTCGTTTCCTTAGATAGAGCATTCTCATGGGATTTTAAAATACCCACTAGTTTTGCCAGAGAGTAAGACTTGAACTGTTCATGAGTTTTGACTGTTGACACAACAGCCATCCATTCAGGTCTGAGGCCATTCATGAAAGTAACCTTTTGTTCAATAACTTTCCTTTCAATCCCATGCTTTATCATCTTACTTAAAAGATGATTGAAGCGATCAAAAGTTTGAACAAGTTTTTCTTCAGGCTTCTGCTTAAAGTCACTAAACTCAGATAGCAAGAGAGTTTGGATAGAGTGTACCAAGTCTTCGTCTGTGGAATATAATTCCTTCAGTCTATCCCAAATCTCCTTAGATGTAGCATAAGAACTCACTAAACGAAACGTATCCGATTGCAGCGCAAACCTTATCATCCTCAGGGCCTTGATGTTGCATTGAAATTTCTCCTTTTCATCCTGAGGAATATCCTTGACATCATTGACAAGCTGATTGTATTCTTTCTGTGTTTAAACAATCTTTGATGTGCTTGAGTGAGCGAATGGGCCTGCAGTAATAGTTTCCTAGATTAAATACCCATTGTCCTCCGATCCAATCACGTAGTGTTCAAAGTGATGTGTCCAAACTTCATAGTCTTGTGTATACAAGATTGGTATTCTTGTTGTAGACCCTATGTTGTTGGAGATATTATCGGATTGGTTTGCGAATCATCCATGGACATTGTAAATGCTTTTGATCGATAATCTGTAAAAGATCAGACTTGTAATATATCGTTAGGGTTACATTAACAATTAATGAGATACGTCAATAAAGAGTGACGGCTCAATAAATATCAACCAATGCGGAATTAAAACCCTAAGAACTTCTTCGACAGAAGAGGTGTGTATGAATTACACAGTCTCCTGCTCTGATACCAATTGTTGATTTCAAAACTCTTAGATCGATTAGATCTTTCACAAATACGATAAAAGAAATCAAACAGTTTGAGAACAACATGAGAATGAACACAGAACAGAATCAAATATGTGCTTATGATTCAAAACTGAGTCACGCCTCAGCAGAGCTCAATGAAGAACTTCTGTTGTAGAGGCGAGCCAGGGTTTACAAAAACTATGAAGAAAATACACAATGAAAGCGATACCTTCTAAGTCTGCATGCATGCAGCTTATATACTAAACCCTAGTACAAAATTATGCACGGCTGGACAAGCCCAATACCGGCATTCAAATTGGGTTAAGGACCGAGCCCATGACACAATCTAATAGACTCAACAACTTATTATCCTTAGCTATCGAAACGAAATTCGTATTATACGTTAAACCGAGAGCATGCATAAAAAGAATGTCCGAATCTGACTTCATATTTTTTATGATTTAGCATAGCAGTGCACAACCCGAAATTTGAATTTTAGATCGACCAATTTTTAGCCGACACATTCTTAACAAGAATCGAAGATCTTGTTAATAGGAGCTCAACGATATAAAGACAAACGAATACGGATGTCGGATGACAAAGTTATGAAATTTTCACAGACTTTACCCGTCTAAGCCTGTTAAAATATAAATTTAAAAATAAAGTCAAAATTAGATGACGGGGTCTAAACGAAAGTTGTATATTACTTCGCCACCTACGCATGGATATAAAGAATGTCAAAAACGGAGCTTGTATGTGAAAATTACGGAATTTAGAAGTTATGTATATGCTGATGCGAAGAGGGTGACATGGTCGAATCCTGACCTTCGCTTGCTCCCCACGGTCTTCTCTTAGGATGATGACAACTGCCCCTTAATACACGCAGCGTACTCCAAGGAGTATGCCCAACATAGTCTGAAGCTACCACTATAAGTAAGATGTAAGGTCCTTCAGATTTCTTCACACCACAACCTTTTTTTCTCTCTCAACATAGTCTGAAGCTAATAGGCGATTCTCGGAGCGCCAAAAGGCTCCGAGAAGAAGAGATTTATGCTCGGAAGTTTTGCCCCCGCAGAGCCCGGTTCCTAGCCAAACCCCCTTCTAAGCGAGTTATGCTTACCCTACTTTAACTATAACTTATGTTTAAGTTCAATATCGTTATTATGAACCTATAAACAATATATGTATTATAAAATATAATATATAAAGTGTTATTATAATATCTTTTAACTACACGATGTACGCGGCATCTGGTTTGAAGGGCCGCATAGGGTTGTTGGATTTCAGAACAGCTTAAATGTCAAAATGGTCCAGCCCTCTGGTGTTTGATGTCTGGCCCCTATCTATAAATAGTTGTTGAGAAGTATTGTTTAACACTTGTAAAACAATATCACACTTAAATAGTCGCTATAAATATTAGACTAAAATCTTGCGGTAATGATACTAGGTTTCGTCAAAGGAGAATATAATTATTAGAAGTGAAGCGCTGCCCGAGTTTGGAATCATGACTTTAACAAGTGAGTGCATAGTTACTTTCATCTTACACACAGATATAAAGTATTTAATATAAATTACATGTTATGTGTGCATACTATCTATGTTCTTGATATCTATGTTGGATGAACAAAATTTACATGTTTTGTTCGATTTAAACGGTATACGTATTTTATACGTATAATTATGATGGTTAAAGATGGGTAGATGAAATACTACATCCGTCCCAAATTGATAGTCCACTTTTGACTTTTGAAGTCTTTCTTTTTCAAATTTGACCTTAAATATTTTTATGTTTGATAGATAATACTTGATGCAAAATATATGAATGAGTTGTATTTTAAATGTTTTTTCATTGTTATAAGTTTTATCAAGTAGTATATAACACAAATAAAAATATTTAAGGTCAAAGTTGAAGAAAAAATACTTTAAAAGTCAGAAGTGGACTATCAATTTGGGGCGGAGGGAGTATGAGATGAGGGATGAAAGATGATATAAATGATGAGAGATAAGAGATGATGAGAAGCCTTGGCCCAATTGATGGCCCGGTCATCTAGCAGAGTATAGATAACAACCACGGACTATTCTAGACAGTCCAGTCGAACACTAGCAGACTCACAACCTGTATGTGTTTTGAATGATATGTTCATCAGATGTACTCTATAAAACCATTGACATGTATTGTGGGTGGACTCCCTAAAATAATATTGTCAATAAAATAGATAAACCCTGGCAGCTATGGACTTAGTGCCTAACAAATAACATCGACAGCTATGGACTTAGTGTTTGTTATATAAACCCTGGAAATGATAAACTTCGTGCCTATTCCTTCAGACAATCCTTAGGAATAAATATTGAGGAATAGATAATTCTTAGGGAAGATACTTAAGAACTATGTTATCAATCGCGCGCTATAGCGGTTCACGGTGTTCGACGACCTACATTTTCAAAATAGCGTTTAGTAATTGCGGTACTGCTAATATCGGCGCAATTTACCGCTATTGACCACGAAACTTATGACCGTAATATCACCGCTATTACCGCTTTTTGATTTTCATCCACAATGGGCTACTTAGTTATTAGATCCGGTATTAAATGAATGAGCCCATAGTTTTTTTCGTTATATACGATTATAGTATGCCCGATACTTTATTCTTCAGTCAAAACTCAAACCCAATATTGTGTTTTTATTATAAAAATTTCCACCGATTTTTTATTTTTTTTCCCTAATGATCTTTGCATGTAAACGAATCCCTCCTCGTATATGACTATCCCTTACTTTTTGATTGACTTCTTTTTATTTCTTTATGATATTATTAAGAAATATTAATAAACTAATTAATGCTTAAACATTAAACTTAATAACTATAAATGTTCGAATGGTTTATACTGATTAAAGATTAACTAAAGAATAAAAATTAGCTAAATATTAACTATATATATATATATATATATATATATATATATATATATATATATATATATAACACTATATCAACGCTTTACCACCGTAAAAACCGTTATTTCAAATAGCAGACTTCGACCGCTATTTGATTTTCGACCACGATAACTGCATAGCTTATTATTAAAATGACCGTGAATTTGGGGATGTCACGGTTGTTATCAGAGCATTAGTTTAAGCGAACTAGAAATTTTTAGGAAATTTCTAGACTTAACCTTAGAATGCTAAGCGATGATTGTGATATGAGTTTCTGCTATATTTAGTAAATATGCCTAAATAGACACGAACACTAGCTTAATTAGGGAAGATGCCTAAAATGCTTTTATGTGCTAAATGATTTGTGATGCTTTATGATGCCATTATTTGATTGGATCTATGGTCTGTTGCCGACAGGATCTGGAAACTTTATGCGTTCAAATTTCTAACAATTTAATTACAGTATTAGAACTGGCATGTAGCGTTCTGGAGTGATAAGGAGATTTATACGTCCATCGTAAATAAAGCTTTCCCTATCTAAATTCTCATCACCGCACACCGAACGTCTGATTTGGTGTATAAATTGACATGGTGAGAACTATAAGCGGATTGGAAAGCGGTGACGTGCAGCCTAAGCCACAAGTGATTGAGTGTGCACCAGAAGTAGAAGCTGCACCCGAGACAACCACAATGGCAGGAGTACAAGATATGATGCAGATGATATTGGATCGTCGGATGGAAGACACAAGGTGTTGACTTCAACCAAATAAGGATGAACCTGTTGTGCCTGTACGCTAGGCACCTACCTTGAGGCAATCATCTGGGTTGCTAAGTCTTTTGAAGAAATGATCAAAGGCAGAACCGCCAACAAGGTTGAAGTTGGCAATAAGTGGAAATTTGAGGGATCTTCAAGGTCCAACAAGAACAACATGTTCTCAAGGTCTGTAGGAGGAGGAGGTAAATAAAAATGGTGTGATAAGTGCAAAAGAAACGCTCTGTAAAATATGGCATGAAGGTGACTTGCGTCAAGTGGGGAAGACTAGTCATTACGCCAATGAGTGTACATTTAACAAGAAGGTGTGATACGGGTGAAAGGAAGAAAGGTATATTTCTAGGGACTGCCCAAAGAAAACTGAAGCATCAAGATCGAATGCGCCTTCAAAGCCAAAGGAAAGAGCATCTCAGATGATCCTTGACGAAGCAGTTGACAATGCACGGGATCAGGAGTGAGGATCTATATATAGCCAAAGATCGAGATATGAAGTAGCCATATAGATAGTATCATGTGGTGTAGCCTATAATAAGAGGCCTAGTGTAGGGTGAACTTAAACATCTATGTAATCATTTCAAGAAATAATATAAACCTTATTTATGTTAACTGATGTGTTAAATGACTATGTGAAATACTTGTATGGTGACTTAGTGAACTGCGAGACAATACTTGGAACGAGTATGACTATGTGTGAAAGGTAGTAGAGGCCTATACTACCGGAAGCACATGACTCACACTTGGATCAGGGAAAGTCACAAGGTTACCATGACACTAGTAATTGATTCTCTTTTATTCTTGTCTAACGTTACCATTGTTTCGGAAATGACTAAGAAGATGATTATTTCAACCCTAGTGGACATATTAAATCGAGTCCGACTAAGATGAATGTCTTGCGTGGTTCATAGAACCAAGTTCGATGTAGTATGAAACTTAATCCAAAAGATTGAAGAGAAAGATAATCAAAGCGATCAGTAGAAGTATCGCGATCATTGTTAAAGTAAGAAGCTTGTAGATAGAAGTGATACATGCTAGAATGTGATTATATCACATTAGAACATGAAGGAAGGTATAATCCATTTTTGAATTTGGCTCTAAAATACATGAGTCTAAGCATTGCATCATACGATGAGAGGTCATTAGAACATGACTCATTAGTCTGTTACGATAATCGAAGTAAAGAACTTATCTTAATTTCAGAAGGAGAATGAAACTCTAATAAGGATTGATTTTGTAACTCAAAGGTTACAATTGAAAGTCCAACGCGATATAGAGAGCGGGTGGAAGATTGAGCACCGCCCGCTATCAAGAAGTTCAAGAGATAGATACTCATTCGAAGGAAGATAGTAGCTACGGTTATTACCTAGGATGGAGAGATAACATATGGAGTCATTATACAAGCCCTATTTTGTTGATGATTCTAGGAAGTAATCATCCTAAGGGGGAGATAATTGTAACGCACGCAGATTTGAGCTAGTCAATTTAGAGACAATAAGTGTCAAAAAAAAATGACTTTTTGATAGAAGATTATTTAGAATAAATAATCTTAACTAAGTTATAGAATATATCACAAGGTTTTCGTACATATAAAGAACGTTGAAATGCAAGTCATAACGAAGAAGTTATGACCTGTCGAAGTTTCGTGAAAAAACCGGCACGACGTTGTGTGATGTAAAAAGTGAGTTTGCGATAAAATACTTTTTAGCCTTAGCGATCTAAACGGAAGTCATAGTATACGTTAAACCAAAAGCATTCATAAAAAGAACGTCCAAATCTGACTTCGTATGGGGAAGGTGTGATTTTTCTAAGATTTAGCAAAGCAGTACACAACCCGGAATTTGAATTTTAGAACAATCGATTTTTAGCCAACACAATCTAAACGAGAATAAAATATCTCATTAATAAGAGCTCAACAAAATATAGACAAACAAAAACTGACATTAGATAACAAACTTATGAAATTTTCACGGACTTTACCTATCTAAGCCTGTTAAAATATAACTTTAAAAATAAATCAAAATTAGCCGACGGAGTATAAACGAAAGTTGTAGATTACGTTGCCACCTATGCATGGATATAACGAACATCAAAAACTGGGCTCTTATGTAAAAGTTATGGCATTTAGAAGTTGTATATATGTTGATGTGAAGAGGGTGACAAGGCACAATTCGGACCCTCGCTTGCTCCCCAAGGTCTTCGCTTCAGACGATGACAGTTTCCGCATCGTACTCCGAGGAGTACACCTAGTGTAGTCCGAGGTTGCCACTATAAAAAGATGTGAGGTCCTTCACATATCTTCATACCACAACCTTTCTTTCTCTCTCAAACATCTCTCTAAACCCCTCCCAATCCCTAGTACTTCCCAAGTGCTATGAGGCGAGTCCTGGAGTGCCAGAAGGCTCTAAGAAGAAGAGCTTTCAGCTTGGAACTTCTGCCCCCGTAGAGCCCAGTTCCTAGCCAAACCCCTATGTATGTGAGTTATGCTTACCCTACTTTAAGTATAACTTATGTTTAAGTTCAATATCGTTATTATGAACCTATAAACAATATATCTTTTATAAAATATAATATAGAAAGTGTTATTATAATATCTTTTAACTACTCGCGGTACGGGGAATCTGGTCTAAATGGCTAGATAGGGTTGTTGGATTTCAGAACAGCTTAAATGCATTTCTTCGGAAACGATTTGATAAAATATTTATCATGTTTTCTGGGAACAAATTCCGCAATATTATTCTTTAAAATGGATACTCTGATTTTTAAATAAGCATAAACAAAATTTTTAAAATGACCAGGAATTTGGGATGTCACAGTTGGTATCAGAGCATTAGTTTAAGCGAACTACGAATTTGTAATAAATTTCTAGACTTAAACTTAAAATGCTAAGTGGTGATTGTGAGATGAGTGTTTATTATATTTAGTAAATATACCTAAATAGACAAGAGCAGTAGCTTAATTAGGGAAGATGCCTAAAATGCTTTTATGTGCTAAATGATTTGTGATGCTTTATGATGTCATTATTTTATTGGATCCATGGTCTGCTGCCGAACGGATATGGAAACTTTATGCGTTCAGATTTCTAACTACTTAATTACGATATTAGAACTGGCATGTAACGTTTCGAAGTGATAAGGAGATTTATACATCCATCGTAAATAAAGCTTTCCTTATCAAAATTCTTGGCACCGTACACAGAACGTCTGATTTGGTGTATAGATCGACATGGTGAGAACTGGAAGCGGTAACGTGCAGCCTGAGCCACAAGTGATTAAGCGTACTCCAGAAGTAGAAGTTGCACTCAAGCCAACCATGATAGCAGGAGTACAAGCAATGATGCAGAGGGCGTTGGATTGTTGGATGGAAGAAATAAGGCGTTGACTTCAACAAAATAAGGATGAACCTGTTGTGCCAATACGCCAGGTACCTACTCTTAAGGTAACCATCTAGGTTGCTAAGTCTGTTGAAGAAATGATCAAAGGCAGAACCGCCAACAAGGTTGAAGTTGGCAAGAAGTGAAAATTTAAGGGATCTTCATGTTGGATTAATGTCTAAGTCCATAACTATAATTGGTAAGACTTGACCCGACCTGGCATGGTCCATTTGGGTTGCATTGCATCGGGACAATTGGATAGACAAGATGAGGAAAAAAGGATACTAGTGATTTTATATTAATATATTATAAGTTCTAATATATTAATATATAATCATAAATTAGTATTGATCAAGAGTTAATTTATAATTAATTAAGTGATCAAAAGGAACTAATTAAATATGGACTCTTAGATATATATGTGTGATGGGCCAAGTTCATTTAGGTTGGGCTAAGCTTTCATGGATAGTCCATGGAGTGTTTAACCTATGGATCATATGAAATGAAGGTTCATGGGTTTAACCCTAATCTCCACACTATATAAAGATGTCCTTGGTTGGTGAAATTGGCACTAGTGTGGGTACACTAAGAGGGCTAGCCGATTTCAGTAGAGAGAATTAAAGTATCCTTATTCTCAAGGTTATTCCAATAGTTCATGGTGTTGTGTGAACCATTTGAGGTGTCACACTTGGGCCACTAGGCACTCAAGCTTCATGAAGACAAGCTACATCAAACAAAGGTATGTATTTTATCCATTTGGTTACCCAAGTATCAATTATTGCATGCTAGATAGGGAAAACATATATCCAAGGTATTTAGAGTTGCATGTACACTTAGGAGTGATAGAATGCTCAAAACCCAACAGTGGTATCAGAGCCTAGGCTTGTTTTCTTGTTATACTTGCAAAATTAACTGAAAAATCGAATTTTGGTGCTGTCTGCACAGCAGACTCGCCGAGTCCACTGAATGACTCGCCGAGTCCAAGGCAAAAAGCATCCAACTCGGCGAGTTGGTTCGTGCACTCGACGAGTTGGACCCCCAGACAGCATATATTCGACTGTTTTGGCTAGAAATGGACTAGGAACATTACCCTAAGATGTTTTTGAACTTATAAACTTGTTTTTGATGTGGTAATGTTCATACTAATCCAATTTCAAAGATAATTGTCAATAGATTCATGTTTTGTATTAGTTTAGTGATTAGGCTAATTACATGAAAAAGTTTAATTTGAATTATCTTGTTCTTATGAGTTGCTTAGATTAATAGAAAAGTTAATTGATTATGTGTTTTCAATCCATTTTAATCTAAGAGATGATTCTAAAATGTGTTTGTGTAACTTGTCCTCAAGTTACATGAAAGGTCACATTTAAGTTTCTTAAAACTCATAAAAGATGGCAAAGGTTACAAAAATGAAGAGTCTTGTTCTCATTAAATGGTTTTATGACTCCATAACTTGTCCTCAAGTTATGGAGGTTCAAGAGTCACTTCATTAAATAATAAGAATGTGTAGCCTTAATTAGTTCCATAAGTTACAAAAGAAGAAAAGTTACATTCTTTAATAGTTTAAAGTCTTCCATAACTTGTCCTCAAGTTATGGAACTTGAAAAGTTTTTTAATTAGAACTACTTTAAACTCATAAGTTATGGAATAAATTAGTTTTGAATAGTTTCAAAAATTGCCCTCAAGTTTTGGAATTTGAAAAGTTTTCACTTATGAATACTTTAATTCCAAGTTAGCCTTAGAATTTTAAAAGTTAAAATTCAACCCTTATACTTTATAATATTATAAGTTAATAATATTTATATATATGTATAAGAGTAAAGTCAGTCTTACCGTTAGTAGGCCTGATTCACGGAGCCAGTCTATAAGGGGGGTATAAGGTTACTGCCTATAAAATGGCAGTTTAATGGGTGTCCACTCTCACCCACCGATTCCTTGACCGGTGGAGGGTCGTTAGCCGAACGGGTAGGACAAGGACTAGAATTCTCCCTTCATTAAAAGTATTAATGATAAATACTAAGTAACTAAAGTCTTATGAATACCCAATCTTAGTTACTTAGGAAAATGTAAATAAGGTGCTAATCCATGAAATTACACTTTGCACTTTGTTTAAGCCGTTAGTGGAGCGTGTGTGGTTAACCGGCACACTAACCTGGACTTAACAAGGTAGGCAAAGGGTAACTTAATATTTATCATAGTATCGATGGAGCGTGTGTGGTTAACCGGCACATCGATTAAGGGGTAAATATTAAGGGTACCAAGTATATTTGCATGGTTACTTCACACCTTGTTTTGTGATCCTCGACATCCCAGTCACAAAACCTGAAGGGCACACTCGAGATTGAAACATGCCATTGAAAAGTTCAATGAATCTCAAAAGAATCTAGGAGTTTCAAAACCAATTAAAACCTAATAATACATTTCGTTTATCTTGGTGGAAATTGGTGAATCGTCATTCACATACCTTCAAATATTTTATAGCTTAGATTACGGCATCCCTTTTCCAAGTTATAAAATAGTTTGTAGGTTCCTAGCCTTAATATTTCATATTGGGTGTTATATTAAGGACTTTAGATCAACTATCTTGAATATCTCCCAAAAAGATGTATGGTTCAGACATCTATGATCTTCCCAAATCTCTTGGAACTTCT
The DNA here is from genome assembly GCF_051521515.1 of Lactuca serriola. Lineage (NCBI taxonomy): Eukaryota > Viridiplantae > Streptophyta > Magnoliopsida > Asterales > Asteraceae > Lactuca > Lactuca serriola. The sequence goes on along the minus strand of NC_136416.1, from coordinate 203,443,366 downwards.
CTTCCTCCACCTCTTCCAATTATTCTCCATAACCCACAATTTCAAGGTCACTCAATCCCTATTGGCAAGCAAGGTCTATGTGTGATCGCATCTTGGAGATGAAGTCACATATTGACAAGTCGGGAGAGTAGGGTGTCAAAGTCTTGAGAAAGTTAGTGGTTCAATCACTTTCTAAGTCACATAGTGAGTTCCTTTGGGACTCCTATTAAACAGACTATGACAAGACCCTTAATGATCTTATCTATTTGCTTGGTGCTGCTAAATCAGCAATGATTTGGAAGGCTAGTAAATCAAATTTGATTAGAAGATCGTCTTCCCAAAACTTTATGGACATTGACAGTGAAGACACTGGAAATCCAAAAAAAGCATTATCTTCCCAATGGAAAGGGATCGGCCATAGTCAACTCGATTGACCAAATGGTAAAGAGAAAAACTAAGTCTGTGATTGTCCCATGTAGCATTGACAAAGGGTCCATTTGTTAAAATTGCCAAAGGAAGGGGCACTATTTGCGAAGCTGCCAAAATTTACCTAAGGATGTTAAAGTCAATAAGTTTGACTCTACTTAAGCTCCTATTTGGAGATTCTTATTACATAATGTGACTGAGTCACATGGTGATGTTATAAGAATCAAACAAAAGAGAAAAAGCTTAAAGAAAGTATATGCTGCTTCTGATCGCGAAGATGGATTTCGATCACATCAGAATTTTCAAGCTGTTACTTAAGAGTTATGACACATTGCTTAAGAATAGATGTAACGCCTGTGTTTCCGGGCTTGCCATTTTTAACAATGTAATAGCCTAGGTTAACCTTTGTAACCCGTTTTGAAATAATAAGATTGTATTATTTAAGTATTATGTGTTTTGTGCTTAATTGCTTAATTATGTGGTTGGATTAATTAAGAATAAAAATAAGCGTCGAAACTTAAGTGTAAAATAAACTTGATATCTTTGGATAATGTTGTAGTAGTTGAAACGAGGTTTCCGAATATATATAGAACACCCAAATCTGACTTCGTATGAGGAAGTTATGATTTATTGAAGTTTCGACTTAGCGGTATGCAGCCCGAAATACTCGATTTGAGATCAAGCGGTTTTTAGCCGAAGCAATATAAACGAGAGTCGAAGATCTCGTTGTTGGTATCGAAGCGATGAAAAGTTAGGCAAGAATGGACGTCAAACGAAGAAGTTATGAATTTATAACGCAGTTTTTCTGTCCCAGCCTACTAAAAATAAATAATAAAAATAAAGTTAAAATTAGCCGACGGAGTCTAAACGAAAGTTGTAGAGTGTAGTCTCACCTTCGCGTGGATATAAAGAACGTCGAAAACGGAGTTCGTACGAAGAAGATATGAATTTCCGAAGTTTATTAAATAATTTGTATTTAAATTTAATTGGAAAATTCGGCATTATCCAAAGAGGAGTCATCGGACTCATCCGAAGTACGCCCCGCGTACTCGTGTACGCCCCGCGTACACTGAGGAATGTCGACACTTGCACTCGAGCACTTTGGATACGTAAGCAGTGACGATTTCGGAGCAGTACGCCCCGCGTACTCCGAGGCTCCAGCCTCCTATAAATAGGAAGCGAGGGCAGCCGACTCAATTGCTATTTTTCTCTCTTCTCTCTCCCGTTTTGCATCGATTTGCGTGCCAGAAATACCCCGAAGCCCCGGTATTATTCTTGAGCCCCGAAGCAAGTCCCGAGATCCCGAAGATCCCGAGAAGTGCGGTTCCCGAGCCGAAGCTCTGCCCGCGAGAAGTTCGATTTTTGTGAAGATCTTCCAGATCTGCTGAGGATTACTACTTCTGCAAGTCGTAGTGCTGTCCGATCATCTTCTGATCAAGTGAGTGTATACTACCTTTCATAAACACGATAATAATACAAGTATGGCTCGAGAGTATTAAGGGTATTGTTGTTTATAGGTGTGAGTGTGTGGTTACTTTCTTCTAACGCATAATTATGAAGTATTTTATACGAAATACGTGTTGTGTGTATATTTTGTGTTATATGTGTGATTGTATATTCACTCTCTTCTATCTCATGGATCTGATTTGTTTTCTATGAAATACGTGTTATGTGTGTGTGCCTCATCTGTTATGTGGAATATGTATTGATCAAAGCATGCTATACGGGTTTTTATCCATGTATAAAAATGTATCTTTTATCTACTAATATGTTGGGTAGAACATGGGTAGATAGTTGGTGTGTAATAAACAGATGAGAGGCCTCGTTGTTGTTTGATTTAGTCATCTAGCGGAGTTTAGATGACGACCACGGACTTTTCTAAACAGTCTTGTGGAAACATTAGCAGGTTCGCCACCTGTAGGTGTTAATGAACTTGGGTGTTCATTCGTTGTACTCCATCCCCCTCATGGTTGCCTTATTTGACTTATATTGTTGAGGAACCCCCGAAGCATGTGCTGTCGCCCCGATGAAATATTCTTAGACTAGGTCCCTTGTGTTAGTTATTTTAGGGACATAAAGTGAGAATAACGGGAATGGGTAGTTGGGTTATTGTTGGTTGGTGGAAATTAAATATAATTATTTATTGTGGGTTGAAAACCCTATATGCTCACCAGGCTCCCAAGCCTGACCCACTCAGTTTTATTTGTATTACAGGAAGTGGCGCGAGGGCATAAGATGGACGAACCATCAAGTTGTTTTGTTTACAAGTCTGTATATGTATATATTTGTTGAATGACTTGTAATGTTATCGTTTATGCTTATTGGTCTGTATCGGAACATGACACCCCGAGTTTTGATTATATAATGAAAATACATTTCTTTTATGAAATGCTTTGGTAAACATTGTTTTATCATGTTTTGTTTTTAGGAACAAATTCCGCAACTCTTTCAAATCAAAAGGATTTACTCTGAAATTATTTAAAAGAATAAATGAAAATCGGTCTTTTCTGGCCGAGATTCTGGGGATGTCACAGTTGGTATCAGAGCATTAGTTTAAGCGAACTAGGAATTTGTAGGATTTCTAGACTTAAAATTAGAATGCTAAGTGAAATTTTGAGATGTGTGTCTGTGATACTTTAGACACGAGCACTAGTTTATTTTAGGAAAGTTGCCTAAAATGCTTTATGTGCTAAATGTTATATGTTGCCATATATGATATTATTTGTTCGGATCTATGGTCTGTTGCCGACCGGATCTAGAAACTTTATGTGTGTAGGATTCTAAGCGTACGTCTACGATATTAGAACTAGCATGTAAACGTTTCGGAGCGATAAGGATGATTTGAATATCTATCGTGATTGAGGATCTAATTTCACCTTATTCGGTGTATAGATCAAAATGGTGAGAACAAGAAGTGGAGTTGGAAATGCTGATGAAAACAGGAATCAACCACCAGTGATTGAACAAATACCTGTCGTAGCAGCAGCACCTGAGCCAATAACCATGGCTGGTGTGCAAATGATGATTCAAACAATGTTGGATCGTCAGATGGATGAAACTAGATGGTTGCTTCAACAGAATCGTGAAGAACTGTCAATTCGTGTGGAGGAGCCAGAATTAAATGAAGGGCACTCGGAAGGTGGAGACTTTAGTGGGTCTGTTGGTCAAGCCAACCCACCGATAGTTAGGCAAAACAACCATGATGGAAGGAATGATGGAATAGGATGCAAGTACAAGGACTTTCTAACTTGCAAACCATCGACCTTCAATGGAAAGGAGGATCTGATTGGAGTTATGGATTGGATCTCCGAAATGGAGTTAGCCTTCATGACTTGTGGCTGCAGAGGCAAGTTGCAAACTATCTATGCAGTGCGTCAGTTCCGAGGTGGAGCCGTTCGTTGGTGGAACACTCTAGGGAATACGTTAAGACCTAATGAGCCACTGCAATTGACATGGGCAAAGTTCTTGATGCAGTTCAAGCGCAGGTTCTGCTCGGCCCAAAATTTGTTGGAGTTGGAGAATAAGTTTTTGGCATTGACGAAGGGCAGCATGTCAGTTGATGAATACACTAATAACTTCACCGATAAGATGGATTTTGCTTTGCGCATCGTTCCAGATGAGCTGACAAAGGTGGACCGGTATGCGAAGGGACTCCCATGGGAGTACGAGGTGCCAGTACGCCAGGCACATACTCTAGAGGCAGCTATCTGGGCTGCCAAGTCTGTTGAGAACATCATTAAGGGGAGAACCACCGACAAGGTTGAGGTTGGTGAGAAGAGAAAGTTTGAGGGAACATCTGGTTCTGGTCAGAAGGGCAAATTTTCGAAATCTGATTCGAAAAAGTTTGGAGGAAAGGGAGGCGAAGCGAAGTGGTGTGATAAGTGTAAGAAAAAGCACTTTGGGAAATGTAGCGAGGATGTAACCTGCTACAAGTGTGGAAAGGTTGGAAATTTTTTCAATGAGTGTCCGAACAACAAAAGGATGTGTTTTGGTTGTAATGAAGAGGGGCACATTTTGAAAGACTGTCCGAAGAAGAAGGAGGCAGCAAAGCCCAACATTCCACCAAAGCCGAAGGCGAGAGCCTTCCAGATGACACTTGAGGCTGCGAAAGATGAAGCTGATGTCGCTTCAGGTACCTTTCTCGTAAACAAATTACCTGCTCAAATTTTGTTTGATTCTGGAGCCAACTACTCCTTTATTTCACATGAGTTTGGTAGAAAACTAGCTTTGCCTGTTGATAGACTAGATAATGCTTTATTAGTCGAGTTTGCTAGTGGCAAGTTTGTACCTGTTAGCCATCGTATGAAAAACATCTTAATCGAACTTAATGGGAATAAGTTTCACGAGGAATTATTGCCTATCGAACTAAATGGTTTCGACATCGTGTTGGGAATGGATTGGCTTAGCGCCAATGATGCTGAAATTTTATGCAAGAAGAAGATAGTTAAAGTAAACCCGCCTGGGAAAGATTCGTTTATGGTGTATGGGGACAAACGGCGAGTGAATTCTGGAATCATTTCCCTAATGAAAGCCAGAAAGTGTTTGACCAAGGTATGTACATCATATTTAGCATCCGTGATTGATGCTAAGAAAGAAAAGAAGGTGATGCAGAGTATTCCAGTGGTGTGTGAGTATCCGGAAGTATTTCCCGAAGATCTTCTTGGATTACCACCTGATAGACAAGTGGAGTTCAAAATTGACTTGTTACCAGGAACCACGCCAATAGCAAAAGCACCTTACCGATTAGCACCAACGGAGTTGAAGGAGCTAATGATGCAACTTCAGGAGTTATTGAACAAAGGTTTCATTAGACCTAGTTCATCGCCCTGGGGAGCTCCGGTGTTATTTGTGAAGAAGAAAGATGGAAGTATGAGAATGTGCATCGATTACAGAGAGCTGAACAAGGCAACAATAAAGAATAGATATCCGTTGCCAAGGATTGATGACCTATTTGATCAATTGCAAGGTTCGAGCTATTTCTCGAAGATCGATCTTAGGTCAGGATATCATCAGCTAAAAGTAAGAGAGCAAGATATCGAGAATACTGCATTCAGAACTAGATATGGACACTATGAGTTCTTGGTTATGTCGTTTGGACTAACCAATGCTCCGGCAGCATTTATGGATTTAATGAATAGGGTTTGTAATCCTTTCCTTGATAAATCTATGATAGTGTTCATAGACGACATTCTGATTTACTCGAAAAGCCAGGAGGAGCATGGCAGACACTTGCGAGAAGTGTTAGAAGTTTTGAAGCAGGAGAAGCTGTATGCAAAGTTCTCCAAATGTGATTTTTGGATTCGTGAAGTCCAATTCTTGGGTCACGTGGTCAACCAAGAAGGGATAATGGTTGATCCAGCGAAGATCGAAGCTGTGATGAAGTGGGAACAACCGAAAACTCCCACGGAGATTCGAAGCTTTTTAGGATTAGCCGGATATTACCGAAGGTTTATCCAAGGCTTTTCTTCGATTGCTACTCCATTAACAGCTTTGACCCACAAATGAGCTACTTATGCTTGGAGTGATAAGCATAAAGAAGCATTCGAGAAGCTAAAGAAGAAGCTATGCGAGGCACCAATACTTTCTTTACCCGATGGAGTTGAAGACTTCGCTGTTTATAGCGATGCGTCTGGGGTTGGATTGGGTTGTGTTTTGACCCAAAGAGAAAAGGTGATAGCATATGCATCTTGACAGCTGAAGGAGCATGAAAAGAATTACCCGACTCATGATTTGGAGTTGGCAACGGTAGTTTTCGCTCTGAAAATATGGAGGCATTACCTCTATGGCACGAAGTGCAAACTTTTTACTGATCATAAGAGTCTCCAATATCTCTTTAATCAGAAAGAGTTAAATATGAGGCAACGACGCTGGCTAGAGTTACTCAAGGACTACGACTGTGAGATACTTTACCACCCCGGTAAAGCTAATGTTGTTGCTGATGCTCTTAGTCGGAAAGTCAATCTTGAAAGGAAGACGCCAAGAGCGTTGAGAATTGAAGTTGTCTCGACCATTGTGGAAAGTATAAAGAAAGCTCAAGAGGAAGCTTCTGAGAAAAATGACCGAAAGGAGGAACGTTTGGGTAAAACGTTGGTGTTTGGTACAAACGGTCATGGACTGAAGGTATTCCAAGATCGTATTTGGGTACCTAAGTCAGGAGGAATTAGGGATCTTCTGATGGAAGAAGCACACAAAACCATGTACTCGATTCATCCTGGTAGCACTAAAATGTATAGGGACCTAAAACCCTACTACTGGTGGCCGACGATGAAGCTTGATGTTGCAAAGTATGTGGCTGAGTGTGTGACTTGTGCGAGAGTAAAGACACAACATCAGAAACCGTACGGGAGTTTAGAACCATTGCCTGTGCCTATGGGTAAGTGGGAAGACATTGCTACGGATTTTGTCACTAAACTACCCAGAACAAAGAATGGTCACGACATGATTTGGGTGGTCGTTGATCGATTCACTAAGAGTGCGCATTTCATAGCAGCCAAGGAGAAATGGTCTATAGAAAAGCTTGCGAATTCTTACGTGAAGGAAATTGTGAGGCTTCACGGTGTTCCGTTAACGATTGTATCGGATCGTGATAGCCGTTTCACCTCGAGGTTTTGGAAAAGTCTACAAGAGGAAATGGGTACCAAGTTATGTTTAAGTACAACTTACCATCCGCAGACTAATGGTCAGAGTGAAAGAACGATACAAACACTTGAAGATATGCTAAGAGCATGTACCTTGGAATTCCTAGGTAATTGGGATGAACATTTACCATTGGTAGAATTTTCCTATAATAATATTTTTCACGCGAGCATTAAGATGGCACCTTATCAAGCTTTGTATGGACAGAAGTGTCATACGCCGTCTTGTTGGCTTGAGGCTGGGGAAAAGCAGTTTATGGGACCGGAGATGGTTCATCAAACAGCTGGAAAGTTGAAAATAATTAGGGAAAGAATGTTAGCAGCTCAGGATCGTCAAAAGAGTTATGCTGACAAAAAGCGAAGACCGATGACTTTTGAGGTTGGAGATTCGGTTTTGCTTAAAGTCTCGCCGTGGAAGGGACTTAAAGATTTGGTAAAAGGGGAAAGTTAAGTCCAAGGTTTATTGGACCGTTTAAAGTTCTTCAGAGGATTGGGAACCAAGCTTACAAGCTCGAATTACCCGAAGAACTGAATGGAATTCACAACACTTTTCATGTGTGTTATTTGAGGAAGTTCACGGGAGAAGTTCCTGATATAATTCCAATTTCTGAATTGAGAATTGATGAGAACAAAAGGTTGATTGAAGAACCAGAGGCAATTGTTGACCGGAAGACTAAGAAGTTGCGACACAAAATGGTTGGGTTAGTGCTTGTCCGATGGAAACACACGAATGGGCCGAATCTCATCTGGGAGACGGAGAGTGACATGTTGAGTCGCTATCCGCATTTGTTTGTTGATGTGTGATTCCGGGGACGGAATCATTCTAAGATGGAGAGAATTGTAACGCCTGTGTTTCCGGGCTTGCCATTTTTAGCAATGTAATAGACTAGGTTAACCTTTGTAACCCGTTTTGAAATAATAAGATTGTATTATTTGAGTATTATGTGTTTTGTGCTTAATTGCTTAATTATGTGGTTGGATTAATTAAGAATAAAAATAAGCGTCGAAATTTAAGTGTAAAATAAACTTGATATCTTTGGATAATGTTGTAGTTGTTGAAACGAGGTTTCCGAATATATATATACAAAGCCCAAATCTGACTTCGTATGAGGAAGTTATGATTTATTGAAGTTTCGACTTAGCGGTATGCAGCCCGAAATACTCGATTTGAGATCAAGCGGTTTTTAGCCGAAGCAATCTAAACGAGAGTCGAAGATCTCGTTGTTGGTATCGAAGCGATGAAAAGTTAGGCGAGAACGGACGTCAAACGAAGAAGTTATGAATTTATAACGAAGTTTTTCTGTCCCGGCCTACTAAAAATAAATAATAAAAATAAAGTTAAAATTAGTCGACAGAGTCTAAACGAAAGTTGTAGAGTGTAGTCTCACCTTCGCGTGGATATAAAGAACGTCGAAAACGGTGTTCGTACGAAGAAGATATGAATTTCCTAAGTTTATTAAATAATTTGTATTTAAATTTAATTGGAAAATCCGGCATTATCCGAAGAGGAGTCATCGGACTCATCCGAAGTACGCCCCGCATACTCGTGTACGCCCCGCGTACACTGAGGAATGTCGAAACTCGCACTCGAGCACTTCGGATACGTAAGCAGTGACGATTTCGGAGCAGTACGCCCCGCGTTATTGTTGGTTGGTGGAAATTAAATATAATTATTTATTGTGGGTTGAAAACCCTATATGCTCACCAGGCTCCCAAGCCTGACCCACTCAGTTTTATTTGTATTACAGGAAGTGGCGCGAGGGCATAAGATGGACGAACCATCAAGTTGTTTTGTTTACAAGTCTGTATATGTATATATTTGTTGAATGACTTGTAATGTTATCGTTTATGCTTATTGGTCTGTATCGGAACATGACACCCCGAGTTTTGATTATATAATGAAAATACATTTCTTTTATGAAATGCTTTGGTAAACATTGTTTTATCATGTTTTGTTTTTGGGAACAAATTCCGCAACTCTTTCAAATCAAAAGGATTTACTCTGAAATTATTTAAAAGAATAAATGAAAATCGGTCTTTTCTGGCCGAGATTTTGGGGATGTCACAATATATAACAACAAGGTTTTCATATGGATTGTAAGGATAAGGTTTTCCGCAAAAATTTTAAAATAAGAGGAAATTTTTTATTTTATTTATTTTAAGTATCCTTACAATGACATTTGTGAAAAAAAAAATTGTTGTTTGTATGATTCCATTGCTAGTAATATAGGAAACTGGTTTTGATTCTTTCATTTGTGGTAATGTCTAAATTTACCAATTAAGGAAAGTTTCTCATCACCCACTACTAGAAAAACAGCCTTTTACGACGCTCATTGCGCGTCGTAAAAGGCTCAGACGACGCGCAAATGCGCGTCAACGAAGGCCCTGTCATAAAGAGAGACGACGTGCTTTTGCGCGTCGTCTATAGACGACGCGCATTTACGTTGCTCATTTACGATGCGCGTTTACGACACGCAATGCGTATAAAGGAAGGTCCTCTCATAAAGGAAGACGACACGCATTCGCGTCTCGTAACCTTACGACGCGCGTGCGAATGACACGCAATGCGTATCAAGAAAGGCCATGTCATAAATGAAGATGACACACATTTTTGCGTATCATAATTTTAAATGTCTAAAAAAAATATTTATAGATTTACTAATTTTCAAATTAAATAATACATTAAAAATCTCATAATACAAAATAAAATACTATAAATAACAAATATAATTCGTTTCACTAATATGTCAAATACAAATTATTATTCCAATAGTGAGTAAATGTTATAAAAAAAATGAACTCATTTATATACAATTGCATTATCTAGTTTACTATGTACCAACAACTCTCTGTGTGTTTACTTTTGCTTGAGTCTCGTTTCCTCCAAAGCTTCTAGCCATGCCAAAATATGATATCTTAAATTCATCAAGTCCTTGGCGTGAAGTCTTAGATAGAAGCTTAACTGCAATCTCCAATCCTTCTAGCAGACCCTAAAGATCATTATTGGCCACATAGCAAGATCAACCTGCAATCTCTTTTCTGCCTTCTTATTACTTGCAGCATCTTCTGCTTGTTTGACCATGGTTGTGCCTTCAGCAGCAACATGCTGCATTGCGTCAAAAAGATAAAAACAGATGACAACAAATACAAATAATTGCATTCTACTTTTAAAAAAAATAGAATCCAACTCCTAAATCACAAACCTGTTTAAACATACTAGAGACAAGATCCAATCCATGGGGTATTTTTGGAAAATAATTCCATCACAGAACAGAAAACATTCCAGAAAGTGAAAATCAGATCTATAGCATAGGGAAAATAAAAGTATACAGCATAACATGTCTTTAGCTGATTCGTCCACAAAGACAGTAAAATTTTGTAAATACTTAACACTAAGCGATTAGGTTTAGCACAAAGCATGGTTAATTCGTGCACACACACTACTAGAAAAACGCTCAGACCATTGTCTGTAATTGTAGAAGATTTGTAACCTGTATATGGACCCCTTGACTTCAAAGAAGGCTGAGAGGTGAGATTATCCAGCAACTTTTCATCCAGCTCCATATCACAACGTTCATCAACTGTAAAAACAACAGAAAGTATGCTATGAAATTAGCTATTTAAGTCATTCATGATATGTTGTAGCATTAATTTCACACAATAAACAGATTTAACATAACATTATTATCACGTGGATTGGAACAGAACAACAACCGATTGAAACAAGAGTGTCGATTAGCCTATGATAATTTTATAATTGCATAAATATACTATACTAATATGATATGCTATGGGCCATTACGATGGAAAACAACATTTGTACATTTCTAGATATGCTGTAAAGTCTAATGGAGTCAATGAACTGAAGTGCTCAATTTCAAGACTTCGTGCACTATAAAACATTATTATGACTATATTTGATCCAACTAAATCAATATCCCAACCATACAAAGGTATAAATATACTAAACTAATATGATATGTTATGGGCCTTTAAAAAGTCTCATTACTGCAACTATTGTAGCAAAATTGTCATCAGTCAAAACCACGTGTGAAGCACTCTGATAATAATGATTATTAATTTGCTATATTATAACCATAAAGTCAACATAAGAAAGAGTTGACTAGTCAAAAAGTCATCAAATATACCTTTGCAACTGTTGTGCCTGAGTCCATGGCAATTCCTATATCTGCCTTCTTTAATGCAGGTGCATCTAGAGGCACTACCAGGGACCACAACATTCTTTGAAACTTTAATAGACTTGATATACTTGTAACCTGCCATGTTATCACATGCACATTGCAATAAAAAATTAATAACACATCATCATAATCATAGATCATGGATCATGGATCATGGATGTAGTTTAATTTAATAAAAAAAATATTGAGGCAGTGTAAGTAACATGCTAGTTGGGGGAACAGGTGGATCATCAACTAAATTTGTTGCTGGAATGGGAATATTCTCAAGGCCTCCACTGATGTCTTCACATACCATCCTAACATTAAAAACAACAAATTAGCCATGTCAGTCACTAAAGAAGGCTACCCTTCCATACGCTTGAGACGAAACTTGTAAACATAGAAACCCGAAACCCCTTTTTTTGCCCAATATTTGACAACCTGAAAAAGAAAAACAAGTATAATTTTAATGTTTATATAAAATTATTACCTATTTATTCTAAAAAATTCCAAAGTGTCTATTAGTCTACCTTGTACAATCCATCATATGTGTAATTTTGATTCATTGTTGCTTACCACAATATCAATAAAATTGTCAAACATTATGTATACAGGTGTGACACTTGCTTCTGCAACCTATCATTTTCCTCCATTAAAAGCTATAATTTTCCTCCATTAAAAGCTTTGGATTCAGAAACTAAAGATGGGAAGCCTATTTCCCCTTTTTCTCCTTGCATCTGTAAAGATCATTAACAACCACAAGGTTCAAAGTTAAACCTACACAACCATTTGAAAAGAGATTTGGAAGAAAAAATTGCTATATTCATAATCATACCATTGATCTTGGAACCAAACTTTGATCTGTTTGGGTTCAATATTGGAGAGAACAGGGCATTCATAAATGGGTTGCTAACAGCAAATAGAACTGGGTTTTAGTAACATCCAATTTAGAGCTTCTGACTCTGAATCTTTGAAACCCAATAAAAGAATAAGAAATATTTGAAACCCAATAAAATAATAAGAAAATAAAGCTCTCATCTTACCTAGTTTAACCACATGGCGATTGATGATTATAATTCCCCAACGATAGTTTAGTATAATTACCCAACGATTATCAAGGGCAAAAAGGTAATTAAACCTTTAAAGCTTCACCTGCAATGTATTTTCATACTAGTTAGCAAAGATGGTCCATTCCATCAAACAAGAATCCTATTGTGGGATCATTTGCATTCTACAGATGTTGACAAGTCAGACTTGTTAATTAATGCATAAGAAATATAGGAAAAATAATAAATCATGATTCATGAAGTATATATACACACAAACATGAGAATAATAATTATCAAGATTTCCGATTCCTCTTATTCTAAAAACATTTTGCAATGACCACTTTCAAATTATAGTTGAGATCCATTAATGGGATCCCAAATTGAGAATCAACTAGAACATACATAAAGCATTAGGAATGTAGAACATTTTCTTCTTCTTGTCCTATTTCGACATTCTATGATTAATCATGTCTCTTAATTACCTTTAGCCATCGGATCATCTCTCTTATAGCAGCAAGATTGTTGATTATCATATAAGAAGAAAAAAAGCATACACATTGTCACTAAGGCATATCATCAAACAATTAGTGTGCAATAAAGATCTACTTAAATTAGGATTCCTAAGTTTTTTGATCACGTCTAACTATTAATGAGTAGTAACATGTGGTTTGATCAGGCAGCAACAAAGATTTTAGCACGCCAATTGATCATGCTTAGACAACAAATAGCCAACCTACAAAGTAGTCGAGCTCAAATGAGGGGCATAGCAACACATACACAGGTAAAATGAGGGACATCACAAGATCTTCCAATGCTTTTTGCAGTCAAAAGTCCCATTGTCTTGGCACATCAAAAACAACACCAAGATTGCCCATGCGATATACATCAATGAGGACCCTGATAAATGGTAATAGTTCATAAAAAATAATGCCAGATGGAAGTACCTCTATGAATTTTTGGAAGACTAACTATTCTGATATATTGGAAAAACTTCATATTTCCGAAAATGCCCCTCCTCAGGCATCTCCTCCATCAGATGGAATAAGTTCCACCGCTGAAATTCCTTCTTTGCCCCCGACATCGCCTCCACAGTATATTCCTCAAGGTAAAACATCAGCCACAAAATAATAAGAAGAAGAAGGGTAAGGACAGAGCTGTGATCGAATTAAAAAGAGAAGAGGGGGCATACCGGTTAGAAGAAGGCTTATCTGATTGTAAAAACAATATATTCTCTATTTCCATTAGTACCAAACACAACCACATAAACTTAGACCTCAGTTAGTTGCTGAATCACCGAGCACAACACCGAGCACAACCCTAAATCTTCGAGGAGTCACAGTCGCCGATGAGGTGAGGTGAGACGAAGTCGCCAACCTATTGTAAAGAGGACTCCTTTGCGTTTTGAATGGTTCTTGAAAAAAACCCTAGAATCGTCCCTTCAATTTTGTGTGTATGTGTGTGATTGAGAGAGAGATATAGAGATATAGATGTGTGTTTGAGAGAGAGAGAGAGAGAGAGATAGAGATAAGTCTGTGCGTGTGAGAGTCAACATATGTTGAATAGGATTTTTGAAAAAAGAAGTAGAATCGTCCCTTCATGGCGGGCCTTTCAAACTTTTTGGAATTTCATTTCCCCCAAAAGAATTGACCCCGCGTTTCATTAAAAAAATATAAAGCGACATACATAGAGGACGCGCATTTTAAGTTATGTGCCCTCCATGTTTTTATTTTTTTTCAATGTGACACTTATTTTAGCACGCGCGAAAATGCGTGCCCTAAATCCTTCTAATTTTCCGAGAGTAGACATTATTTATAGGGCACACACTAATGCGTATCATAAAAGAGCGCGTGTCATGGTTCGCGCGTCGTAAAAGGCTGTTTTTCTAGTAGTGACCCAAGTTTCAATTGGACCGAAACTTTGAATCATGCAAGTTGTATAGTATGATGAATGAGAACTTTCAAGCATTGGAAAATTAAGACTAATTACTTGTTCACATGGATGTGTGAGTCAAGTATAGGACCAAGGGATCAAGTACACTTTCTTGTGCACTTGTCAAAGTCCACCATAAAAGATGGATAAGACTATTCGTCATGATTTACTAAGGTTTAGTAAATATGATTATACTTACAAGTTAAGTACAATTCTGAGACATTGGAAAAGTTTCAATGTATGAAAGAACGAATAAGAAGAATCTAATTAGGCAGAAGGATAAAAGTTTCTCAAATCTGAAAAGATGGGAGAGTACATTAGTATCATGTTTTAAGATCATCTTAATGATTTTGAGACCTTATCACAATTCATTCTTTGAGTGCATTCTGATAGTTAAGAAGAGGATTTATGAATTGTTGAAGTGGTTAAATCAAGAAAATGATCCATACTTCGTTCCAAAAACAATTCTTAGAGTTATACTCTTAGATTGTAACTTGAGTGACATGTCTTAAAGAATGTTTAAAACACTTCTCAAATATAACAGTAAAAGTTTTCTACTCTTGTACATTTGAAATTGGTAAGTTGTGATGTTTTGGATAAAACAAAGACCAACTAAGGCCAATTGTGTTAAGTGTCTATCTTGATTAGAATCCACACTATCTCTTGAATATTTGGCAAGAAAGTCTTATAGGTCAAGGAGACAGTGGGAGTCTAAAAGATCCTGAAAGGGTTTCAATAAGTAATCAAGAATAAAACCTGTATTTCATCACTAGCACACAACTAGAGGTTTATAACCTATCGTGTTGACATTTCTGTGCCCATTCCAGTTAAGTTGGTTATACATTTGAGTTCTACATGTTCTCAATTGTTTGCATAGCTACTTGGAAGAAATGGCAGGCCCTTGAGCTGCCAGGTGGCAAGAAGTTAAGATTGCACAAGTTCAATCCATATGAGTTAGGATTTGTCACTAACCTAGTCTTGTGATTATGGTTTTGAAAATTCATGTGGATAAGAGCACATACACCATAAAATCTAAGTGTCATAAGGTTTCTCTCGAATTCATGAAAATGAGGGTGAGGAAATATTGGATTAATGTCTAAGTCCATAACTATAATTGGTAAGACTTGACCCGACCCGGCATGGTCCATTTGGGTTGCAAACCATCATGCACTTGGATAGACTATAATGAGAGAAATAAGACACTTATGGTTATTAATATATTATAAGTTCTAGTATATTAATAATAAGAATAATAAGATTATTTAATTAGTATTGATCAAGAATTAATCTAGGATTAATTAAGTGATCAAAAGAAGACTAATTAAATATATGGGTTGATTGTGTAAATCATCCATACTTGTATAGTGGGCTAATGCTCCATGGATAATCAAGTTGGGCTAAAACCCATAGGATGGTCCATGGATGCTCCATGGTGTATTTGTACCCATGGATTATGGAAATGAAAGGCCATGTCAATTAGGGTTTACATGGTGTAACCCTAACTATATAAGCATCTTATTCTTGACCAAAATCGGTTACTAGTGTGTGAAGTAAAAGGGCTAGCCGATTTCATGAGTTGTAGAATTCTCTCAAGTTATTCTAAGTGTTTTGGTGATTGTGATTCCATTTGAGGCTTCCACACTATTGGGGCTAGGCACTCAAGCTTCATGAAGACTTTCTACATCAAGAGGTATGTATTCTATCTTGTTACATTCATTGTTTTTGTATGCTAGATTAGGATAATACCTTGGAAGTTCTTATTTGCATGTATAATAGAGAAAACATAGATCCAAGGTATTTAAGGTTGCATGTACACTTAGGAGTGTTACAATGCTCAAAACCCAACAGTGGTATCAGAGCCACGGGTTGTTTTCTGTTATATTGATGCAAATATTTTATTTTCAAAGTTGAAAAAAAAAACATGAAGTTTGTCAAATTTTAAGATAATTACTTGTTCTTGTGAAAAACTAATTATTTGTAAAATTTGAATAATTTGCTTTATGAGTTGAATTAGGTCAAATTTAATAAAAGATAAAATGATATGATTATTTTATTAGTTTTAAAAGTTTGATCTAAAGAGTTTTATTTTTTGAAACCTCCATAAGTTATGGATATGAAAAGGTTTTAAAAAAAAATTGATTCAAAGTTTTTATGGAGTTACAAAATTTGGTGTTAATGTTTTAAAGGATTCCATAACTTAAGAATAAGTTATGGATCACCAAACGTTTTTTGTGTTACCTTGTTTTATGAGTGAATTTAGATTAATGAATAAAATTATGTGATAGTTGGTTTTAATCCAAATTAATCTAAAAGAAGTTCATAAAATGTGTTTATGTAACTTATAAGTCAAATTTATGAATCTTAAAACTCATAAAAGTTGTAATAGGTTACAAAATGAAGAGTCTTTTTCCTCATTAAATTGTTTTATGACTCCATAACTTGTCCTCAAGTTATAGATGACCAAGAGTCTCTTCATTAAATAATAAATTAAAAAAAAGTGTAACCTTAATTAATTCCATAAGTTATAAAATAAAGAAAAGTTAATTCTTTTATTAGTTTAAAGTCTTCCATAACTTGTCCTCAAGTTATGGAACTTGAAGAGTTTTTGGATTAAAACTACTTTAAACACATAAGTTATGGAATTAATTAGTTTTGAATAGTTTCAAAACTTGCCCTCAAGTTTTGGAATTTGAAAAGTTTTCACTTATGAATACTTTAATTCCAAGTTAGCCCTTAGAATTTTAAAGAGTTAAAATTCAACCCTTATACTTTATAATATTATAAGTTAATAATATATATATGTATAATAGTAAAGTCAGTCTTACCGCTAGTACGCCTCATTCACGAAGCCGGTCTATAAGGTGGGTATAAGGTTGTTGCCTATAAAATGGCGACTTAATGGGTGTCCACTCTCACCCACCGCTTGCTTGACCGGTGGAGGGTCGTTAGCCGAACGGGTTTGACAAGACTATAATTCTCCCTTCATTAAAAGTATTAATGATAAATACTAAGTAACTAAACTCTTAATAATACCCAATCTTAGTTACTTAGGAAAAATGTGAATTTGGTGCTAGCCCATGGAATTCACACTTTGTACCTTACCAAGTCGTTGGTGGAGCGTGTGTGGTTAACCGGCACACTAACTTGGACTAGTAAAGATCACGAAGGGTGACTTAATGTTTCTCATAGATCAATAGAGCGTGTGTGGTTAACCGGCACATTGATTGGGTGATAATATTAAGGGTACCAAGTGAATTGGTATGGTTATTCACACCTTGTTTTGTGATCCTCGGCATCCCAGTCACAAAATTTGAGAGGGCACACTCGAGATTGAAACATGCCTTTGAACAGTTCAATGAATCTCAAAGATCTAGGAGTTTCAAATCCAATTAAAACCTAATAATACATTTCGTTTATCTTGGTGGAAATTGGTGAATCGTCATTCACCTACCTTCAAATATTTTATAGCTTGGATTACGGCATCCCTCTTCTAAGTTATAAAATAGTTTGTTGGGTCCTAGCCTTAATATTTCATATTGGGTGTCATATTAAGTACTTTAAAATCAACTATCTTGAATATCTCCCAAAAGATGTTTGGTTTAGACATTTATGATCTTCCTAAATCTCTTGAAACAAGCTTTCCTAAATGAAGATGATGTCCCATGCAAATCATACTTCTTTCACCTCCTCCAATTATTCTCCCTAACCCACAAGTTCAAGGTCACTCAAGCCCTATTGGCAAGGCAAGGTCTAGGTGTGATCACATCTTGGAGATGTAGTCACATATTGACAAGCCGGGAGAGTTGGGTGTCAAAGTCTTGAGAAAGTTGGTGGTTCAATCACTTTCTAAGTCACATAGTGAGTTCCTTTGGGACACCTATGAAACAGACTATGACAAGACCCTTAATGATCTTATCTATTTGTTAAGATCAACTTCCTTAAAACTTGATGGACATTGACAATAGTGACACAGGAAATCCAGAAAAGCATTCTCTTCCCAATGGTAAAGGGATCGGCCATAGTCAACTCGGTTGACCAAATGGTAAAGAGAAAAGCTAAGTCTGTGATAGTCCCTTGTACCATTATCAAAGGGTCCATATGTTTATATTGCCAAAGGAAGGGGCATTGGTTGCGAAGCTGCCAAATTTACCTAAGGATGTTAAAGTCAATAAGTTTGACTCTACTTCAGGTAACCTCCACTATCTAACTCTGCTAAGTTTCTATTCTGAGATTCCTGATACATGATGTGACTGGGTCACATGGTGATGTTTTAAGAATCAAAGAAAAGTGAAGAAACTTAAAGAAAGAATATGTTGAATCTGATGGCGTTGATGGATTTCTATCGCATAGTTTGAAGATCGGATTCTTGAGCTACTTCTTAGGAGTTATGAGATATTGCTTAGGAATAGATAACAACAAGTTTTCATATGGATTGTAAGGACAAGTTCTTCCGCAAAGTTTTTAAAATAAAAGGAAAATTTTTGATTTTATTTATTTTAAAATATCCTTACAATGGCATCTGTGGAAATTTTTGTTGCTTATAAGATTCCATTAATAGCAAGAGTGGAAGTATGAAATTGATTCTTTCATTTGTGGTAATGTCTAAATTTACCAAATAAGGAAAGATTCTCATCACCCAAGTTTCAATTGGACCGGAACTTGGAATCATGCAAGTTGTATAGCATGATGAATGAGAACTTTCAAGTATTGGAAAATTAAGACTAATTACTTGTTCACATGCATGTGTGAGTCAAGTGAAGGACTAAGGGATCGAGTACACAGTCTTGTGCACTGATTAAGTCCACCACAAAAGATCGATAAGATTATTCGTCATAATTTACTATAGCTCAGTAAATATGGTTATACTTACAAGCTTAAGTGTAATTCTGAGACATTGGAAAAGGTTCCAATGTATGGCAGAGCGAATAAGAAGAATCAAATTAGGTAGAAGGATAAAAGTTTCTCAAATCTGAAAAGATGGGAGAGAGTACTTTCATATCAGTTTTGTGATCATCTTAATGATTTAGAGACAATTCATTCTCTAAGAGCCTTCTTATAGCTAAGAAGAGGAACTTGAATTGTTGAAGTGGTTAAATCAAGAAGATGATTCATACTTCGTTCCAAAAACAATTCTTAGAGTTATACTCTAAGATTGTAACTTGAGTGACATGTCTTAAAGAAGGTTTAAAACTCTTGTACATTTGAAATTGGTAAGTTGTGATGTTTTGGATAAAACAAAGACCAACTAAGGCCAATTGTGTGAAGTGTTTGTCTTGATTAGAATCCACACTATCTCTTGGATGTTTGACAAGGGCGTCTTATATGTCAAGAGGACAGTGGGAGTCTTAAAGGTCTTGAAAGTCTCAAGAACTAATCAAGAATAAACCTGAAGTTCTTCACTAGCACACGACTTGAGGTTTATAACCTATCGTGTTGACATATTCTGTGCCCATTCCAGTTAAAGTTGGCTTTGCATATGAGTTCTTAGAGTTCTCAATTTGTTGCACAACAACTTGGAAGCAATGGCAGGCCCTTAAGCTGCCAGGTGGCAAGAAGTTAAGATTGAGTTCAGTCCATATGAGATTGGATTTGTCATTACCCTTGCCCTGTGACTAAGGTTTTGACAATTCACATGGATAAGAATACATACACCATTAAATCTAAGTGTCATAAGGTTTCTCTCCGATTCATGAAAATGATGGTGAGGAAACACTTTCACTAAGTAGATTTTAGCTAGATAGCAATTGTGATATTTGCATTCTCAAAGTCGTTAGTGGAGCGTGTGTGGTTTACCGGCACACTAACCTGGACTTGTGAGAAGTGGCAAAAAGGTCTAACCATTATGATTACGGCATACCTCTTCATAATTGTTTAGACACACAAGTGTGCTATCTAAGGGAAGGTGTATGTTTTTGATAAAGTCTTATCAAAACAATCTAGTATCAGAAATCTGAACTTTGGTAGAAAGTCAGCTAATTTCTGAGTACATGTCAAAGCTAGTGGGAGCATAAGTGCTATGCTAATAATCATCATGTTAGTGGGAGCATGATAATTATGATAAGTATTGCAAGTTAGAAATGTTAATTATAGAAAATAAAAGTTTCAATTGGGAAAGAGTTGTTTTGCTATAATTAAGGGAGAGAAAATTATACTTCATCTCAAATCTATAAGCTTAGATCGTGAAGTTTTAATCATTTAGTCAAGGACATATATATGAATTTCATGTTGGAATGGCTCAACATAAGGAAATTCTGTATATGGGTCCATTATTTGCGTTCTAAAATTCGATTATGATTACGGCATCCCTTTTCATAATCTGAATTATGAGAACTTGGCAAATAGAAATGGAAATGTTATAGCAAAAGACTGGTTTAGTCTTTATGTGAGACATCATGAATCGTGTCCCATATGCTTCGGATATATGATCGATTACATGTGCTATATTCATCCTTTCTAAAATTTTCCAAATGCATGGGGCATTAAGAAGGGAAAAGGTTTAGAACTGGATATGACTAAAAGGATTAAACAATTGTCGAGGATAATCTAAGGTTTACCAAAGATTGGTTGCTCAAGGACATTCGGAAGTATAGTGATAATTCTAGAAGGATTATATTGACATAATCTGTAAGGAGGCAACTCTTTTTCAGATGTGATAGTCAAAATGAATCTGGAAATGTTTCAAAGTTAGTATTTTCAATCTGTTTAAGATTAGGAAACTTAATGCAAGAAGGATGTTTCCAAGGAGTTGATCTCCTTTGGAATACTCTGTAATGATTGTTGGCAAGTCTTTATGACTTTGTGCATAATCATTACAAGAGGATCAATGCATATAAGTTTAGAATCTGACATATTCCAATAAATGGCATGAATTTGGAATTCTTGCATTTGCAGTAAGGATTTGGGAGTGTGAAAAGAGAATCATTGAAGTTATGTTCAATGGATCTAGTTCACAAAGTAAAGATCATAGACAAACATAGTATGCATACTTGGTGTGTGGCATGACTAGTGTTTAGAAAACATAGTGTACATGCTTGGAGCATGGGACAACTATTGTTTTAAATTCAAGAATAAAGTTGATAGCTGAAACAGTATACAATGAATAATGTGTAATCATATGGTGATAAATAAAAGGTGTTTTATTTATGTTCATAGGTTTTGATACCATATTGGATTCAATTATTATTGTGTTTCATTTTGCATGTTTTGACTTCCCGAATAAACTAGGTTATTCTTCCGGAATGACTAAGTTATTCAAACCATCCACAGTCGGTCATATGTTGGAAGTAGATATGAATTAAGACTGTCATGGGTTGGCTTGTAGAGGTCTAAGGTGTTGGACAAAGGGCTACAACACTCATGAGTGCTCATAAGTTCTGAGTATTGGATTCAACCCGCGCTCATTGGAATCACTTCATGGATTTTATCACGAGTGATCATGAGATGATAATATCTTATATTCTTCAAACCTAGAGATATGAGTTGTTACTATGAGTTGATAGTACATTGATTGCACGAAAACGCATTTGGTAACTCGGTGCTATAAAACGTGCCTTTGTGTATGATTCAACAAGTAGTAGAACAAGCCATATGAGTCGAAGTTTATCCATTCCTTTTACCTTCGGGATAAAAGCGATATCTGTGGGCCCCTCGATGATTTGATGATGACAAACGGAAGTGCTCGGCCGGGCCAGGACTGATTTGATTTGTTCAATTAGTCAGTCGTCATAAATCGGAAATCGGGAAACAACAAATGGACAGAGAGAATGATTATAATCCATGTCTCAGTCCATATGATATCTAGAATGGAGGAATATATGATCCCTTATCTAATGGACAAGTCATTGACAAAGGTCAGAGTTCATCTACAAGGTCAGAGTTCGACAGAAGCTTTTGAGAGCTACGATTGCCAGTTGGTTCCTGAAGTCATACACAATAATAGTTTTAGACTTATCTAAGTGGGAGACTGTTGGATTAATGTCTAAGTCCATAACTATAATTGGTAAGACTTGACCCGACCCGACATGGTCCATTTGGGTTGCATACCATCATGCACTTGGATAGACTATAATGAGAGAAATAAGACACTTATGGTTATTAATATATTATAAGTTCTAGTATATTAATAATAAGAATAATAAGATTATTTAATTAGTATTGATCAAGAATTAATCTAGGATTAATTAAGTGATCAAAAGAAGACTAATTAAATATATGGGTTGATTGTGTAAATCATCCATACTTGTATAGTGGGCTAATGCTCCATGGATAATCAAGTTGGGCTAAAACCCATAGGATGGTCCATGGATGCTCCATGGTGTATTTGTACCCATGGATCATGGAAATGAAAGGCCATGTCAATTAGGGTTTACATGGTGTAACCCTAACTATATAAGCATCTTATTCTTGACCAAAATCAGTTACTAGTGTGTGAAGTAAAAGGGCTAGCCGATTTCATGAGTTGTAGAATTCTCTCAAGTTATTCTAAGTGTTTTGGTGATTGTGATTCCATTTGAGGCTTCCACACTATTGGGGCTAGGCACTCAAGCTTCATGAAGACTTTCTACATCAAGAGGTATGTATTCTATCTTGTTACATTCATTGTTTTTGTATGCTAGATTAGGATAATACCTTGGAAGTTCTTATTTGCATGTATAATAGAGAAAACATAGATCCAAGGTATTTAGGGTTGCATGTACACTTAGGAGTGTTAGAATGCTCAAAACCCAACAGGAAACACTTTCACTAAGTAGATTTTAACTAGATAGCAATTGTGATATTTGCATTCTCAAAGTCGTTAGTGGAGCGTGTGTGGTTAAACGACACACTAACATGGACTTGTGAGAAGTGGCAAAGGTCTAAACAATTGAGACTATGATTACAGCATCCCTTTTCATAGTTCTTAAATTGTTTAGACACACTTATGAGCTATCTAAGATAAGGTGTATGAAATTGATAAAGTTTTATCAAAGCAATCTAGTATCAGAAATCTGAACTTTGGTAAGAAAGTCAATAAAGTATTGATTTCTAGAAGTCCAGCTGATTTCTGATTACATGTCAAAGCTAGTGGGAGCATTAGTGTTATGCTAATAATCATCATGTTAGTGGGAGCATGATAATTATGATAAGTATTGCAAGTTAGCAATGTTAATTATAGAAAATAAAAGTTTCAATTCGTTGGAAAAAAAGTGTTTTGCTATAATTAAGGGAGAGGAAAATTATACTTCATGTCAATTCTAAAAGGCTTAGAGTGAGATTTTAAGCTTAGATTGAGATTTTAATCATCTTTAGTCATATATATATATATATATATATATATATATATATATGAATTTCATGTTGGAATGATTCGACATAAGGAAATTATATATATTGTGTTCTCAAAATTCGATTATGATTACGGCATCCCTCTTCATAGTCAAATCTTGAGAGCATGGCAAATAAAAAATATTATAGCAAAATACTGGTCTAGAATCATGTCTTTATGTGAGACATCATGAATCATGTCCCATTTGCTTTGGGTACAGGATCGATTGCATGTACTACAATATTCATCCTTTCTAAAATTTTCCAAATGCCTGGGGCATTAAGAGGGGAAAAGGTCTATAATTGGATTTGACTAAAGTGATTAAGCAATTGTCGAGGACAATCTAAGGTTTTACCAAGGATTGGTTGCTCAAGGACATTTGGAAGTATAGTGTTAACTTTGGAAGGACCATATTGACCTAATCTGAAAAGAGGCAATTCTTGTTCGGAAGGGGTAGTCAAAATGGGAATATGGAGTTGTCTCCATATCTGGAAGTTATCTATGTAAGAAACTTAATGCAAGAAGAATGTTCATAGGCAATGAACTTTGAATATGAGACTCTGGTTCCATGGAGTTGATCTCCATTGGAATACTCTGTAATGTTTGTTGACAAGTCTTTGTGACTTTATGCATAATCGTTACAAGGGGACCAATGCATATAAGTTTAGAATCGAACAGATTTCGGTAAAAGGCATGAATTTGGAATTCTTGCATTGCCGTAAGGACTTGGGAGTGTGAAATTAGAATCATGGTTCAATTGGTTATTTCACAAAGTAAAGATCATAGAAAAACTTGGTATGCATACTTGGAGTATGGCATAACTAATGTTTAGACAAACATAGAGTGTATACTTGGTGTATGGCAAAGCTATTGTTTAGAAAAACATAGTGTACATGCTCGGAGCATGGGACAACTATTGTTTTAATTCAAGAATAAAGTTGATAGTTGAAACAGTATGCAATGAATAATGTGTAATCATATGGTGATAAATAAAAGGTGTTTTATTTATATTCATAAGTTCTGAGACCATATTGGATTCAATTATTCTTGTGTTTCATTTTTGCATGTTTTAACTTCCATAATAACTAGGTTATTCTTCCGGAATGACTAAGTTATTCAAACCATCCACAATCGGTCATATGTTGGAAGTAGATATGAATCAAGACTGTCATGGGTTGGCTTGTAGAGGTCCAAGTTGGTGGAAAAAGTTGTGCTACAACACTCATGAGTGCTCATAAGTTCTGAGTATTGGATTCAACCCACGCTCATTGGAATCACTTCATAGATTTTATCACGAGTGATCATGAGACGATAATATCTTATATTCTTCAAACCTAGAGATATGAGTTGTTACTATGAGTTGGTTGTACATTGATTGCACGAAAATGCATTGGTAACTCGATGTTACAAAATGTGCCTTTGTGTATGATTCAACAAGTAGTAGAACAAGCCATATGAGTCAAAGTTTATCCATTCCTTTTACCTTCGGGATAAACGCGATATCTGTGGGCCCCTCGATGATTTAATGATGATACATGTGAGTGCTTGGCCAAGCCAGGACTGATTTGATCTGTTCAATCAGTCAATCATCATGAATCGGAAATCGGGAAACAACAGATGGACAGGTCATTGACGAAGGTCAGAGTTCGACGGAAGCTTTTGAGAGCTACAATTGCCAGTCGGTTCTTGAAGTCATACGCAATAATAGTTTTAGACTTATCCAAGTGGGAGACTATTGGATTAATGTCTAAGTCCATAACTATAATTGGTAAGACTTGACCCGACCCGGGATGGTCCATTTGGGTTTCATGGCATCGGGACAATTGGATAGACAAGATGAGGAAAAAAGGATACTAGTGATTTTATATTAATATATTATAAGTTCTAATATATTAATATATAATCATATTATTTAATTAGTATTGATCAATAATTAATTTATAATTAATTAAGTGATCAAAAGGAACTAATTAAGTATGGACTCTTAGATATATATGTGTGATGGGCCAAGTTCATTTAGGTTGGGCTAAGCTTTCATGGATAGTCCATGGAGTGTTTAACTCATGGATCATATGAAATGAAGGGTCATGGGTTTAACCCTAATCTCCACATTATATAAAGATGTCCTTGGTTGGTGAAATTAGCACTAGTGTGGGTACACTAAGAGGGCTAGCCGATTTCACTAAAGAGAATCAAAGTATCCTTATTCTCAAGGTTATTCCAGGAGTTCATGGTGTTGTGTGAACCATTTGAGGTGTCACACTTGGGCCACTAGGCACTTAAGTTTCATGAAGACAAGCTACATCAAACAAAGGTATGTATTTTATCCATTTGATTACCCAAGTATCAATTATTGTATGCTAGATAGGTAATACCTTGGAAAGTTCATAATTCCATGTATAATAGAGAAAACATAGATCCAAGGTATTTAGGGTTGCATGTACACTTAGGAGTGTTAGAATGCTCAAAACCCAACACTTCAAGGTCCAACAAGAACAATATGTTCTCAAGGTCTGGAGGGGGAGGAGGAGGTAAATAAAAATGGTGTGAGAGGTGCAAAAAGAAACGCTCTGAAAAATATGGCAGGAAGGTGACTTGTTTCAAGTGTGGGAAGACTAGTCATTACGCCAATGAGTGTACATTTAACAAGAAGGTGTAATACGGATGTAAGGAAGAAGGCCAAATTTCTAGGGACTGCTCGAATAAAACTGAAGCAACAAGAGCGAGTGTGCCTCCAAAGCCAAAGGCAAGAGCATCTAAAATGATCCTTGTTGTTTGGACTCTTGGGAACCTGGTGGTTGGACCAGGTGTGAGACTGATTGTCTCAGAAATGGTTTGGGGGTAGTTATTTATCAATCAGGTAAGGGTTCATTGGGATTCGGAAGGTTGTGGTGTGAAATGCAAGTCAAATTTGGGAATATCGGGTTATGAGTGGAGTATTAAATTGGTTTTAGGTAAGAACTCGATGTCGAATATTGTGCTGAATTTGCACATGATTTCGGTTCAGTGGAATAAGAATTGGCGTAGCTATATGCCAAGGGCATCATTCGTATGTTTCAAGGGTAATGAATGAGTTAAGTTTTGATAGCAATTGATTCGTTGTGTTGTGTCTTGGGTTGGTTCTGTCTGTGAGAGGGCCTCAACGTGTTTGGAACCAGGATAAGGTAGGTCGTTGGAGACCGGGTATGTTATGAGATTGTATTGGTCTCATGGAAATCTTTTAGTAGTGGGTTTGGTGTCAATGTGGTTTGGGGTATTATCGCCAGATGAAGTTTTCTTTCAAAAGTCATGTGGAGCGACTGTGCTTGCGAGTCTTTTGGCTCAGCAACCGAGTAAGAGTCCGATGTTTCTGATAGTTGGCAGACAAGTTGGGACCAAAAAATAGCCGTTAGTAGGCCTCGTTCACGAAACCGATCTATAAGGGGGTATAAGGTTATGGCCTATAAAATAATCGTTTAATGGGTGTCCACTCTCACCCACCGCTTCCTTGATTGGTGGAGGGTCGTTAACCGAACATGTAGGATAGGGTAACCCTTTCCTCATTAAAAGTATAATGAATTAATAAAGTAACTAAATGTTTTTACAAAATTCTCAATCTTAGTTACTTTAGGTAAAAGTGAATTGATGCAATTCCATGAAATTACACTTTGTACCCTTGCTAAGACGTTAGTGGAGTGAGTGTGGTTAACCGGCACACTAATTAGGTTCTAAGCAAAGGTGGAAAAGGGTGACTCGATGTTTTTCATAGTCCGATGGAGCGTGTGTGGTTAACCGGCACATCGAATAGGTGACTGTAACCTTGAGGGCACCATGTACATTTGCATGGTTATTCACACCCGATTTGTGATCCTTGGCATCCCAGTCACAAACTTGAGGGGCATATCGACATTTAAACTTGCCATTGAAAAGTTCAATTAATCTCAGAAGATCTAGGAGTTTTCAATACATTTAAAACTTAGCTTTAATTTGTTTTTCATGGTGGAAAATTAGTGAATTGTCATTCACTTACCTTCAAATTATTTGCATGTTAGATTACGGCATCCCTCTTCTAATTTGTAAATAATGTTGTTGGATCCTAGCCTTAATTTCTCATTTGGGTGTTTAATTGGGGATTCATTTCTAATCAAACTTTTCTCTTTTCTATTTCAGATGTCGAACGCAAACAACAACGCTTCTAGTTCCTCTGGCTCGTTCTCACTCATGAACTTGTATGGGAGAGTTATCTTAGACGGGTCCAATTTCAATGATTGGATCCCTAACATTCGAATGGTCACTCGTTACGAGGATAAGGAGTATATTCTCGATGAGAAGCTGAAGGAAATCAACATCAACACTGACTCTGTTGAAGAAATCGTTGCCTTTGAGGCCCATGAGCATGATGCTACGAAAGTCCATTGCATCATGTTGGCAATTATGATTGTAGAACTCCAGAAGTCCTATGAGGGCATGTATCCCTATGAGATGCATCAAGATCTGTTGGACCGGTACCACCAAAGCGCTAGGCAAGAAAGGTACGAGATCATCACTTCGATGATCACTGCTAAAATGAGTAATGGAGAGTCCTTTACCGCTCATCTACAAAAGATGCAGAGATATGTCGATCACCTGCTAAAGTTGAATGTGAACTTTGATGAAGATTTGGAAATTGACATCATCCTTCACTCCTTGCCTCCCTACTACAACCAGTTCCGCATGACCTACCACATGAACAAGGAGGAGGTCACTTTGAGCAAGCTTCAAGGCTTGCTGAGGACTACTGAGAGCAACCTCAAAGACAAATATGTTGCATCAACTCCTACTCTTGTTGCTGCCCTAGTCTTGACAATTAGGCAAGGGAAGGATAAGAAGAGTAAGGCTCCCTCAAAGAGCCACCATAAGGGAAATTCCCATGATGGGACCTCTTCTAGTGGAACCAAGGCTAGTTCTGCAAAACCCAACTCCAACCC
Organism: Lactuca serriola; assembly: GCF_051521515.1. Classification (NCBI taxonomy): domain Eukaryota; kingdom Viridiplantae; phylum Streptophyta; class Magnoliopsida; order Asterales; family Asteraceae; genus Lactuca; species Lactuca serriola. The sequence goes on along the minus strand of NC_136416.1, from coordinate 203,414,917 downwards.
CAAGGAGGCAGAGCGCCACCACGGCCACGAAATAGGGCATTGGAAACGAAGTTGCCCAAAATATCTGCAAGATATCAAGGATGGAAAGATCAAGTCGTCCTACGCAGGTATTTACACTATTAAATCTAATGATTCATCACATGCTATTTCTTGGGTACTTGATACAGGATGTGGTTTTCACATTTGTTCTAATTTGCATGGCCTAAAAAGAAATAGGGATGTGGAGCATGGGAAGATAAACTTGATCATGGGGAACAGAAGATTGTCGCCTGTCACTAAGATTGGAGTTTACTCTTTAGTGCTTAGTAATGGATTAGGATTATATTTAAATAATTGTTGCTATTCGCCAGATATGGCAAGAAACATCATTTATTTTCATGTTTGTATAGACAAGGTTTTAGATATTCATTTGATAATGAAAAGGGTTCTATTAATGCTTATATTAATGGTGTTTTCTATTTTGAACCATTGCTTTGTAATGGAATATATAAAATTGTGATGGTTGTAGACAATTTAGGAAATGATGTGTTGTGTATTGATTCTTCCAATGGTTTGGATAAAGCATGCTTGTGGCATTGTCGTCTTGGACATGTCAACAAGAAACGCATAGCCCAACTCCAAAAGGATGGAGTGTTGGAGTCATTCGACCTTAGGGACGATGACGTGTGCGAGTCTTGTTTACTTGGAAAGATGACCAAGTCACCCTTCACTGACACTTGTGAAAGGGGTGAGGGTTTATTGGATCTCATACACACCGATGTGTGTGGGCCCTTTAGATCCACCACAAGGGATGCCAGCCGCTTCTATGTGACTTTCACTGATGATTATAGCAAATATGGGTATATCTACTTAATTAAGCACAAGTCAGAAATCTTTGAAAAGTTCAAAGAGTTTAAACAAGAAGTGGAGAATCAGTTGGGTAGGAAAATCAAGATGCTTCGATCCAATCGAGGTGGAGAGTACCTAAGTCTTGAATTCCACGACTACTTCAAGGAATGTGGAATCGTGTCACAATTGATGCCACCTAAGTCACCGCAGTTGAATTGTGTGGCGGAGAGGCATAATCGAACCTTGCTAGACATGGCTCATTCCATGATGAGTCGTGCTTCGCTACCTATCTCATTTCGGGGGTATGCCTTAGAGACTGCCACCTATATCCTTAACTTAGTCCCTACGGAGAAGGTTGCCAAAACACCTCACGAGATGTGGACATGGAAAGCTCCCTCGTTGGCACATATCAAGGTTTGGGTGTGCGAGGCTTTCCTAAGATGAGAGACTCACAAAAAGCTCGAGCCTCGTAGTGAGCGGTGTATTTTCATTGGCTACCCACAGAAGTCCTTTGGATATCTCTTCTATAGACCAAGTGACAATATTGTCTTCGTTGCGAGGAGAAGGGTTTTCCGAGAATGAGAACTTATAAGCCAAAGGGACAGTGGGAGGCAAATCGATCTTGAAGATCTTCAAGAGTCGAGCGATGAAGGAACCTCTAACATTGGCGCTCAACCCGAGGAGGAAACTCCGGTTGAACCGATTTACGATTCCTAACCTCTTAAAGGTTCCGAAAGAGTTAGGGTTCAACCCCTGTTTTATGGTTTTCATATTACTATAGAAGGGGATACATTCATTGGTGAATTTGGACGAACCTAACAACTATAAGGAAGCCATGGCAGGCCCGGAGTCTGCAAAGTGGAAAGAGGCGATGGACAGCGAGATTCATTCCATGTACGATAACCAAGTTTTGAGCTTGGTTGACAATGTGCCAGGTCGTAAGATGGTCGGGTGCAAATGGAACTTCAAGAAGAAGACTGACATGGATGGGAATGTGCACACTTATAAGGCGCGATTGGTTGCGAAGGGCTTTACTCAAACTCTCGGAGTTGACTATGATGAGACCTTCTCACCGGTTGCGAAGATAAAGTCTATTAGGGTGATGTTGGCCATTGCTGCATTTCATGACTATGAAATATGGCAGATGGATGACAAAACCGATTTCCTTAATGGGAAGTTGGCTGAGGATGTTTACATGAGTCAGCCAGAAGGTTTTGTCATTGCGAAGCATCCCAATAGAGTGTGCAAGCTTGAAAAATCCATTTATGGATTGAAGCAAGTGTCTCGCAGATGGAATCTTTGTTTCGATGAGAAAGTCAAAGAGTTTGGTATTCTGCGAAGAGAGGATGAATCATGTGTATATGTCAAATCCAGTGATAGTATAGTTAGCTTCCTCGTGTTGTATGTCGACGATATACTACTCATAGGAAATGACATCCCGACGTTGTAGGAAGTCAGGTCCTGGTTTGGGAAGTGTTTCGCTATGAAGGACCTCGGAGAGGCTACCTATATTTTGGGAATAAGGATAGTGAGAAACATAAGTAAAAGACTAATAGGACTTAGTCAAAATACTTACTTGGACAAAGTGCTAAAATGTTTTAGTATGGAGAATTCTAAGAAGGGAGAGTTACCAATCCAAAGTAATGCCAAGTTGAGTAAGACTTAAAGCCCTAGTACCAAAGTCGAGATAGCATAAATGAGTCGAGTACCATACGCTTCCACAGTTGGCTTGATTATGTATGCTATGACTTGTACTCGCCCTGATATGGCCTTCACTTTGAGCATGGTCAGCAGATATCAAGGGAACCCTGTCAAAGCACATTGGACCGCAGTTAAGAATATTCTTAAGTGCCTTCGGAGGACCAAGGAATTGTTTCTATTCCTCGGTGGGAGTGATGACTAAAGGGTGTGAGGGTATAGTGACGCCAATTTTCAAACCGACAGGGACAACTACCGTTCGTAGTCGGGCTAGGTCTTTACCTTGAATGGAGGAGCAGTGACTTGGAAAATTTCCAAGCAGGAGACCATAGCTGATTCAATGTGCGAATCAGAGTATATAGTGGCGAGCGAAGCGTCAAAGGAGGCGATATGGTTAAAGAACTTCATCGGAGACCTTGTAGTTGTGCCAGCCATAAAGGAGCCCATGGAAATTTTCTGTCATAATGAAAGAGTGAATGCCTTGACCAAGGAACCGCGAGATCATGGTAGATCTCGACATATCGACAAAAAATATCACTTTATTCGACATCGGGTGGAAAAAGGACTCCTCGTAGTGAAGAGGGTATCGTCGGAGGATAACCCAGCAGATCCCCTTACGAAGGGACTAAGTAGGGTTAAACACTTGCAGCACGCTAGGAGCATCGGACTGAAGGACGATATTATTTTGGATTAGATAGCTTCGAAACATGTAATAGATAAATGTAATTGACATTTGATGATTAAATAAAAGAGTATTATTTATAAGTAAAGTTACTGTCTTATGTTAATTGTTTACCTATTGTTTCACTTTGAATGTTTTGACTTCGTGAATAATAAGATTATTCAAATGTTCCACAGTAGCTCATACTTTGGAAGTAGGTATGAAAGAAGATTGTCATAAATTAGTTTGTAGATTGTCTAAAGTGTATTAGACATAGCAAAGGTTTGCTGCAACGTTCATGAGTGCTTATGAATTTGATTTGAGCATTGGATTAAACCTGCGCTTGCTGGTATCACTTCATAGAATTTGTCACGAGTGATCGCAAGATGATAATATCATATGGTCTTAAAACCTAGATATATGGTTTATCATTTGCGAGTTAGTTGTGCATTGATAATGCGTAAACGCATCAGTAAATTGATGTTATAAAACGCATTGTTGTGCATGATTTGATGAGTGAATGGTAAATGCATATAAGTCGAAGTTTATCTGTTCCTTTTATCTTAAGAGGGTAAAAGCGATATCCGGGCCCCTCGATGATTTGGTTTGACTTATGTGTCGGGCCCGGTCAGGACTGAATTGATGTGTTCAATTAAGTTCTATGTCAGACGAATCAGAGATTGAGAAACAAACTGTTGGACAATGAGTATGACTATGTTCCATGTAATTGTCCGCATGATATCTAGAACGGAGGACTATACAATCCCTTATCTAAAGGACAAGTTACTGATAAGATCAAAGTTCGACAGCATCTTTAAGAGCTACGATTGCTAATCGGATTGTACTTACACTATAGTTACTAGACTTATCCAAGTGGGAGACTGTTGGATTAGTGTCTAAGTCCGTAAATATATTTGGTATGTATTTGACCCGGTTGTGCATGGTGCTTTTGGGTTGCCTACACCAGAGCAACTTGACAGGGTGATTTATGGTGAGAGAGAGAGAGAGAGGTTATTATGGTTTATTAATATATTATATGAATAATATATTAAAAGAGAAATCATATAGTTTAATTAATATTAGACAAGAATTAATTAAGAAATACTTCTGTGGCTAAAAGACATTAATTAATAAAGGGGACTTAAACGGTCAAATGTGTGATAGTTGAATATTGGGCTGGGAAGCCTTAGACTAGGCATGGACGAAATTAGGGATGTGTCCATCCTAATTTCGGCCATAAGGGCCCTATTCTAAAAGCTTCTTTGGACTGCTTAAGGCCTAAGCTGTCCATTAGGGTTTTGACTGAAACCCTAGCAGCACAAGTATAAATAGAACCCATAGGGCATCAGTTTTCGGCCACTTGAAACCCTAGAAGAGTTTATAGCCGACATTTGTGCCTCTCCCATCTCTCCAATATCATCCTCTTTCTTGTGTGGTGTTTGTAAGCCATTAGAGGAGTGACATTTGTGACTCTAAGCTCCAAGACAAGAAGATTCAAGCCATTGTTGAAGAGGTAATCATCTAGATCTGTTTTCATGTGATAATATTGAAATATGAATGCTAGATCTAGGGTTCATAAGTCTTGGATGAATTGCATGTACAATAGAGAAACCTAGATCCAAGCTTTAGGGTTTGCATGAGCACATAGGATGTTCTTTTGGCTCAAACCCATCACCTTCGTGGACCATCTGGAAACGGGTTTTTAGACCAAGGAAATTATTAGACTTTAGGATAAGGCCATTGGAGAGGTTTGGGCCCAATTTGGAAAATTAGGCCATAAGTGGGCCATTATTGGGCTTTGGATGATTATACGCTAATGGGCCATCGGAATGCTAAATGTTTTGGAATAGAAAGATGTTTGGGCTTTAGGGTAAGGCCCATGTAGAGGCTTGGGCCCAATTTGAAAAATTAGGCCATTGGTCTATTAATTGGCTTTTGGGCCTTGCAGATTATAGTTTGGGCCATAGTTTTGGACAAGGATAGGTTAGCGGTAAAATGGTCTTTTTACCCTAGGCATGGAGTTATTGTTATAGATTAGAACCCAATTGTTAATTGGGTATTGTTTTGTTATTGGTAGTTCGAGGATTTGTCAGCCAGCAGCCAAGGATTTTCTGTATGTTTCAGCAGTGCGAGATAAGTCTTCTCACTATATCCATGGGTCGAAGGCACCAATGTCGGCCCATTATGTGTTATGTGGTATGCTAGTTGTCTAAGTGATACTTGCATGGAAGGCTCCGAGAGGAGCTTGTGGCAATTGGATGTCAGACCATGAGGGGAGGGGGGGGGGGGGGAACCCCATGGCATTCCAGGTAAAGACCATGGGGGAGCCCATGGCATCTATATGTATGTGCATGATAATCTGTGATTATATGTGGTGTGGTATTTTGGGGAACTCATTAAGTTTTGTGCTTATGGTTTTCAATTTATGTTTCAAGTACTCCGGTTTTCAAATGAAAGAGTTTGGGACGATTGCAACGCACACACCACATGGTTCCGCACTTTGTGAATTACTTTGGTTAAAGGATGTTTTGCTAAATATTGATTACTCTGGTTTTACAGAAATATTGACAATTTATTAATTTAAAAACAATAAATTTTATGTCGTGATCTTCGGGTCGTTATAGTTTCTGACGTGGGTGCTTGTTAACACATCTTAGGAAGAAAAATTGGTTGGTGAAAGCAAAACATATCCCAAATTTCTTTCACTAATCTCAATTTTTGGGTAGAGAGAGAGCCTCTAATTTTTTTAATTATTAAAATAAAAAAAAAACAATTATGAAACTTTAAAAAAATAAATTAAAAAAATAGAAAATAAATACCCAAGGGTATTAAAGTCATTTCAGTTTACTGAGGGACAAAATCTGCAACGAAATTAGCTTAAAAGGACAACGAAACCAAAAAAGTCGAGGTTTGGACTAAACCTCATAAAAAATACATATCACATTGACCATTTTTGCAGTTTTGTCTAAATAAAATTGGGACCAAATTAAAATTTGAATTTTTGTTTGTAAAGTGTAAAAAACAATATCGAATCGTATCTTATTCTTATTTAAAGTTCAATACGAAATTTGATACGATATTACCATGTGTTTATAAGGTCGCACGGAGTACCGGCAACGAGCCATCTCGCGGTCTAGGTGGCAACGACCACGGACCGTGAACACCACCATGGTGATTGACTGTGGTCGTGGTTAATTGTGGTGTACACGAGTTAAAACGGCCAATAGGAAGAAGGTGATGTTTGATTTCATCAGGGTGGTGCTCCTGTGAGGAAGACGATTGTAGCTGGGAAGGAAAGAGGTAATTTCTTTGACCACTTTTCAATTAGATGGAAATTTGGTTTTCAAAATTAGGGTTCTTTGATTTTCGATGTACACCAAGTATTTGGGCTTAGTTAATGGATCTAAACGAGGATCAAATTTACAACGATGAAGATGTTTGGAATATAAACTTAGTCTGCATACAAAATTGAAAGACATATTTATATATTTATTTAGTTAGGCTTCAAATAATTGATTTTGGAAAAATCATATATGGATTAACCTTTTTAATCAATATATTTGTTTTTAAGTTTACGAATGAAAAACTAAATTAATATAATCCTTTTTATTGAATGAAAAACTAAATTAATGTAATCTTTTTTATTAAATGAAAAATAGTTTTTTTTTTAAATCTATATTTTATTTTATTTTCATTATATTTTTGAATTAAATTTAATTAAAATGAAATGATGTATTTAGTTATATGTATCTCAATGGTTAGTAATGTCTCATATACAACATTCGACAATCATGCCTCTCCTTGGTAGCATGATTATATGAACTTTTTTTATTTAAAAAAATAAATAAAAGGGTTGGTATTCTAATCCTCAGCATATAGGTCTGGCAATGGAGCGGGTTTTGACCCTGATCCGATCCAAACCCTTAACAATTATATGGGTTTGGAGCATAGTTTTTTATCCGTTTACCCGTTAACGACCCGTATCCGCTAACCATTTTATTAAAAGGGTCGGGTATGGATCAGCACCGATCCGCTCCATTTATAACTCGCTCCATATAAATTTTAAAAATATAAATTTATATTTTATATTGCCTAAAGTTTACATTAAATTTCAATCAGAAATCCAAAGAGAAAATGTCAAAGACTAAATTGTTTTTACATAGAAGTCAATGACTCAACTTCTAGACTTCCAGTCTTCTACTCTTCTCCCAAGATTTATGATTTCATTTCCTTTATATTTCATCATGTAATCACCAATTTCATTTATAAATCAATAAGGTTATTTATCAACCGGAAGAAAGTTTGTAATTTGTATTCTCTATCAATGCAATCGACGCTCAAAAACCAATCGGAAGTAACTAAAATAAGGATTTTAATTCTTATAGACAGTCCTCGAGTACATACTGTGTTTTCTAAATCAAAACTTAGTTTTATTTAATAAATGTGATTTTATGATTTAAGTAAAATGTGTTTTATTATTCAAAAAACTTACGGGTTACGGGGCGGGTTTGGATATCTGCTGATTCGGTGGATAAAGGTATGAGTTTGATTATTCAAAACCCTGCGGGTTACGGAACGGGTTTGGATCGGATTTTGAAATTTGTTAAAAGGGTTTGGATCAAGGTCGATTCGTTCCAAACTCGTCCCATTGCCAGGTCTATCGACATAACCCTGCAAAGATACCTCACATCATGATATTTGCATATTATGTAACCTTTTGTAAGAAAGCAAAATCTATAATACAAAAAATGTGTAGTTTTATTTTTTTTAAATCCATTATGAATACTAACGTATTAAACTAGAGTAAATTACAGAAATTGGTTGCAGTGTTTTAGACATGGGATCCTTAGAAAGCCTCGTGTGCCATGTACACGAGAGAAAATCCGTCTTTCTACATATTATTTTAACGTCTATATTTAAATCTCAAAATTAAGAATATGAAAAGATATGGTTGTTAAGCAATTTTGATTGTTTATGAATTTTGTATTGTTAAAGAGTTTGGATGGTTTATCATGTAGTTGCAAATATCGGTTGGTTACGAATTTCTAGTATTTCTTATACATTATTTATACAAAAATTGTGATAATACGAAACACATGGATTCTTTCGAATTTATCCGGACTTATTTTCTTCCTAATTCGATTTAAGTTTATTTGGATTTGATTGTCGAAGAGGAATATGAGCTATCAATTCTTCTGAAAATGTGATTTTAAGTTTATTTGGATTTTGATTATTTTGATATAAATGATTTAATTGATAAAAGGAAATGTAAAAGATAACAATGTTATAACTCAGAGTATGAAAAGTCGAAACAATTTTTAATTGATTTTTTGATGTCTTTAAAGAAACAGCTGTACATACATTCATCTTCCCAAACAAAAAGACAAAACCCATCAAACATTCCAAAAAAAAAACATATGCGACTGAATTTGACTGTACACTCTCTTCTAGAACATTCTTCAAAACGGAAAAAAAAAAAATTAAAATTAAAATATCGACTCTTCGCCGTCGTGCCTCAGCTCCTTTCGGAGCTTCCTAGAGAACGGCTGACAAGCATCCATACTCAAATCCATCGCCGCCGCCAATGCAACAAAAGCGGCTGCATCCTCCGTGCATGTCACGTGCTGAACACCAACTTCCACCTCCGGCTTACTACACCGTCCTGCGCCGGCCACCGATGACGACATCACAAAACCTTGATACATCAAATGCGCCCATGACCCGATTTCGAAATCGGAGCCTGACCCAGACCCGGATCCGAAACTCCCATTTGGGGTGGAATTCGGTGAGCTTCCATTACTCATGTCTATGGTGAATTTCCCACCGGTTTTGGAGCTGATGGTGGAGTTGGATAACGTCACCGGATCCAGCCCACTCACGGCGGCGTCCGGTAGAAGCTCGAACCGGTAGCCGAGGTGATCTTTACCTTTCGACTCCCGCCACGCCTCCAAACGGCCCCATGGCTTCCACGTGCTGTGACCCGGTCGGAGAATGAGCCACGCGCCGGGGTTCGACGAGCAGACGCTGTCTGTTCCGTTTGATGGGACAAACGGCGTCACCATTGACGCCATAGCCACCGGCGAACCGGAAAGATCGTGAATTGTAATTGACCATCCTTTTCGTTCTTTTACAGGCTTTTCTTTATCATTTCGTATCGATCTTAACCATATTTTTGAGTTCTTTGTTTCCGATAACGACGAACTGTAAAACAAAAATCAAACACACCATTAGATTAAGCAATGAAAGAGGTTTAAATTTTCGTTGAGACAATTCGTCGAACATGTTTAGAAAAACTGAAAAAGTGAAGAACGAACTTACTCAGATCTCAATTTCTGTTCTCTGTTGTTTCTGAAACTGAATTTGCAAGTAAACACAGCTTGACGAAGATTCCCGTTCACTTGGAATACTTGTGGGCTACACTCGGGTTCACCATCAAACTCGAACACAAATCTCGGGTCACGTTCGACCCGAATACTCAAATGCAACTGAACCGGATTTTTCGAACTCCGATCACCAATCCCTACCCACCCGTTCCGAACCACCGAACATCCACGGTTACCACCACCGGAAACCGCCTCCGAATCCAAACCCACCGTCACAACTCCAAGAAGCTTACTGCTCCCAAACCCACAAATCGGATTACTCCTCCGGCCCGAATAAACCTCCATCTTTAACACGTTTGATTTATCAACGAGCTTATCAAACTCAGATTTCTTCAAATTAAAGCAAGCTTGAACTTGATCATTAACTTGATTACCATCACCATCTGCGATAGAACTGATATCCGCGAACTGGGTAAGATCGTTTTTGAGTTTAATCTTGCAATAATATGTCGACGGCGGTGTAGTACCACCGGAAAACTTCAATCCTAAACTTCCGACGAGTATTCGCACGTAAGGACACGGATCCATGGCGTCCTCCCGTTTAATTTAATCAAGAACCACTCTTTTTACACTCCTTTTTCCCCTAATGATCGTAATTCTCCTGGATCAGATTACAAAACCCAGTTGTGAAATTGTTAAAATCAAGTGTGTCGTATATATATTATACGCATATTTACAGATAGATGTCGATACAGAGAGATATAAGCGAGACAGAGAGATTACAGGCTGGAAATATCTTCCAGAACTATTAATGGGATATCGATAACAAACACGCTGTAATAACTTGTACGTAATGGAGATGTAGTTGTACATTGATCTAGGATTTGGCTGTTTTAGTTCTGTAAGTAGATAATGCGTGAGGGAATGAGCTGGGGGCACGTATGCAAAGAAAGATGCCAGCGATTTGATGGGATCTCCTAAACAAAATCCCTCCCTGCATTACAGAATTAATACAGAATTGGTCCCTGAACTATTATTAGTTTTGATGATTAGGTCCTTTTAATGTTGAACCCGTTAATTCATATGTGCTTACTCGGTATTTATTTTTTGTTATATGATTTTTTGTTGCCTAAAATATGCAAAGGGACCATATTGTTTATACATATATGAAGTTGCGTGTTTTGTATATTGTAACACATTCAAAATATGGAGAAAATAATTTGCAAAGAAAAATTCGTTATTACTTGCCTATATCATCAAACATTTGCCAAATAACATTAACCAAATTAAATCCGTATGCATGTATGATGGCTGATGCAACAAATATAAATACACGAATTAACAACTTATTAATCTAATTTTGTATCTAACTATATTACGACAAGGTCAAGGTGTTACCAAAAAAATTAATAAATAGTTATTATCTTTTAAAATATCTGTCATTTTTTCTTAATTTTATCTTCAAAATGTTTAAACGTGCCGTCTTATCTTCTTTTCAATTTGTACATAGTTTTCACAAATCATATTGAATTCAACTCTTCCAATGGATGCTAATCCAGCCATTTTACCAACTTTTAACTTACACGAATTTCCAAAACAATTACATAATTGATTCTTTAAAGAAACTTTTGACATAATTCTAGACCCATCAACTATACTGAGTAAGATAATATGTTAAAGTATTTTTTTTAATCCATCAATTACAATTGAGTCATGAGTCAGATAATATGTTAAAGTATTTTTTTAACCCATCAACTACAACTAAGTAGATAATATGTTAAAGTATTTTTTTAGAGTTGTACTATAAATATCATTTTTATTCATACAAATTGTTGCATCAGGAGGATACATAAATACTAGAGAAAATGACAAAAATAGTCATTTGCACTAATTGCATTACAAAAATAGTCAAAAAAAATCGAAATTACAAAAATGGCCACCCATTTCGCAGATGAGAAGATCCCATCTGCGAAATGGGCTTCTCATCTGCGAAAGTACAAGTACTAGTTGTGCTTTAGGTACTTGTACTTTCGCAGATGAGAATTTTTTTTTTTTAATATTTTTTCTGTATAAATAGGGTTAATTTCGCAGATGGAATAGGTCCATCTGCGAAATCCTCTCAGTCTATCTGCGAAATGGTGTATTTTTTTGTATTTTTTTTTTTAAGTTTGACTATGAAATGAATTGGTTTGACTACGAAATCACGTTGCTATATAAAAACTTTTGTAGAAAAAATATCATTTTGGTTGTTATTTGTTTAGGAACTCTCTCTATAATTTGCTCAAAAAATGATTGAATATTTGGTTTGTCTTGTAACCGGTGGGAGATGGCAAGTTAATGGAACTAATCTGGAATACATATGTCCACAGGGAGGTATTTCTGAACTCGCTTTGATATTTTCTGAGTATATTAGTTATAGTGATTTTGTATCTTTGGTAAGAAGCAAAATTGGTTTGTTAGACAAATATAGAATTAGTCTTCGTTTCCACCATCCTGAATTAAATTATTATATAGCTATAGTTGAAGACGTGGATGTTAGAATGTTGATAAACGTAATCAAATGTAGTGGAGGAAGGGCTGTGAAAGTGTTTGTGGTGGTTGATGAAGTTGAGGAGGTTAATGGAGGTGGTGAAATTGGAAACCAACTTGTTGGTAATTTATGCAGTTATAAAGGGAGCAACGATCCGATAGGTACTTTCAATACTCCTAGTGTACCTCAGTTTCACAGTGTTGCTGAAAATGTTAATGTTAGTTATTCACCTATTCACTATGTGGATCCCGAGAATTACAAGTCTGTTGGTGATGATGATGTTGGTACATATCATAATCATGTGGGTGGTCGTTGTGATGATGTTGCCGAACAAGAAGTTAAACTTATGAATAGGCGTATGGTAGATAAAACTAAAAAGAAAAAAAATTCAACTCAAAAAAATGAAAAAAATCATGTTTACGGGCATTATGTTGATGTTGGTGATGTATGTTTAGATATAACCGAGCTACAAAGTAATTCCGATAGAGATGAGTTGGGTGATGAAGTTAAAGCTAAGTATCCCGATAACCTTTTTCACGGTATGCCCCCTGTACCAGCATGGCCAGTTGATATTAATGAAGATATCCCAACACAGATGGTAGACATTAATCTTCAAAAGATTCAATGTGAGAGTATATTTAAAAACAAAGAACTTTTAAAGCGGTGTATTGGTAAAAAATGTCTTCGAGAAGGTTTCCAGACGAGGACAAGTAGATCCACCAAATCAAGGTATGAAGCTGTGTGTGTTTCGAAAAATTGTTCTTGGTTACTAAGAGCAAAAGCAATTAAAAATTCTGATGGACTTTTCCAAGTGAATAAATTTGTTGATGTACACACATGTTCTTCAACATTGTTGCAACCTAATCATCGACAAGCAAACAAATATGTTTTGGGTGAATATGTTGCTGATGTTTTGGCTGAAGACTATAGTAGAGTTTATCGGGGAAAAGAAATTGTTAATGATATGAATGCTCAATTGAATATCAATATCTCATACCATCAGGCATGGTGTGCGAAGCAATATGCATTGTTGTCGTTAAGGGGTACGAAAGAGGATTCTTTTACCAAACTTCCGGCGTATTGTCACAACTTGGCCAAACATAATCCGGGTACTGTCATACATATTAAAACAGATGCTGATGATCGCTTTGAGTTTTTGTACGTCGCACTCGGTTGCTCGGTTAGTATTATCATGTCCTAATTTTTTTTTTAATATTTATTTTGGTGTATTTGAATAGATATACAATGTATTGTAGGTACGAGCTTTTGTCAATTTTTGTAAGCCGACCCTAGTAGTAGATGGAGCTCACCTAAAGGGCGAGTTCAAAGGTATCATGCTACTTGCAGTTACTAAGGACGGACAAAATCAAATATTACCGGTTGCATATGGTATATGCAAAAATGAGTGTACTGATTCTTGGACATGGTTTTTTCAAAAACTACGTGATTGCATAGGAAATATGCAGGAGCTTACAATTATATCTGATAGGTCTCCATCTATAGCAACATCCGTTCCCAACATTTTTCCTCACGCTCATCATGGAATATGTGGTGTCCATTTGTATTTCAACATAGTATCTAGATTCGGCAAGAGTAAGACGGTTAAAGGAATTTTTTGGGAGGCGTGTAGGGCATACACAGTTGATGCTTTTGATGCTGCCATGGATGTTATGAAAAAGACAAAAGAACCAGTATGGGAGTACTTAAAAAGTATAAATCCAGAAACCTGGTCAAGGGCACATTTTAAAGGGAACCGATACAATCTTATGTCGTCCAACAGTGCAGAGTCTATAAATGCATTATCTAGACACGCACGTAAGGTGCCAATACTTATGTTGATTGATTTTTTTCGTGCTACAATGCAACAATGGTGGTTTCAAAGACGTAACTTTGCAGGTATTACGTAAATTTGTAATATTAATGTTTTATTAGTTTTGATGTTATTGATCTTAACTTCTTCATTTTGGCTGTTTTTTTAGCGGAAGCAACAACAACACTTACCCCTTGGGCGGATGAAGTTGTAAAAGAAAACAAGAAAACTTTTACGAAATGGGATGTTCGCATGATCTCAAATACGAAATGCGAGGTCAAAAATGGGGCACAAAATGTGATTGTTGATTTTCAACATATGACATGTACATGTAGGCATTGGCAACTTGATGGGATACCTTATGGTCATGTCATAAGATGTTTAACAGTGAACAATTACCAAGACTGCTCGAGGTTTGCATTAAATGCTTACCTTACCGAAACACTGAGGAAAACATATGAGGAATCAATAAACCCTCTGTCGAAGCCATCCGAATGGGAGATCCCCGATGATTTGATGATTGTTAAGCCACCTATAATGGATAAACGTCAGCCAGGCAGGCCAAGAAACACAGACCGCATTCCATCCCAAGGCGAGGGTCCAATTATAAAAGAGTGTTCTACATGTGGTCAACTAGGACACACGAGAAATAATTGTACTGGAAGGGCGTCTGGTAGCAGAGCATGTCACATAATTTCTACTCCATAAATGGCATATAATATTGGTGGTTCAGCGGGTTGCTCACAAACCCATAACGCTGATTTTGATATAAAACAACCTTGAAATTAAGAGTAATGACGAGTTGTTAGCTTATTATGTATTGTAATATTTTTATTAACTCTTACAAGACATTGCTATGCTTTCATATTTTAGTTAAGTTTGTTGATTATAACAATGAATGAAGCCTTTATATTATAAAATATAGTTTGCAGATTTATTTTAACAGTTACAACATGTTATTTAAAAAAAACAACAAACGATCCTTTGGCAACCTAATCTGTTTCATGATAATATTACAACAACTTTATAACTAATTTTTAAACTCAGGGAACTGCAACGGGTACTTCTCTTTCTCCATTGTTATATAGTCATCCCTAATTCTCATTTTGTCTTCGAAACGATCCTTTTTTTACCATAATGTGTATCAACTGCTCATCCTTCTCAGCAAGCCGTTTTTCAGTCGTTTTATGTCACACCCCCGAACCAGACGGCGGAAACGTCCGGGGGCTGTCGTGACTCAATTGAATACCATAACATTGAATATATATGAAACAAAACAACATTCGTCACCATTCATCAACATAGTACAACCAGTAGTGTTTACATGTCATACATTGTTTAAGACATTACATTTCCAAAAATTAATTTTGTTTGGTTCATTCAAAAATAAACTGCAACCGTCACTGAGTATGATTTCCCTTGATTCACTGGTTCCCTGAGAATACAAGTATTTTGAAAAACGTCAACATATGAAATGTTGGTGAGTTCATAAGTAGTGTTTGAAATTGAATGTTTATATTGCTTGAAAAACCACCAGAAAATCCGATATTTTCTGAAAAGAAAAGCTTTCGAAAACGTTTGTGAAGATCCATAGGTATGCTTGTTTGTTTCTATACTTAAAAAAAATGTTCCTTTAAGATGTATGCGTTTCAAATCTGTATGTGATAAAAAAAAACCTAGGGAAACCCGATGTTCCCCTAGCTCTTTTGGAATCCATTAAGTTGCGTTGAAAACATTATGAAAATAGCAGTATCGGTCCCAAGCGACGTTGGAAGGTTCTCGAGCATTGATTATTTACTACAAACCCGCATTACACAAACGCCCAGTTTATAGTTATACTAACGAACCCGAAGGCGTCGTCCGTACTAATCACGTTATCCAATCGCCCGGACTAAGTGTAGTCCCACATCCGAAGAGAAAGAGGTCACGAAGACCCCGGTAACTCCATTAATCGGTTGGGGAAAATATGCGTGCGAGGGGTCCCCGACCCGCCTCGTAAAATGTGTAGACTTTTCTAGCAATACCATGGACCCTTGGGGACCAGTGGTACAAGCCATTGAAAGTCACCCTACGTTGTGCCAAGTCGGTGAAACTCAACACTTCGTAGAAAAAAAATGTCTTCGGGCCTTAAGATCAGGTCATTGGGCTAGCTAGGCCCAACAAACAAGCTTTTACACTTTTGGGGCCCGAAGATGGTGCGTAGACGTCTGTGCACACTCGTATGTATATGTATTACCAGTCGTTATTTGTACGTATCGAAGAGTTAGTAGTTGTAGATTTTCATTGGCTCGAGACCGAGCCAATTCGTTTAACAACGACTTTTGGTATTGTAATGAGTTGTATCTCGTTGATAGTTGAGGTGTCATTATTTGATCAAGTTGTACATATTGAATCAGCCTTGGAATATTTCTGTTTTCAGCCCCTCATTATTTGTAAAATTTACATTTTCAACCCTTTTATTTCAATATTTCCCGGTTTGGTCCTTAAACTATTTTTCTTGACATTTTAACACCAAAAATTATTGAAATTAATATTTTCCAGCATATTTTCCATAGAAAACAGTTTAGGTCCCTGAAAATGCAGTTTTTCTCGGTTTTAGCCCTTCTTTTCGCAATTTTAACAATTTTGGCCCAAAATGGAAAATTTTTGCAACTTTGGTCCTTTTTAAATTTAAAAAGCATTTTAAACCTTTGAAAAGGGTTTGGGACACTTATAGTCCACTGTTTTACAGAATTTCACAGTTTTGGCCCTTCAAAACAGAAAAATTCGCATAATGGGCCTCTTTGGGCCGAAATTTTCATTTTTAGCCCAATAAGCTTGAAATTTATGTTTTTAATCCTCTAATTGAATAGAATTCCAGAAATAGTTTTATGGAAACTGTTTTGGCACATTTCAACCATCAGAATCTGTAAAATGTCAATTTGGGCCCTTAATTTTGTATTTTTCACATTTTTGGCCCAAAATGTGTGTTTTTAGCTTAAAGAAAATTGTTGTTAACCACTTAGCTATTTTTCTTGTATCACTTATTATGTAGGAACACATTTGAAGCTAAAATCATAAAACATAAGTTACATCTCGGTTTTGAGGGGTTTAATAGCTAGATCCAACATTAAAACACATATAAGCATACATATAAGCATGGAAATCATACAAGGCATACAAACACATATAGATCTACACTTTCACTTGTATTCCCCCCCACAAAAACTCATAAAAACAGAAAATAGGGGTATGAATCTCACCTTGGGGTGTTGGTTCGGTTTTTGCAAGGAAAATGGAAGGAAAAATGAAGTGTTTTTGGCCTTGGCTCCCTTTGGTGAAGATCTTGAGTTTTGAGATGATTCTAGGGTGTAAGATCACGATTTTTGTATAGATTAGGAAAGGATTTTAATAACAAAAGAATTTAAACCATAGATCCATGCATAATCTTACCTTAGATGATGATTTACTTGCAAAATCCTCTTGGAAAGTCCCTAAATTTCGAGATTTTTGGAGAGGGGAGGGAGGAGAGTTCTTGTGTGTTCTAGAGAGAAAGTTGAGATATTTTTGGTGTGTGTGGTGTTGCTCTCGGCCAAACAAGAAGAGAAGAGAGAAAAGAAGTGACTCTTGAAGTGATACATGCATGGAGGTATGTGATATGTGCCTAGAAATCCATTAGATAATAGTGAGGTGGCAACCAAAGTCAACCTCCCTTGGATTTGGGCCTTGGGCCGAGAATATGAAGGGGAAAGAGGAAAAATTTGGGCTTTTGCCCCTAAGCCCAACATTAGAGGTAGTTTAGGGTATTTATTGGACTTATAAAATAAAATTGTGATTTTTTTTTTTTTATGCTTTATTAAGCTAGGTTAGGTTAAATTATGGATCAAACTTGTGTTTTATTTCCTTCTAGGTTCTACCTAGCCCAAAATATTGGAATAAACGAATGTGGGTCCAATTAGAGCCCAATTAGGGTCCTAAGCCCATGATAGTCTAATTGGAAGCTTATTGGTTCATTTGGATCCAATAAGGAAGTCTTAGTCCAAAATGGACTTAACCAAAACTTCTAGGGTCTCCAATTGTTTGATGACTATTTATAGTACTTGTATCTTGTATTTGATTAAAGTTTTTGATTCACATTAACTTGAATGTATAGATTACATAGCTTAAAATTCACAGTTGTGACATCATCCCCCCGTTAAAGGGAATTTCGTCCCGAAATTCTGTTTGAAAGCTAGATTTGAGAATGCTAGAATAGGCGAGGGTACTTTTGCTTCATTTGATCTTCGCGTTCCCATGTGAATTCTGGCCCACGCTTTGCGTTCCACCGTACCTTCACGATCGGGATGCGACTTTGTTTAGTACGCTTCACCTCCCTGTCCATGATTTCGATTGGTTCTTCGACGAACAGGAGATTCTCATTGATTTCGATTTCATCAAGAGGAATGACAAGGGTTTCATCTGATAGGCACTTTTTCAGATTAGAAACATGAAACACGGGGTGTACACCGTTTAGCTCCGGGGGTAGTTGTAGTCTGTAGGCTACCGGACCTATTCGGGCGACGATTTCGAAAGGTCCAATGTACCGTGGGTTTAGCTTTCCTCGTTTTCCGAAACGTATAACCCCTTTCCAGGGTGAGACCTTCAACAATACTCGATCACCGACCTGGAACTCTAAGGGCTTTCGCCGTTTATCAGCGTAGCTCTTTTGCCGGTCACGCGATGCCTGTAATCGAGCTTTGATCTGGACAATCTTTTCTGTGGTCTCGCGAATGATTTCCGGTCCTGTCATTGCCCTATCCGACGTATGTGTTCTTGCTAGCTGGGTGTCACCTACTTCAGCCCAACATAACGGTGATCTACATTTACGCCCGTACAGTGCTTCGAAAGGGGCCACCTTAATGCTCGAATGATAACTATTGTTATATGAAAACTCGATCAACGGTAGGTGGGTATCCCAAGACTTTCCGAAGTCTATCACACATGCACGAAGCATGTCTTCAAGCGTCTGAATGGTTCGTTCGCTTTGACCGTCCGTTTGTGGGTGATACGCGGTGCTCATATCAAGATGAGTTCCCATTGCCTTGTGGAGCGACTGCCAAAAGCGTGACGTGAACCTACTGTCCCTATCCGAAATGATGGATTTTGGCACTCCATGAAGTCTTACAATCTCTCGTAGGTACAAACGCGTCAGCCTCTCCATCTTGTAGGACTCTTTGATGGGCAGGAAATGGGCAGATTTCGTCAGTCGGTCGATTATTACCCATATGGTGTCCAATCCGTCCGACGTCTTGGGCAGCTTGGTCACGAAGTCCATAGAAATCCCCTCCCATTTCCACTCAGGGATTGCCGGTTGCTGTAACAATCCGGAAGGTTTCTGGTATTCCACTTTTACTTTGGCACACGTAAGGCACTTACTAACATAAGTTGCGATTTCCGCCTTCATGTTAGGCCACCAATAGTGCTGCTTAATGTCCAAATACATCTTGTCCGAACCAGGATGAATGGAGTATCGTGTCTTGTGAGCTTCCTTCATAACGATCTCCCTGAATCCTCCGATTTTTGGAACCCAAATACGGTTCATGAAGTAGTATACCCCATTCTCTTTGACTTCCAGGTTCTTCTCCATTCCACGTAATGCCTCGCTAGTTCTATTTTCCGTTTTCATAGCCTCTGCCTGGGCTGATGCAATTTGAGTGGTCAGATGAGACTGAATGGTTATCGAGTGCGTTTTCGTACGGCGATTTGTGTATTCCTTCCGACTTAATGCGTCAGCTACCACGTTGGCCTTGCCTGGATGGTACTTGATCTCGCATTCGTAGTCGTTTAACAACTCCACCCATCTTCGTTGTCTCATGTTCAGCTCCTTCTGATTCAAGATGTGCTGGAGGCTCTTGTGGTCCGTAAAGATGGTGCACTTTGTACCGTACAGGTAGTGCCTCCAAATTTTTAGAGCGAAGACCACAGCTCCCAGTTCTAGGTCATGGGTTGTGTAATTTACTTCGTGCGTCTTTAGTTGACGGGACGCATATGCTATTACTCTTCCACGTTGCATGAGAACGCAACCTAAGCCCTGATTTGACGCGTCACAGTAAACTACAAAATCTTCCGTTCCTTCGGGTAGAGATAATACAGGAGCGCTACAAAGAGCTTGCTTCAAGGTTCGAAACGCAATCTCTTGTCTGTCTGTCCACTTGAATGGCACACTCTTTTGCGTAAGCAAGGTAAGTGGCTTGGCGATTTTAGAGAAGTTTTGGATGAATCTCCTATAGTACCCTGCTAGGCCTAAGAACTGACGAATTTCTGTGGGCGTAGTCGGAGTTGCCCATCCTTCCACAGCTTTGACCTTAGAGGGATCCACATGAATTCCATCTTGGCTAACTACGTGACCTAGAAAATTCACGCTCCGTAGCCAAAACTCACACTTAGAGAGTTTGGCGTAAAGCCTTTCCGATCGCAGCGTCTCTAGGACTTGTCGGAGATGTTGGCCATGCTCCTCTTTGCTTCGAGAATAGACGAGGATGTCATCGATAAACACAATGACGAAGTTGTCCAAGAACGGTCGACAGATTCGGTTCATTAGGTCCATAAATGCGGCGGGTGCATTTGTTAGACCGAAGGGCATTACGACGAATTCATAATGTCCATAGCGGGTTCGGAAAGCGGTTTTAGGAATATCTTCTTCTCGGACCTTGAGTTGATGGTATCCGGACCGTAGATCTATTTTAGAAAAATAGCTAGCTCCTTGGAGCTGGTCGAATAGATCATCGATTCGCGGGAGTGGGTAGCGATTTTTAACAGTGAGTTTGTTCAACTCTCTGTAATCGATGCACATTCTGAAAGATCCATCCTTCTTTTTGACAAAGAGCACCGGAGCTCCCCATGGCGAGTAGCTAGGTCGGATAAATCCCTTGTCCAGAAGCTCACTGAGTTGGCTGGATAATTCCTGCATTTCAGCGGGAGCCAGTCGGTATGGTGATTTAGCGAGAGGAGTTGCTTCTGGGACGAGGTCGATTCGGAACTCAACCTGTCTCTCTGGGGGTACTCCTGGAAGATCTTCGGGAAACACGTCCGGAAATTCACATGCTACCGGAATGTCTTGGATGTTAGTTTCTTCTTTGGCCTTGTCCACTATGTGGGCCAAGAACGCTACGTTGTTCTTTCGCAGATGTTTTTGTGCTTTGATGCACGAGATAAGACGAAGATTCGTGCTAGGTTTGTCTCCGTAAATTACTAGGGTTTCGTGATTCGGGAGACGAAGGCGAACGGCCTTCTCGTGGCACATAATCTCAGCATGGTGGGGGCTTAACCAATCCATGCCGATAATCACATCAAAACTCCTAATTGATACTGGCATTAGATCTATTCGAAAGACGTGCTAGTTAAGGGTTAGGGTACATCCAGTGTAGATTTCCCTAGTGGATTCGGTCTTCCCATTGGCCATTTCCACCGTATAGGTTTCATTTAGCTTTTGGGGTTGTTGTTTTAATAAATGTTTAAACTTCTCGCTTACGAAACTTCACTCCGCTCCGGTATCAAATAAGATGCATGCATAAGTGTGGTTTAGGAGGAACGTACCGGTCACAACTGCGGGGTCCTGAACTGCATCACTCTGACCCATAGTCAGCATTCTTCCTGCTCCTCCGTTTCCTGAGTTGTTGTTGTTGTTAGGGCAGTCTCGACGGAAATGTCCCGTCCTTCCACACCCGAAACAGGTGTGGCTAGGCCCTGTGTTGTTGCCGCCGGCATTGGTGTTGTTGGTATTGCGGTGGTTGTTGTTGTTGTTCTGGTTGTTTCCCTGACTCTGGTTCTGAGGAGGATAAGTCCTGCAGAACTTTGCAGTGTGTCCCCTTCGGTTGCAACTGGTGCAATGGAACTCCCTACATTCTCCTTGGTGATGGAAACCGCACTTGTTGCATTTGGGATGAGTGCCGGAATAGGGTCTTGAAGTATTTGAAGCAGCTGAGGCTGGAGCATGTGATGTGACTGGTACCGGCGCAGTGACAGCGTGAACTGCCACCGTTTGTTGCTTTTTAGAGGTCTCGGGACCTTGACGCCCCTTCCTCTTGTTGTTCCATCCTTTCTTACCATCGCTCTCCTTCTTCTTTTCAGTCTCTACCGGTTTCTCGCCCTTTTTGTGGTTATGATCATACAGCCTCTTTGCCAATCTCTTCGCACTGTCAAAAGTTTCAGGGTTCGCAGCTATCACATTCCCTTGAATGGGGGTTGTCAATCCCCAAATGAATCGTTCAATCTTCTTCCCCTCTGATGTGATCATACCCGGGCACAACAGAGACAGTTCGCTGAATCTCGATATGTAAGCATCGATGTTCCCATTCTGCACCGTGAGATTCCATAGTTCCTGCTCCATCTTCTGTATTTCGCCCCGGGGGCAGTACTCAGCCGTTAACATCTCTTTCATCTCTGCCCAGGGAATAGAGTTGGCGACAGGGAGTGTCATAGCTTCCACATGACCATTCCACCAAGTGAGTGCTTGGTCTACAAAAGTGCAGGCCGCGAACTTCACTTTCATCTGCTCGGGGCACTCGCATATCTCGAATACCGACTCTACCTTCTCGATCCATCGCTTCAGGGCGATCACTCCTCCGGTACCGTTGAAAGTTCGGGGTTTAGCGTTCGCAAAATCCTTGTAGGTGCACGTTTTAGTGAGTCCTTGGTTCGTCCCGTTGTTCGAACTTCCGGAGCCTTGACCATTGCCTCCTCCGTTGTTTCCTCGGTGAAGTTGTGCCATAGCTGCCGTGACCGCAGCAGACACGGCTGCCTGGAAAGCAGTGGAGTCAACTTCCGGCGGGGTTGGTTCGGGATTTCTGCGAGTAGCTGGGCGAGGCATCTTCTTGTCACGAAACGGAAAGATGTTGAGTGTACGTGGTTTCCGTGAGGTCGTGGTCCTACTGACTAGGTGTATGGTACGAACTTAAGTACTTCTATCATTTAACATACAATCATAGATTCGCAACACATAGCAAAACACGTAAGAGTTCACTAATATCATCCTATGCCTCTCCCACTATTGCAGACTAAACAAACGTTCTCTTTTTGGTGCTAGAAGGGTATAGTTTTAGGTTCCCTGGCTATCCCGATCTCATCAAGACGTGTGTTAGTTTTACTTTGGAGGGAATGTAGTTGATCAGGCTACATTCACTCCTTGGTATCACTAAGAACAGTCCCGAATTAACCGAGATACCAGCATTATTGTGTTTGATTCGGCGTTAGGTTCTTATCCCTAATGCAAGCAAGTGTATTTTATTCATTTGTTTTGTTCAGAGTTATGTTAGTCCTTCTTTTTGGTTTATAGTTGCATATCAATGTATGGCTCGACATGCTAGTTCACTATAAACAAAGCTCTGATACCAACCTGTCACACCCCCGAACCAGACGGCGGAAACGTCCGGGGGCTGTCGTGACTCAATTGAATACCATAACATTGAATATATATGAAACAAAACAACATTCGTCACCATTCATCAACATAGTACAACCAGTAGTGTTTACATGTCATACATTGTTTAAGACATTACCTTTCCAAAAATTAATTTTGTTTGGTTCATTCAAAAATAAACTGCAACCGTCACTGAGTATGATTTCCCTTGATTCACTGGTTCCCTGAGAATACAAGTATTTTGAAAAACGTCAACATATGAAATGTTGGTGAGTTCATAAGTAGTGTTTGAAATTGAATGTTTATATTGCTTGAAAAACCACCAGAAAATCCGATATTTTCTGAAAAGAAAAGCTTTCGAAAACGTTTGTGAAGATCCATAGGTATGCTTGTTTGTTTCTATACTTAAAAAAAATGTTCCTTTAAGATGTATGCGTTTCAAATCTGTATGTGATAAAAAAAAACCTAGGGAAACCCGATGTTCCCCTAGCTCTTTTGGAATCCATTAAGTTGCGTTGAAAACATTATGAAAATAGCAGTATCGGTCCCAAGCGACGTTGGAAGGTTCTCGAGCATTGATTATTTACTACAAACCCGCATTACACAAACGCCCAGTTTATAGTTATACTAACGAACCCGAAGGCGTCGTCCGTACTAATCACGTTATCCAATCGCCCGGACTAAGTGTAGTCCCACATCCGAAGAGAAAGAGGTCACGAAGACCCCGGTAACTCCATTAATCGGTTGGGGAAAATATGCGTGCGAGGGGTCCCCGACCCGCCTCGTAAAATGTGTAGACTTTTCTAGCAATACCATGGACCCTTGGGGACCAGTGGTACAAGCCATTGAAAGTCACCCTACGTTGTGCCAAGTCGGTGAAACTCAACACTTCGTAGAAAAAAAATGTCTTCGGGCCTTAAGATCAGGTCATTGGGCTAGCTAGGCCCAACAAACAAGCTTTTACACTTTTGGGGCCCGAAGATGGTGCGTAGACGTCTGTGCACACTCGTATGTATATGTATTACCAGTCGTTATTTGTACGTATCGAAGAGTTAGTAGTTGTAGATTTTCATTGGCTCGAGACCGAGCCAATTCGTTTAACAACGACTTTTGGTATTGTAATGAGTTGTATCTCATTGATAGTTGAGGTGTCATTATTTGATCAAGTTGTACATATTGAATCAGCCTTGGAATATTTCTGTTTTCAGCCCCTCATTATTTGTAAAATTTACATTTTCAACCCTTTTATTTCAATATTTCCCGGTTTGGTCCTTAAACTATTTTTCTTGACATTTTAACACCAAAAATTATTGAAATTAATATTTTCCAGCATATTTTCCATAGAAAACAGTTTAGGTCCCTGAAAATGCAGTTTTTCTCGGTTTTAGCCCTTCTTTTCGCAATTTTAACAATTTTGGCCCAAAATGGAAAATTTTTGCAACTTTGGTCCTTTTTAAATTTAAAAAGCATTTTAAACCTTTGAAAAGGGTTTGGGACACTTATAGTCCACTGTTTTACAGAATTTCACAGTTTTGGCCCTTCAAAACAGAAAAATTCGCATAATGGGCCTCTTTGGGCCGAAATTTTCATTTTTAGCCCAATAAGCTTGAAATTTATGTTTTTAATCCTCTAATTGAATAGAATTCCAGAAATAGTTTTATGGAAACTGTTTTGGCACATTTCAACCATCAGAATCTGTAAAATGTCAATTTGGGCCCTTAATTTTGTATTTTTCACATTTTTGGCCCAAAATGTGTGTTTTTAGCTTAAAGAAAATTGTTGTTAACCACTTAGCTATTTTTCTTGTATCACTTATTATGTAGGAACACATTTGAAGCTAAAATCATAAAACATAAGTTACATCTCGGTTTTGAGGGGTTTAATAGCTAGATCCAACATTAAAACACATATAAGCATACATATAAGCATGGAAATCATACAAGGCATACAAACACATATAGATCTACACTTTCACTTGTATTCCCCCCCACAAAAACTCATAAAAACAGAAAATAGGGGTATGAATCTCACCTTGGGGTGTTGGTTCGGTTTTTGCAAGGAAAATGGAAGGAAAAATGAAGTGTTTTTGGCCTTGGCTCCCTTTGGTGAAGATCTTGAGTTTTGAGATGATTCTAGGGTGTAAGATCACGATTTTTGTATAGATTAGGAAAGGATTTTAATAACAAAAGAATTTAAACCATAGATCCATGCATAATCTTACCTTAGATGATGATTTACTTGCAAAATCCTCTTGGAAAGTCCCTAAATTTCGAGATTTTTGGAGAGGGGAGGGAGGAGAGTTCTTGTGTGTTCTAGAGAGAAAGTTGAGATATTTTTGGTGTGTGTGGTGTTGCTCTCGGCCAAACAAGAAGAGAAGAGAGAAAAGAAGTGACTCTTGAAGTGATACATGCATGGAGGTATGTGATATGTGCCTAGAAATCCATTAGATAATAGTGAGGTGGCAACCAAAGTCAACCTCCCTTGGATTTGGGCCTTGGGCCGAGAATATGAAGGGGAAAGAGGAAAAATTTGGGCTTTTGCCCCTAAGCCCAACATTAGAGGTAGTTTAGGGTATTTATTGGACTTATAAAATAAAATTGTGATTTTTTTTTTTTTATGCTTTATTAAGCTAGGTTAGGTTAAATTATGGATCAAACTTGTGTTTTATTTCCTTCTAGGTTCTACCTAGCCCAAAATATTGGAATAAACGAATGTGGGTCCAATTAGAGCCCAATTAGGGTCCTAAGCCCATGATAGTCTAATTGGAAGCTTATTGGTTCATTTGGATCCAATAAGGAAGTCTTAGTCCAAAATGGACTTAACCAAAACTTCTAGGGTCTCCAATTGTTTGATGACTATTTATAGTACTTGTATCTTGTATTTGATTAAAGTTTTTGATTCACATTAACTTGAATGTATAGATTACATAGCTTAAAATTCACAGTTGTGACATTTTAATTGCCTTCTTACTCTTTTTTATCCAATCTTTATGCTCTTTGATTTTGTTTTTATTGAGGTCAATCCATTCTTGAGCTTGTTTACATTCCGAATCTATATCATTAGCAAGTTGAGTGAGAAGTCGGGATGACTCTTTGTCCTCTTCTTGTTGTGCTTCAGCCTTCTTTAATTCTTCAAAATTTTCATGTGACATATATGGCCCGGCTGAAGAGGGTGTAAAAAAAGGGTCTACCGAATCACAGTAGTAACAATCTACTTCGTTGCATGAGCAAATTTCGAATTTGTGTGAGGAACTCATAATAAAGTCGATATTGTATTAAACTGGAGCAATAAGTGGTATTTATACATACTAGACAGTAATGAGAAGTCCAACTTTGAAATGACTAGACAGTAATGACAAGTCACTGTAGTAACCTGCACATCCCAGTGGGACCCTTAAGTGACAAGAGATAAATGACAGTTTGACATGACAAAACACTGCATAAAGCTGAAAATGGTAGTCCAAATATTACCATTTCGTAGTCAAAGTATGAATTCATAGTCTATTTATTTATATAAATAGATGTTTAAGATCTATAAACCAAACACCCAAATCACCTAAACGAAACGAATTCCCATTATTAGAAATGTCGTCAAATGCAGCAAGTTCTTCGAATGAAGTACCTGGTTCCAATTCTGAAAGGCCATGGACGACAAACGAGGTGTTACTTCTAACACGATGCTGGCTAAGTGTTAAGGATGGTGAACCGTTACTTGCTCCCCCGCATTGCCTAATTGGTGATGAATGGAGTCGCCTCACATCTTTGTTTAACCATGAGATGGGAGAAGGAAAAAAAAGAGAAAAATCAGATGTTGTTACTAAGTGGACGGATGTAAAGGAAGAAGTGACATGGTTCAATCGAGCATGTAGTTATGCGAAACGTAACAATGTTCGTTATCGTGACGAAGAAGAGTTCTTGGAAGTTGTTACAGAGTTTTACATCTGTGAGCATGACGGCAGAGACTTCGAATATGAGGAAGTTTGGAAGGTTGTTAGAGATAAACAGTATTTCAAGTAGACCGCTCTAATTTCTGTTAAGAATAACCCATGGACTTGTGTTTTACATTAATGCTTTGTTCGTATTATGTCGTTGTTTTTCATGTAATTGTTGTGATGTTTTTAATGGTTCATGGAATCCTTGTTACTAATGTATTCTAATATATTGTGATAACTAATGCAATGGTCATTTATTAACTCAAGTTAATCATACGAGTTGCTCACATAATAAACTAAAATAGATTTTAAACAAACGAAATACATACGAAATACATCAGAAATACATGAAAATAACCTAGTACATGAAAATAACCTAGTACTCAAATATCGAAGAATAAGAGATGTCAAAGCGAAGTTTCTAGATATGAAAATGAAGGTGAAACAATTTCAACGTATTTATAACGAGTTGGATAACGAACATGCAAATACGGATGAAGACATTCTACGGCAGGTGGCTTTGGAACTATACCGTTTTGAATATGATGGTAGCGAGTTTACCCACTTAGATGCATGGAATCTTTTAAAGAATGTCCCTTATTTTTAATATGCATGTTGGTTAAGTTAATTGTTTTTCGTTATTTAAGTTGCTTGTTGTTGTATGTGTCTAGTCGTTACTATTTAATAAACGTCCATTTCTTTTAATGTATGTTCTTTCCTCAATAGCCAATATTTAGAACGCAATAAAATATAAATGGGGTACATAAATAACTAACACATAATACGACATAAAATATAAACTGGGTACATGGATAACTAATACGTAACACAGCACTAAAATAAAAACGGGGTACATAAAAAACTAATACATAATACTACATAAAACATAAAGGTGCTACATGAATAACTACTGCATTGAGGGAGGTAACAGGACCATCGTTTCATTTGGTATTTCCCAATGCACATGTGATGGTATAGCATTCACCAACTCAGATCCATATGCAAGTCGATACACATAATTAGTGAACTTGTAATCAACCATTCTCTGAATGGACTCAGATGTACGGGTTCTTAGACATGCTATAGCGTGGCCACATGGTATGCCGCTTTTTTGCCATTTACCACAACTACATACCCTTCGTTCAAGTTGTACGTTGCTGGTGGCAAAAGTGTCATCGACTTCAAATGTATCCCCATACAAACGTCTTGCATTACAATTATAAGACTTGTTGAGACTTTTTTGAACCTTACTCTCAACGTAAGGGGTCAACCCACCAGACAACCTCCCTGTAAAATTTGATATTTTAATAAAAATAGTAGCACAATAAAAAAAACTAAATATAACAATCTCCCTTACCAGCCAGTTCGGCCCGTTCAGCATACTTTGATTGTATCGACGTGGTGGTTAACTCAATTATCGTTGTTATAGGAAACTCACGTGAGGATATAATTTGCAAAATTTCAGGGACGTCAATCGATTTAACATTGTAACGTATTTTTGGGAAAAATGTTCTTGTCCATTTTGAAATCAGTATATCGTCAAGCCACTAAATTGGACTCATAAGCAAGGTGCAGAAAGGTGGTTTCCTACATGTACTTTGCAACCTTTCCAAACACAAGTAAAAATCATCAACGCTATATGCATTGCATGAGTTCCAAAACAACGATTCGACTTCCGTATTGTTATGTCCGACAGACTCACGTATCTTTCGAGCTATATCTTTAGGACAATATCCATGATAGGAATCTGGGTAGGCACTCTCAACACCAAAGTCTATGTTATCACACAGGTTGCTTATGAAACCAACCTCTATGTCCTCACCTAAACAATCTCTTAACCTCATCATGAACCATCTCCATGATTCTTCACACTGTAAGGTTCCCAAACCAAGTGCTAAGAGTAGTGGTTCATGATTTCCATCTAAAGCCACTGCGAAGTACATTGTTGTCAGAAAGCTCCCAAGAAGGGGTAAATAACCCACATATATCAGCGGTATCATGCACCTAAGGAAGGTACGAATCTACATAAAAACGAACACATATTAGTGATAAGTAAAAACCAATCGAGATACATTACCATGAAATATTGTATAACTCAATAAAAGAAGTATGTTATACCACGCAACCTAAAGCTACAAAACAGAATTGAAAGCGGTTGGTATCGGTTTTCTTAATGGCTGTGAAGGTATTAGGATTTGTTCTTTGAAGGTTATGCAAGAAAATTGGTAGTTGAGAAAAGGTTCTTTCGCTGTAACTACTCATTTTCAATACCGATGATAGTGCTCTACAATGATCACACAAATGCAATATGAAACAAATGCAAATATAAATAGAAAATATTGTATCTCTACTGATCAAAATTCATAGTTTAACCTTTTAAATTCATAGTTGAACTTTTTGAATTCATAGTCAAACCAGTTAATTTCATAGTCAAATTTCACTGACCGACATGACAATACTACAGAATGTACTTGTCTGCATTTCATAGTTGAACTTTTTGAATTCATAGTCAAACCAGTTCATTTCATAGTCAAAAAGAATTGTCCGTAATATGATTTATTCTATAAATGGGTGTCACTCATTATGAAAAATTTAACTGAGAAAGTAACTCCGATTTAAAAGAATAAGAAGGCTAATGGCATACTGCAATTGCGGAGAAGAACGTATCGTTAGGATTTCGGGTACAGCTAAAAACCCAGGAAGATTGTTTTACGCTTGCCCGTATTTGGTATCATGTTCTTACCGTCATTCAAATTTAAACCCTCGTGTTTACATCACAAAAATTTATTTTCTTACTGTGAATATTAAATTTAACAGGGACCAAAATGCGGGTTTATCAGTTGGGTTGATGAAGAGAAGGACCAATCTTCTATGGTAATAGCTAAAGTAGCTAACTCTAATAAGCTCTTTCAATCAGAAAATAAGAAGTTAAAGATAGCGTTGGTTTGTAGTTGGGTGTT
Organism: Lactuca serriola; assembly: GCF_051521515.1. Lineage (NCBI taxonomy): Eukaryota > Viridiplantae > Streptophyta > Magnoliopsida > Asterales > Asteraceae > Lactuca > Lactuca serriola. The sequence goes on along the minus strand of NC_136416.1, from coordinate 203,384,800 downwards.
GTTCTTGGCAGTTCTTGTTTACAGGTTGTAAGCTTTTCAATATTGTTTTTATGGTTTTGAAGTTGTTAGGTCAATAAATTGTTGTATTTGTAACGTTAAAACAAATGTTGTAGTCGTTCTTATGTTGTATGTATTGATAAGTAATTAGTAGGTCATTAAATTGTTGTAATTGTCATAACGTTATATTTTTTGTCATCCGTTGAGTAAACTGTAAAAATAAACTAATAATGAAATCCAACATTAATTTGTATATACATTTATATAATCCAACTACATAGGACCAAGACTAGACCCCCAAATAATTTTTGCCATCCGGAGACGGAACTCTAAAGCTGCGTTTTTTGGGTCAATAAGAACACGTATTGGTTGACCTGAAACCAATTGCTCCATAAACATACAAAGAAAAACACCGCAATCTCCCAAATGACTACTTTGTTGGGGAACGTTTTCTTCATAAATGAATTGCATATTCAATGGAATCCTTGGGATGTTCCTCCGGGCCCAATACTTAATCTTGTCCAAATAATTTGCCACCCGACGTTCAAATTTGGAAAAGATTCCTTCAGATTGGAATTTTTCATAAGCACCTCTACCAAGACTGTCATAAATATGCACTTCCATTGACGCTAATCGTAGTTCCCCAAATAGCCAATGATTAGGGGATGAATGAATCGGCAATAAGACCTGTATAAGGATCAGAAAATAAAATTATGTTTATTTACATCACAATACAAAAACATCACAATACAAAAACATAACAAAAAAACGATATTATTTTCAATATAAACTATTAAGTTTACCGTATCAACATCCCACCAAGCAACCATGAAGTTGGGGTACGTAGCAATACCAGCCATAAACGCCCTCCAGTCCTGTCCTTCAAAAGCATGAGAAACAAAAAAATTTGGAGGCATTATTGTATGTCGGTCGCTCTCAAACCGTCTCTCCATCAAAAGTCGGTACCAAATGGTTATATGCTGCACACATGATACTTTTGTTATTGACTAAAAAACAATTAACTTTTAAAAGAATTAATTAACAATTAATTTACCGCTGACTCCAACCATCCGTCGTGTGTATGCCCAAACAATGAGCTCCAAAAATCTCTATCTAACACGAAATTAAACAAACGATGCTGGACATCATATGAATGCAATACATAATTTTGGATGACATCTTCACCGCCTGCTACGTAAGGTTGCAGGCGCAACATGGAGAAGTCATGAGCAACACCAAAAACTGGAGAAGGAACGGGGCTTGTTGATTTCATATCAACCTTCTTTTTTGTTCTTCTTTTTTGCTTCGGTGTCGTGTGCAACTAAAAACAATATTCAAATGTTTAAATCTATATCTTTCAGATAATTCACATAAACATAAAATCATCAGTTTATAAATAAAACGAATACCTCGGTGTAAGGAGAGCACAAATATTGTGATGGTTTTCGACTCCTCGGTTTATCGGGTGTAACTTCTTTGTCATCATCATCATCATGAAAATAATCTACATTTCCCGTTATTATTAGTTCGTCTTCGTCCGACACATCATCATCAAATTTGTTCCCCGCATTGTCATTCCTCTCCTCCCACTCCTACATTAAAAATAATACTTTATACTTAATAACGAAATACACATAATTTAATAAGCAATAATATCTAAATAAACAAAATATTTATACTAATGTAACTATAATAACCTCTTTAACTTCACTATAATCATTTACATCAAACACATCATCATCAAATTTGTTCCCCGCATACTCATTCCTCTCCTCCAACACCTACATTAAAAATATAACTTTTTACTTAATAACGAAAGACACTTTATTAAAAAGTAATTATTAAAATCGTAAAGGTAACATCTATAACAACCTTGTCGTCTTGAGTATCACCAAAAACATTTTCAGTTGTATTGTTTTTATTCATCACTTCATCTTGCACAACCTATATTTTCAAATATAAAATATGAACACAGGTATTAATATATGTTAATAAAATTTAATAAATAATGTAGCGTGTAACTAACATGTTCATCATAATTTCTTTGTGACACTGTCGTATCATCAAAAAAAATGTCGTTCCAAAATTGGTCATTATTCACTTCTTCAACAAAAACCTCTGTAGGTTGTCGGTTCATAAACACATGCTGCTCCAGTGCATGTAGCCGTTTCAACACCTCGTCTAGCTTGTGTTTCCCACTGCCCCGACCTCTACCATGAGAGCGACCACTGGACGACATACTAGACTAAGATTCGTCTTGTCTCCTAAAATGGTCCCATACTGGGGATAGAACTGCTTTCCCTTCACCATATACATACTCTTGAAATGACATATAATAAAAAGATGTCATCTCACTATCACCCGGTAACATGTTTTGTCTTGGTGGTAGCCCCTCCTAAAAATTTAAACATATTAAAAATGCATATAAAAGTATAATAATCAACTTTATTAATAATAAACGAAATATTTTTAAACCTGCATCTTTGACCAAATCTTGTTCACGTCAACCCATTTCATTTTTTTTGTTCCACTCCATCGTTTCATCCGAGGCAAGTCTTTATTTTTTCTCGATGCAAATCCACATGCACGAACAGCCGAAATCATCTCATATATCCATATCTACAATTTTTTACAATTACAGTAATAAAAGTTAAAATTAAAATAAAAAACATAACAATAAAACAATTTAAATATAAGAAAAATTTTATACCCTTATTGGAGCCGTAAATCCTGAGACGGAGTACTTTAAAGTTTGACCACACTTAGGAAGTGATAAATAATTATGTATCTTATTCCATGTATCCTCAAGGTCAACATAAGTAAAATCCCAGAGATAGCTACCCCAAGCGAAGCTAACAAAACAAAAAAACAAAATTGATTATTATATAAATTATAACTTTAATAAAATAGAACTTTTAACGTAAACAAAATATACCTATTCCAGAGATCCAAATTCTCAGCCAAATAATACCAATCTTGTGGCACCCGATCGTTAACTTCTTTGCCCAAAAAACCTTCACACAAAATGTATATCAAACATACTCTAACTGCATCAACGTCGTCAAGTGCTAGGAATGTTTGATTTAAAATTAAACTTTTCAGGTCGCCGATTTTCACCGAACTATTAGTATGGTCCGGAAATAGCCGTTCACGCAGTAAACATCTTTTTTTACTGCTTATTAATTTTTCTGACCCTTTTCTCCCAATGTTTTTTGGATACTCCCCAAAATTGAAGCCGGTAGTCAAACAAAACTCTTCCGGCCCATAAACCATTTTCGTATTGCCTAGTCGAAAATATAAACGTTTTATTCCATCTGGGGATAAAACAGAGTCCGACCGGATCTGATGAAGGAACATTTTATGAAACAATAATGCGTCCCCTTGTAAACGAGGGACATCAATAAAATAACCAAAGACGGTATCTCTGAAAATAACACGTCGGACATCATCTAAAACTTCAAATACTTCCCATATGTTACCGCCAGAGCCTTTTAAGTTCGCAAAGGCTTTCGTATTCATTAAACTTAAATCATGCTGCAAAAAAAACACAAAAACAAATTAGATAACTAAAAAATATTTTTTTTTAAATATATGATTACGAACTGCAAATACAATTTCTTAATTACTAATATATATATTTCCGATAAAAAACAATAACATACACATATATAAACAATTTTCCAAGTTATACAACAAATATATTTACGATAGAAAACAATATCATACATAATTATATAAACATTTTATTAAACATATTTTCAACTTAAACGACAAATATATCAATCAACGACAAATTTTCAACTTAAACAAATTTTCAACTTAAACGACAAATATATAAACAATTTTTATCTTTCTAATTAAAACTAACATTTTATAACCATATAAACAAAAAAAATTTAAATATAAAACGACAAACAAACTAACATTTTTGCAAGTTATACGACAACTTTATACAAATTTTCAACTTACACGACAAATACAAACAATTTCTAACAATATATATACAACAAATTTTCAACTTATACAAATGTTATACTTATACGACAAACACAAACAATTTCTAACAATATATATACGACAATTTTGAAGTTATACAAATGTTATACTTATACGACAAATATATATACAAACGACTATTTTGCACTTTATATAAACAATTATACGATAAGAATATACAAGATTTCAGGTTATACTACAACTAAAATAACAACAAAAATAACAAATTGTAAACATTATCTACGCAGTCTCTAGTTGTCTCTACTTGCATTTAAACTTCAAGTATACTAAAAAACTATTAAAACTATCAAACACAACAAAATTACCCTTTTTTAACACTAAATAATACAACAAATGATAAAATAAAGAGATTGTTGACATTAAAAGAGTTAAAATCTAACCATATTTGCGGGATTGTTGACATAATCTTCCATTTTCTTCAAAAACTAACCAAAATTCCGAGAGAAACCCAAAGTTAAAGAGAGTTTTTGTGTAGAGAAGGGTGAAAAATGAAGAAAAAAAAAACATTTTTATAGTCAAAATAGAGGGCATTTCGCAGATGAGAAGTAATTTCGCAGATGGGGCTTCTCATCTGCGAAAGTACAAGTACCTAAAGCACAACTGTGCTTTAGGTACTTGTACTTTCGCAGTTGAGAAGCCCATTTCGCAGATGGGACCTTCTCATCTGCGAAATGGGTGACCATTTTTGTAATTTCGATTTTTTTTTGGCTATTTTTGTAATGCAATTAATGTAAATGGCTATTTTTGTCATTTTCTCTAAATACTATTACATTCACATATCAGGGATACACAACATTGTGGGTACTTTTAAAAATTCTCTTATTATTTTATGTTTACGATTAAAGGACTCATATTTGTTTGCAAAATCATACAAAATGCAAGGAAATACTTGCACGTTCATATTACATTGTCCTTTTTATTTAAAATGACTATAATAACAATGTTTTTTTTTCCTTTTTGTATTTTTAGTTGATTGTAGTGGTGATTTTCTTCTTAAGTACGAAAGAGGATGAATGAGTTTTGGGGTTAATGGGTTACGTGTAAGGTTTATTTATTATTTTGTAATTAAAATTAGTTTTAAAAATATATATTAAATCTAAAAATAAAAACAAAAATTAATTAAAGAGTTAACGTAAAAGCAAAATAGTAATTGTAGATCAATTTTGAAAAAAAAAAAAAGAAATCATAAAGATTAAACACATAGGAAATTAAGCCATATGACTAAGTATGTAGACTATTTGATAGTTGTATTGAATTAGTCTGTTTTGACAAATCACATACACTACCTGTGTAATTTTGTCTAAATTTTAATTTTATGTTAATTTAATATTATATTTTTTGTTTTTAAAAATATATTTAGTTGACATTTTCAGAGTTTGGATATCTTGTTTATAGATTAAAGGATATACTAATGGGATAGGTGGTTTTGATCGGTTTTATAAATCTATAATATTTTTGATTGTCGTTCTCATGAATGGTTCGTGATTCTATATAGGTTAGCTTTCTAATTGCAATTACTTTTTGTTTCCTCCTTATATTGACTTTCTGGATTACATATTATTTAAGGTTTCAGATAAAAACAGTCCAACATCTAGAAGTATTTACTTTCTTTGAAAATCCAATTTTTAATAAACTAGCAAAAGTTTTGGATAAAATAGATATTATAAAGAGAAAATAGCAAAGATGATAGTTTTGCAACTAACCTAATTAAGTTCTAACTTACTAGGAAGCCATCTTGTAAAGAAAACCTATTTCATCGGCTTTTACGCTCCAAACAAAATCTCATTACGAAAAATTCATATTGCCCAAAATGAAATTAAAATTCTAACGAGTTTTGTGATCCCCAATTATCAAGGTTTGAGAATCGAAGAACTTCCTAGCAATGTTTTAAAAATCGGATTTTTAGTTGAACCGGTATGGTGAACGATTTCTGGTTCAACCGGTTTAACCGGTTCGACCGCTGAATAAACCAGATTTTATAATTTTCATCTTTTTTTCACATTTTCCTAAACATAAATACATACATAAATAAATAATTTGATGTCCACAACTACAAACATTAAAATACACATGAAAATAAGTTGTAGATCAATCTAAATACATTAAAATAACTCATAACCGTAAGTTTTACATCAATACATATGCATTAAAAAGAAAATAAAGTCCTAGATGAATATAAACGCATCAAAAAACTTCATAACATTTATCATGTGTTTTTATTAAGAATTTTTTTAATAAATGTGAAAAAAATACTAAACTTTATTATGCAAACGGTTTCATACCCATGTGTTTTTATTTAATTTAACTGGTTCAACCGATTTAATTGAACCGGTTCAACCGGATTTTTGGAAAAACCAGCCGGTTTGATCCGGTTCAGAAATAAACATAAAACCGGTGATAGTTGAACCGCTCATTTCCCCGATTTTCGGTCCAACCGGTTCGACCGGCCGGTTCAAACCGTTTTTTTAAAACATTGCTTCCTAGTCGAACAACCCACTACAGTTTATGCAAATTTTTTCGATATTATGGTACAAAAATAGTATAGCACAAAATGGCTTAATATTTAAAATTGTACATCGTAAAAGCATAATACAAACAAAAAGTATCACTGAATGTGCAAGTTTTTATTTTGTGAAATCGATAGATGATATTTGTAAAAACACATTCATATGAATACAAATGACCAAACAAACGATTAAAATTTGATGAAAATCAAATAATTAATTAATTATATATTCCACCTTGAAACCCATTTAACACTATATTAAACGATAATAGATTTTGCTATATTTTACTTGTTCAATGGCTTAAAATCATATTAACTTTAGAAAAATACACATACAATTTTAATGAAGAAATACAAAAATATTGATCCAGGTATGTTATATATATATATATCCCTATTATAATAAATGAATAGTTTTAATCTCCTTTTGCCAAGTGTCACACTGATACAACTCTTCATTAATAGTATGTCATATGTCATGTAGATATATTAGACAACTTATTTCAAAATTCAAATTTATATTTTCCAATTATATGTTAAATTTGAAGTTATAATAACTTTAAAGTTTTGATATATCTCTTAACTAATAATTTATTTAAAATGATTTATTTAAAATAATTGATTAATAATTATAAAAGTTTAATTAATTTTATAATCCGTGGTTCTCACGGGTTCTAAACTAATATATATATATATATATATATATATATATATATATATATATATATATATATATATATATATATATATGGAAAAGTGAATATGTGGCTGTCATGTATGTAATATTAGGTATAAAACCATCAAAATTGACTTCATTTTGATTAAATAAACACAATTTTTGACATTGTTTGTTTATTCCTATTGCTTTTGAGTTCATATTATTTCTGATTTCATAATTTATCCTCAACATCTATGTATTTCGAATGTGTTTTTTATATTAGACATCTAGTAGGTTTCATAATTTTCTTTGACACCAACCATATGTATACTTGCATGGTTCTTTTTGATGTGTTATTGGAAGAAGTTTATTGTGTTTTTAATGAATAATTTCAATCATTCACTATAGTTTTCTATTTTAAATTTGAATATGAAGATTTATAGCTAGTTGATAATATATTCTTATACATGGTTTGTGTTGCAAAATTAAAAATTTAAGGGGGTGTTTGGATTAGATTTTTAGCTTATTGCTTATAGCTTATTTGTGGTGGGAATAAACAATAAACAATAAGTGTGGGGAGGAATGCTTATTAAAATTAGTTTATTTAGCCTAATAAGTTGGATTTTATCCAAACACTCAAATTAGCTTATTGTGGGAATAAGCAATAAGCACCTTTTTTTTTTCCAATCCAAACACCCCCTAAAACTCCATAGAAGTATGTACAAAGCCTATCATCTAGTATAATAGAGAATACAAGAAAGATGGTAGAGTGATTTGATCGTATTTTGTTAAAACTATGTGGTTTTTAATGGTTCTATACCTAATATTAGGTACATAACAGCCACATATTCTCTAAGCCCATATATATATATATATATAGAGAGAGAGAGAGAGAGAGAGATATGGCAGGGTGGTGAAGAGCTGTTTTGGAGATTGGATTAAGATATGTAGGGAGCCAGAAAGAAAGGATCAATAAACTATGGGCTTTAGTAGCCTCACACCAATCACCATTCACTTCTTATTATTATTATTATTATTATATTTTGTTTTGTAGTTCACATTTGTTTGCTTTCCTGTTTGATAGCCATGCCAAACACGCATCACCAATACAATTCTATAGGCTCCAAAACGGTAAGTTGCAATTCCAATCCCTGTAGTTTTGAAAAATACTTTTTACAACCCTTATATCTTACTCTCTATAGCAGATGATAGGCATGATAAAAACATGTCAGGTTTAATTACTTTTAGGTAGTCTCTGAAACTTGCCAAAGTGCTACAGACAAAATATTTCACATTAAGTCGTTCTAATTTCTATCTTGAATAACTCCACGTTGGAAATGATGTGTATCCCATTTTATGATAGACATGATACATATAATCTATAGTGCCTCCTTATAGTTGGACGCATATTACCTAACAACATATTATAAATCATTTTTCTCAGGCACTATCACATGGCTAGGGGACTCGAGATATGCATGGACTTCAATATGAGGTAGCAGTTGTTGTTATTAGTCATTGTAATACACTCCATCTGATAGTAGCTACACTTGGACTTTTAATGTTCAACATTGAATTTTTAAGAAAATATGCATAAAAGGAGTCGAAAATTTGGGTCACAACTATTAATCACCTAAAAAAAATGAAACATGAATGTACGAACTTGATCCTTTTTAACGTCTATTTAAGTTGAACTTTATTTTTTTGTTGCCAACCCTACGAGATGTTGGCTTTTGGAGCTTTTCTAGCCCGACAATGACCATGATCCTTAATAACACCTAGACCAACCTAATAAATGGTGACTTGCCTTGACTTATGCCCTAGCTCGACATACTTAACCTCCCTCACGCTCATTGCCAAAACTTCCAATATAATTTGGTATTTTAGTTTTTTATTGTTTTAAAATGAAATGGTATAATGCACCATCTAAAACGGTTCATGTCAATCTTTCTCAAGGACCAAATGGGGGTAACATTAGTAATATTTTGATGTGATAGCTTTTGAACCATAAACCTCCTATATAGAATATGACAAAAGTAATCAATTATTAAATTGGACAAACAGAAACACAAATAAATCAAATTAATATACAAAGACTCATAAATCAGAAGAACATACTTGTATTTGGATGTTTACAACAGTTTCACTAATCACGAAAATAATTAGAGATTGAGGTCTGTTTTGCAGTGTCCTAAGACTGAAATTTTCCTGGTAGAGATCTGTTGAGAGAATACAATAATCTGATCAAGATTGAATCTTGATCCTGACGAAATTCTTCATGCTTCCTTGATTTCCCAGAAAAACGAGTGAAAGAAGTGGTGTTATTGTGTATGTGATCAACCATTCAATATGTATATTGATCATTTATTTATAGCCTATTAAATAACAGTTAAAAACTATCAACCATCATACCTGTTCCAAAACCGAAATTAACTTTCAATCAGTTAATTAACAATTAACAGATTTTGTAATTAAAAAATCAATTTTAAAATTTGTGTATATAAAAATTAATTAATTAGTCAGGAAGAGTCACAAGGCCCAAAGCCATCTTTTGACCATTAGTTATATTTAGTGACAAACCAAGACTAATTTACCACAATTCTAGCCCAAATGTCCTTTTGTATTGTTTTATCCATTTTAAAATATGTGGAGACAAAGACATATAAAATTAATCAAGGCTCTTTCTTTCTCAATGTAGGATAATACTTTTAGTCTATAAACAAAGTTCCAACATAGAATTTTACTCATCAACTTCTAGAATCCCATGGCAATACAATTTTTCAATGTTTTATGGTAAACCACAGTACCACACCATCTGATAGCCAACATCAACCCACCCGTGGTAGGTCAATTACTTAACAATAATTATATTTTGGGTGCGACATGGTTTGAACCAACAACTTCCTGTATGAAATTTCCCTCTTCAACCACTAGGCTCCTATCACAGGAACCATATTATTTTATTGTTCGTAAGAATTGGTTTTCTTATTTGTATCATATACCTATAAAAAAACAAACAATCCAATAACTAATTCACTGTCAATACATTAAAATTTTCGTTACAATGCCATCAATGTTGCATGTCCTTGATAGGATCAATCTTATCTTTGAAACAGTTGGAATTTCGTAATATCTTTTGGGTCCTCCCTATCTTTATAAATGTCATACGGTAGGGCCGAAGCCACTCAAGTAATTTATGCAACATTTATAATTATATAAAGGTAAAACATGTGTTTTACCATATACATATTGAATATTGTATGTGGGATAATTTGAAAAGCTTTTAACTGTGCATATATCCTTTTTTTTGTTTTGCTGAACATGTTTAAAATGATTAAAACCTATGATAATTTGAAAGTTGTGAGTTTGGGTATCGCGTTTATGTGTTGCCTAATAATTTTCTACGCACAATAAATGAGTTTACATTTCTAGCCATGGTTAATATCAGAACCTTTGGGGAATGAAGCATTCATAGAAAATTGGGGCAAAAGCTTGTCACTTATCATATATCTTATAATCTTAAAAAGCTTTTAAAAGATAGATTTGTGAAAGTATATGAATAATAAAATCAATATTTTTTAACATGTACATAAAAACAATTATTGTTGTTTTATAACAACCAACTATCTTAAATAATTGATTTGAACCCTCTTCCTTTTTTTAATAACTTGGAACGTTATAGTTAAACATAATTTAAAAAAAAAATGATCTATGTTTTTTTAATAAATTAAGAAAAATTATCCATATTGGATAAATTAGCTAAATGTTATACAATAACACTCACAACTAAGTTATGGTTAACCGACTAGCTTAGTTCCTAAGAACATATTTGGAATGTTACAGACTTACAAGATAATTTATTTTTTTGATTTTTTTTTGGTTGTTATATTAATCAAATAAAAAAAATAGTTTATGTTAGTATACATCATGGTTATTAATGTCTCTATATGTTGCATGGTTCTAAAAAACGCGTCATGGCGCGCCTCAAGGCGTGCCATGGCGTGAGGTGTGATGTAACCGTTACGAAAACGTTCAAGACGAGTTTGTTAAGCGTGACGCCCAAATAACGTGTCAAGGCGCGCCTTATCGCGATATGGCGCGAGATTTTTTCAAGGCGTAGATTTTTTTTGTTTTTTTTTTTTTTTGATTTTTTTTATCGGGACTAAAATAATTGAGTTTTTGTTAACTTTTTATATTAAATATTAATATAACACTTCTAAAAACTTGATATACTTGATAAAAATCAATAATTATATGATTTATCTCTTGTAATATATAGAAAATAGTCACGCCTTGAAAAACGTCATGACTCGCCAAGGCTTGTCATAACTTAACTTTTACCTTGCCGCCAAGTCACGCCTCACATTATTTAGAACTTTGATATGTTGTAATTCAATCTCTTTCCATAAGAGTTATTTTAGACAGTAAAAGTACACATATATGTTACAATTTATAATTTGATTTTTATTAAAGCTAACTGAACTATTGTTTCAATGAGTTTATAAAATTCTTTTAAAAAAATAATATACATTCTTTAATAAAATAATAATTATTAACACTAAATTAGTCGGAATGGAAATCATATTGTGTGGTATGTATAAATAGAGGTGAGCGAAAACCGCACAACAAATAAAATTAACTGAAAAAACGACATAAATCGCAACCGATAAACCGCAATGAAAACCGATGGTGAGGTATTATGTTTTTCAAATAACGCAATTTTATAGTGCGGTGCGGTTATTAGTTTAAAAAAAAAAAAAAAAAAAAAAAAAGAACCCGCATATATTATGTACAATTTTTTATTACTTATTAATATATTAAATAGTAAAAAATTAAAAAGAACTAAAAGTTAGTCTTTGAGCTGAGCGGGACTTTTCGATTGATTCTGCCTCATGCTTGTTTAACATGTTTGCAACCGGGTGAGTAAAATTACGTCGTGTCTTCTATTCCAACTCCGACTGGCGAGGCAACAAAGATGCTCAACAAAAAAGAGTGATTGAATTGCTTTGCTACCATGTAACGAACATGTTATATCTTTGCTTATATTCTCTTTGTTTTAATGGTTTTTTCAAATTTTGAGTAAGTAATGATTTTGGTTGTTTACTTGTGGTATATGAAGCACAAAGAGTTTTAATGATAATGAGTTTTAATGATAATTTTTATGAATGAAAGAATGATAAAATTCTAAAAGATAAAAATGTTGGTTTTTTTATACGTATAACTTTGAAAATGGTAAATTTTGATAATTTTAAGATATTCATTGTTAATTACTAGTAATTTGACGTTTTTAAAATATTAGTTGTTTGTGATTTAAGTTAATTATCTTATATCTTATGTTTTTGTAATTACAAGTAACATGTTTGAACTCTTAACTGCGGTTAAAAACCACACAAAATAATTGCACCAAATTCATGTGGTTAATAACCAAACCACAAAAAAACAAAATCGTACTGCAAAAATAACCGCATCAAGCAGTTTTGAAAATGGATGAACCGTATTTGCGGTTAGTGGTGAGGTTTTGACCAATAACCTCGCTGAACCGCATCGCGCTCACCCCTATGTATAAATATCACCAAGAACTAATTTCATAAATCTGCACGTATACTATAATTTAAAATGAAAAACAAAAGTGTCGTATGTTCTTTAAAATATATTTTATACATTGGATGATGAAAACATATATTAAAGATTAGGATTCTTTGTTTCTATATTGATTTTTAACAAAAATGGCAATAACATACATTTTGGTGAAATTTCTTAAAAACTATTGTTTAAAACTTTTTTGGTTCAATTGTCTAAATAATTTTATTCTAATTGAAGCAATAAGACTTTAAATTCCTTTTAGATCATCGTAAGACCGACCAGAGCATACCCTTAAGGCACCCTGATGATGTGTCACCGTGGTGTAAGATCCTGAGATTTTGGAGGTCCTATGCAAAACTTAAATTAAGTGTGCATATCTTTTTCGTAAAATACTATTCAGAAAATTTCTTATTGTTAAAGACAAAGAATTCACAACTTTGACAAACATAATTTGTATTGCTAACAATATAAATGAGATTTGTAACATCAATTATACTTTAATTAACATATTATTATTTTCTTCTTAATTTTTTTAGTAATACAATATTAAAGAAATTTCTCAATCGGAAGTCCCTTACGATTGGAGGCCTCGTGCGACCACACGCCCACACAACCCCAGAGTTGCCACTGTCGTGGTGGTGCGGTGAACACAACACTACAAACAAAATTACATTTAGTGGCACAAGTTTTTTGTGGCATATTTCTTTTTGTGCCACTATATTGTGTCTTTAATGACACAAATCTTGTTTGTGCCACTGTAACCTCCAAAATTCTAATTTTTATTATGTTGCTTCCAAATCCCGCTAAAAGTAAAAACATGCCGTGTAACAACCATAAATTTTACGCCAAATTTAAACTTTTTCAATCATAAATAAAAACCAAATAGCATTGTTTACAAAATGTTTTCAAATCATTTTCCATCAGAGTGTCCCAAAAATCATAACATAAGGATGAGGAGCGTTACGGTTACGCATTCGCCTTTCCATGATCTCCTAAAGTACCTGAAACAATAAACTAAAAATTGTAAGCCCGAGGGCTTAGTGAGCTACCCCCAAAATACCAATACCATACTGACAATACCACAACAGTAATAATCAATTCAATCAACATGCATGCTGGGCCATCAGCCTGACTGGACCGCCCTACTGGGCCTACAGTCTGTCTGAATCCATCCCGAGCCTTCGGCATGACTGGTCCGCCACGTGGGCCTACAGTCTCCCCGGACCGCTCATAAGGTGTATTAGCCTACAGCACAAAGCAGGACTGCCTCAACCCAGCCACAAGCAAATAACCATGTGCGCATACTATCATATATACAGGCATATATAAACATCAAACATATATGTCACACTGATCATCAATTATAGAATTCTCCTGTAACTAGAGTACCGACCTAGCAGGTCACTAACACACCAATCCCTACGGATCATAAGAGCATAACATACTGTCTACCCCGATTCCGAACTAACAGATCATAACCACATGCAACATACCATAACAATAACAACTAAAGGGTCGGCCTTGGTGCCGTAGACCCTATCGATATAGTGAGGATAACTCACCTTGCAGATGTCGACACGAAGGGTAAACTCCAACTCTCGGATCACTTGACATGGGCTCCACCACCTACCATCATAGTACAATATACTCATGAGTCCTTAACCTTATAAGGTACCCCATAACCCACTAGTCAACCCCAGGTCAAAGTCAAAGTTCTTAGTCAAAGCCAACAGTCCATGTTGAACTTAACTCGTCGAGTACCCTTGGGTACTCGCCGAGTTCTCTGAAGTACAATCCAACTCGCCGAGTCATCGGGGTGACTCATCGAGTTCCTTTGACTCTCGTTCGAACTCTAAGGCCACCTGCCGAGTTCCCTCCTTGCAAATCGACGAATACACACTTATACATATCCAAGAGAAAACTCATCCGACTTGCCGAGTTGTTCTTCAACTCGTCGAGTCTTATGGCGATCTTCATCGGACTCGCCGAGTTGTTCATCCAACTCGTCGACTTTTCGGCCATCTTCAAATGACTCGTCGAGTCAACCTTGCGACTCGCCGAGTCCATTCAGTCATCTTTCCATACAGACTTGTTTTGATCCATGCAGCGGCTCCAAATCACAGATCCAAGCTTCTAGGGCATGCTTATCATGTAAAGTTACAAACTTTACGTGCATGCATGGCCTTAAAGGCTCCAAATGTCTATTCTAAGGTCTTAATGGAACTTCATGCTCAAGAGGGACCTTAATCACAACCAAGATTGTGACTTTATGCTTCTCAAATCCAAGGAGGGCCCATATCTGAAGTTACTGTTGGATTAGTGTCTAAGGCTGTAACTATATCCGGTTGTGCATGGTCCTTTTGGGTTGCCTTCACCATAGCAACTTGATAGGATGATTTAATAAGAAAGAGCAAATATTATTAATATATTATGGGAATAATATAATGAATAATATATTGTTATTTGATTAATATAAGTCATAGAATTAATTAGAATTAATTTGGTGACTTAAAGAGATTAATTAAATAAAGGGGTATAAACTGTCAATTGTTTGATAGTTAAACTTTAGACTGTAAATCCATTTGGATATACTATGGACGGATTCTAAGAGCTTTGGGATAGCTAAAATCGTCCATATGCTTATCTAGGAATGGATTTGGATAGCCTTAAGAGAAGATTATTTGATAGGGACTTATCTGTAATCCTTAAGGAGTCTACAAGTATAAATAGACCCCATGGCTGATTGAATTCGTGAATAAGCCTAAAGTAAGGAACCTCTGGTCGAATTCCTCCCCTCTCCTCTCTCCTAAATCATCCTCCTTGCTATTGGTGTTTGTAAGCCATCAGAGGAGTGACATTTGTGACTCTAGAAGCTCCAAGACAACAAGGTCAACAAGGAATTCAAAGGTATGATTCTAGATCTGTTTCAATGTTGTTATTTAACCTAATTAGTAATTAGAAGTCTTGGATTCAAAGCATGTTTATTAGAAAGACTAGATCCGAGCATTAGGGTTTTGCATGCGCACATAGGAAAGTTCTTATGGCTAAAACCCATCAGTTACAACTTCAGATCTAGCCCATAGCTCATCATACCAACTTAAAATCCATACAAACCCTAGAACTCAACAAAAGGGAAAAAGGGGAGTAGAAATGGCACTTTGATACCTCCAAAGGATGCTTGCTGAGGTAAATCCGGCCTCCCACTCCTTCCTTGCTTCAATTTCCTTTGCACTCTTAGCTTTCTTCCTCCAAGGTCCTCTTCTCAAGCTTCAACACCACACCAAGGCACACACACACATGAATTAGGGTTTAAGGAGGCTCTCAAAGACTGTAAAAGGGGCCAAAGGAGGCTAAGGCTCCTTTAAATAGAGGTGCAAACCCCAGACTTTAGGGTTTCCACTGCCAGCTCCTACTCGTCGAGTCCCAACATGGACTTGTCGAGTAGGTCACTTATCCTGTGATCTCATCCCGTAGCTACTCGACGAGTAGGTCAACCAACTTGTCGAGTAGAGCTTAACCTAACAAATCTTATATAAGCAATACCTGAGAATCGGGGCGTTACATTCCATCCAATTTTAGATTTTTACGAGTTTGACTTTGACACCCTTATCTCTAATTTAGGGAAACTGGGTCAATTAACGTCGTCCCCAATATACCACCATCAATCCATCATACCACCGCTTCGATACTTCATTTCCCAGACGCCCCTTTGTCCATTGGCTTCATCTTCTTCTCTCTCGGTGACTCAATCATGACACTACGTGTCCCTCATGCACTGTAATACAGAGGTAAGAACCCGTTTCCTGAACCCTAATCTTCGATTTGGTGACAAAGAAGCTGCCACATTCAGATATCTATACAATATATGTCTATGATTATAGGCTTCTATTTTAATTAATTCAACAATTATGTAACATGTCAGTGTATTTTGATTGTGGTTTTATGGGTGTTTTTAATTATGTAACTATTCAATTTCGTTTTTTGTTAGGTCACATTTTTGGTGGAGTTGCTAATTCTCACCATTTTCTGTATTTGAATCATGGCTTGGTGCTGAATAAAAGAACATGGGTATGTGATTGTTGTCGTTGTTTTGATAAATAGGTTAATAAGGTGTCATGTCAATTTTATGAACCCTACACACACATTAAAAGCAATTTTGATTGAGAGTAGGATCTATCACTGTTAATATGCTCTATTTTTACATTAAGAACTTTTTAATTTAGGTTTTATCCATTACGAGGCATTGAAGATGAAAACATAAAATGGTCCTGACTTTCTTTTCCTAATTTTGTGTCTCAAAGAAAGAGTTGCCCGTGCACTTATTCAGAACCTCAAGCGCCAAGGTTTGCTTCCCTCTCTTAAAATTAAGTTCGCTTCTCTTTTTCCTTTGTTTTGAGTTCTTCATGGTTTGTTATATGTAATCGATTATTTGTCATTATCGGTGTGTGGATTATGAGATTTGTTTAGCGTATTTTTATGCTTCCAGTCTTCCAGAATATATCTAAAGATAAAGGCCAGTTAATTTTAGTGGAAATTTGTAGTTTCATTAGCCTTACAGGTGTGACTATTTTTAGTTAAAGTTTCATAATTTTTAGTGAAAATATTTGTTTGATTATGTGTTGAAGTTACAATTTTGGCTATTTTTGGTGATCAACGTCCCAACTTTTATTCTAGGTTGTTCTTTTATAATCCTAAAAATATTTTTATGCTAGGTTGTCCTTTTAGAATCCTATAAGTATTGTAAATGACATGATGTGTTTCTAATCACTTTGAGTATTGTAAATGGCTGGATATATTTTTATAAGTGCAAATGCAAAAAGGAATATACATACAATATTTTGTTCTAATGTAAACAATAATGCAATATGTTTAAAGTGGATTAGTTTTTGGTATATCTAAAACATACGTAGCATGTATGTTTTATATGTGCCAACACTGCAGCTTGGAGCGTAGCTTCATCGAATAGGAGAGCCGGTTTCTTGTTAGTGGATGAGTTACGCTTCCTCGGAGGCATGGTTTTCCTACACGGAAAAGAACACGATCTGATGAGAGACGATGGTTAACCCTGGACGTATCTATCCTTACTGTATTAGGCGTAAATTTTCCCCGTGCCTCGGATATTGGTTGTTTGAGTGTCGACCTACATCCCTATGATGTAGGCCTGGTATTCAAGGTAGGAGTATGAGTATCGGAAAAAAAACCATAAGATGGGAATCGTTCCAACTAAGTTACCATTATACCGGAAAAGGTTCACTCTCCGGCTTGGAAAGATCTGAGAACAGTTTGGAACGAAGACCGCGGGAAGAGAGGCTCACGAAGACTTATGGCTAAACAACCTCAATAGAGGTGTGGGGATCCGTTCTAATCGTATTAATTGCAACGGGAAAAGGCGATTGACCTAACACATAGCGTGAGTAGTGTAATCACTAACTCACTAAATTGTATTATTTTATGGGTGTATTAGCATGTCGAACACGAGGAAAAGACACTTCTCGGGTTCCATGTACTGGCTCCCTCTGTCTACCTCGTATCTTTGACTGGGACCGGCGTTGGTTTCCTTCGGGTAGTTACCTAGGGTTCTCCTCTCCTAGAGACGTATTGATTTTCTACTCCGCCTTACTTTCGAATCCGACTCTGGGTGTCATCACTTCATGAAGGATGACTGGAAATCTCGGAAGTTTAGGCGAATTTCTCACCGATGTCCCTAAAAAGATATAGGCACTTGGTGATTTCAATAGTCTAGACCCAGTTCATTTATTTCTGACTGAAAATCTTCTCAATGAACCTCTTCGGGGTCTTAATTCAACTCTTCTGCCGAGTACTGAAGTGGATAGGGTTTTCTACAGGGTTCGTGCGAGAATGGAAATGTCTAAAGAATCCTAAGAGATTATTAACATTTCACTGAGTGATCCATATCGAGTCCTGCTACAATTACATAGGGTATACAAATCATCTATAGCTTAGATCCGATAGGCCTTCGAATATGTGATACTACTCGATATCCACATCCAAACAAGGAAAAGGAAGTAGTGCGAAACCACACATTCTTAGCCTATGGGATCCTTATTATATATAACCTTGGTAGTATACTCTCTGTAATTGTAGGTATATCAATAAGGATCTTTTTAGCTCTTCACACAAGGTTGTCTATGAATCCTAAAATACCCCTATGGTATTTTAATTTCTTGTTTGTTTCTTATCTTCTGAATATGATTCTGGGATTAGTGTGAGTCTTTTAGTATTCCAAAATACTCCTATAGTATTTTTAAACTTTATGTTTGGCTCTAGCATTCCTAGTTGGTAAGTTTCAGACCTGTTGCAACACCACTATCACTCCCAAGCACACGTTCATCGCATCTTGAATAAATGTAGTTAATCAGGTTACATTTATTCCAGCTTACGATTACATAACTGCCCAGGTTTGACGGTAATGCTCAACATCCGAAGACTTTTATTTTTGTTCTTCTTGTGATACTCGTGTTCGAGTGTTTAGATTCTGGATGTTCTTATACTTTGGTAAAATATGGTTATATTTTAAAGTATAATTCTTGGTCAGAGTGTTTTATCCCTATGTATTTATAGGCTGTATATCTTTTATGAATTGATATACTTAGCTCACTATAAACAATGCTCTGATACCAATCTGTCACACCCCAAAACCGGAACGGCGGAAACGTTCTGGGGTGGATGACGTCATGTCAAGTATCACAACATATGCAGTATAGTAATCAAAGTACAATAATCATTGCATTAATAATAATAGTTTTACATAGTTTACATTGTATAGGATCATCAAAGTAATACAAGTAATAATGTAGATGCAACTTGGTACTAAACGGTGTTCATCAAAAGCGCCTGAGATGTACCTGTCTATTGCTGACCTGAGAATACAAGTTATTTGAAAACGAGTATCAACATTTTTACAAATGCTGGTGAGTTCATAAGTATTTAGTGTCATTTTATTCAAATAACTTAATTAAAAGTAGTAGTTTGGAATCAACAGTGTATTAGAGTCCTTTCCAGAAAATCCTATATTTTCTTAAATAAAAGTAGTCTTCTACCAAGACCCGACAGAGTTATGTTGTAAAAAGTAATTTTCCCTTAAACACTATCATTACCAAAATACGGTGTTTGATTTTAAAGAAAGTAGGAGAATATCAAGGAAAATAACATATGCCTTAGCAGTGAAGACTGCTGACTAAGGCAGAAAGGAATCATAGACTCCAAGAGAGTATCGAATGAACGGTACGCCTGGCTCAGTCTAACAAAAGGAGACAAAGACCCCAGACGGTATCAAATGAAAGATACGTCTAGTAAGGTCCAAAAACAGTGAACACAGACCCCAGACAGTATCAACTGAATGATACGTTTAGCAAGGTCTAAAAACAGTGAATACAGACCCCAGACAGTATCAAATGGATGATATGTCTAGCAAGGTCTAAAAACAGTGAATACAGACCCCAGACAGTATCAAATGAATGATATGTCTAACAAGGTCTAAAAATAGTGAATACTGTGAATACAGTGTTAAAACCCGTTACCTTAAGGCCATGAATTATAAGGTAACCCCGAGATACTCATAACCATACTGATAGACACTAGAGAACTAGACGCCCTGCAAGCGTCTGTGTAAGTGTGACATTTGTCACCCCTTGGCTTGGTAGGCCGTGGACTGTAGCTAGCAGTTAGGGTGCGGGGGTGTCAATCCCGTATAGATCTATACACACAATGTCCGCTCTCCCTACAAGAGACTCTGGTTACCAACTTGACAACGGAGAAGGCCGTGTACTGAAGATGTATCTCGTGTAGTGAGATCTGATGTAAAATATTGGACTAATGATAGAGACTCACAACTGAACTGACTAATGTAAACCTATATGTCTATGCTTGTATACATAATATATAACTAATGATCAAACAACCTTCGGACGGACATCCGATCCCACCAGACCACATCTCAAAGAAGAAAAGGAAATAGGGCGAACAAGCCTTCCTAAGTCCTTTAAACATTATTATATATATATATATATATATATATATATATATATATATATATATATACAAGCACAGGCATACAATTAACACATAGGAAGATTTAACGAAGTTTAAGTGTTTAACGAAGTAGAAGTGTTTCACAAAGTATAAGTGTTAACAAGTAGGAGTGTATCGTGAAGTAGAAGCGTATCGTGAAGTATAAGCGTATCGTGAAGTATAAGCGTATTGTGAAGTATAAGCGTATCGTGAAGTATACGCGTATTGTGAAGTATAAGCGTATTGTGAAGTATAGGCGTATTGTGAAGTATAAGCATATTATGAAGTATAAGCGTATCGTGAAGTAGGAGCATTAACAAGTATAAGTGAAGTAGAAACGTTAACAAGTATAAGCGTATCACGAAGTGAAAGCGTTATCAAGTAGGAGTTTAAACTAAGTAGAAGTGAAGCAGTAGTATCTTTACCAAGTAGCAGTATAAAAACATGGGAGAAAACTTTGATGAAAAACTAGGGAAAACCTTTATACTTGAGAAAATCACGTCTTGGTATTCTTTTGTAAAATAAGTTTTAAATGAAACTTTGCTTAAACATTTTAAGTAAGGAAAACCTTTGTTTAAAATGCTGCTATAACGGAATTTGAAATAAAACATACAGCGCGAGAAAACAATTTGAGAAGAGCTTTGAACAAGTGAAAACATTTTAGGAAAACCATTTACAGTATCATTCTTGGTAAAACAATTGACAGTGTAATAAATCCCGGTGTATGCGGGTTATCAATCACATGTGATTGATATGATAACTGGCATGTTTAACTTGTTCCCCCCCCATAAAAGCATGTAAAAACATTTAAAAGGTTAATTCAGGGGTATGAACTCACCTGATGTAAGTGGATCCGACGAAGGTGCCGGTTGGGTGCTCGGTGTCAAGTAAAGGCTTGAACACACTTAGTGACCTATTAACATATGATAACATATGTTTACATACAATTAGTACATATAATACCAATTAAACAAGTATACGCATCCTAAAGTGCGGAAAACACTTTGATTAAGTGCTTGGAGTGTCCCGGGTAACATCTAAGGGTGTGTATGGCCTAGATAGGGAGTTTACTCTTCAAGAGTAAACTCTATATAGAGTTCACGGCCCTGGGACTAACTCCCCATGAGTTTACGGCCGTAAACTCATGGTGAGGGTGTTCTAGGATGCCAAAATGTCTTATTTCAATTGTGAAATTTTGCTAGGTCCAAATATAAGGCACATGAGTGAATTTAAGGCATCTAAATGGACCAAATAGGAGTTTATGGCTGTAAGCTCCTATGTAGCTATTCTTTTGGTGTTTTAAAGGCTTAAATGATAGAGAATAAAATCCTATGCATTTTTCCAAGTCAAATGAGGAGTTTAGGGCATCATTAGGGCACTTTCTAGGAGTTTACGGCCCATGGACCTTTCCTAGGGGGGTTTACGGCCGTAAACTCCTATTTCCTTGGATTAATTGATGTTTAATGTCCTTACTACAATGGGATTGCTTCTAGACATTTTTCGAAGGCCATAGGAGGTGTTTGTGGGCATTTCTAACACTTAAACTTGAGTTTACTCCCCATGAAGAGGAGTTTACGGCCCAAGCATGTTCTAGGGAAGTAAACTCAAGTTTACTCCCCAAAATGTTAGTTCAAGGTGTTCTAAGTCCGATTCCATAAGCCATTTAGCCATATCTAAGCCTTAGGGGTAGTTTAGAGGGGTTTTGGGGCTTAAAAACCCCCATTTAATGGTGTTCATGGTCCAAGAGTGTTCTTGGGCCGTAAACACATGATCTAACCCCTATTTGATGTCTTAAACTCGAATTTTCATGCTAGGTAAGCTATACAACAAGTTAGGGTAGATTGCTTACTCGTTTGGGGCTCGAAACGGACGATTTTTGGCTCGAAAAATAAGTTGTAGAGAGAGAGAGAGTGTAGAGAGAGAGTGGAAAAGGTGGAAATGAAGTCCACTCCCCCTTATATAGGGGCTTGAGTTGAGGCTCAGTGGGAATCTACCTGATACTGCCGTTAAACGGGGCTTTTGGTCGCACCCGATTTAGTGGTCGTATTTTGACTTGGTTGAAACTAAAAAATTTTAAGGGCATTTTGTGGGTGTTTCTAATTTTATTTCAACCCTTATTAAGTCATTATAAAAGTTCCAAATTAATTAACCTCTTCCAAAAGGTTAACGCACAAATAAATAAAGCGAGGCTTAGGAGGTTAAAAATGACGGAATAAATTTCGGGTTGTCACATCATCCCCCCGTTAGAGGGAATTTCGTCCCGAAATTCAGGTTTAGGAAAGGAAGTAGGTATGAATGACCGAGTAGAGGCAGGAGGGTACTTCCTATTCGGTTTTCCTTGCACTCCCAAGTGATCTCTGGCCTGTGTCTGTCATTCCAACAAACCATCACTTACGGGATGCGGATTCTGCCTCGTGCAGTTAGCGATTTCCTACAGGTATGTCTACGAAGTTAGGGTTCTCAATGGTTTCTATCAAGATGAATGGGATACGAAGAGTGGCGTCGGGCACGTACTGATCAAGTCTAGGAACTTGTGGGATTTCCGAAAGTAGTAGTGGTTTGACGAGTGGTTGGACCGATTTCTAAAAGGAATCTCGGATGGTCCTAAGCTCTTGGAAGGGTAGAGCTTTTCAGTACTTAGAACATAGTGTACTTCTATGGCAAGATCATCACTAGTGTGATCGCCATTCCGAAGTTCCTAACGTTCTCTCTCATACTGGAAGTGTAGTCCTTCAGGTTGGTTCTTAGGAAGCTCGGGTTGTCCTTGGTTTCGCGTTTCCTGTCAATTGGCTTTTAGAGACTTTCTAGATCATCGGATGGGTTGCGTGTCTACGGGTACTTGTTTTTTGCAGAGTGTCTATCTCAATCTTGTGCAAAATGAACCTGCACTTCTGATTCTTGAGATATTTCCAACGGAAACCCTCAGGGTCGGGGAGATAGGGTTTCACCAGACGAGTGTTGGACTATCTCAGGAGGTGGTTCTACTATTTCTGCGTGAGATAGTATTCGTGGAACACCTGATAGTCAAATGAATCTTGTAATACATGCCCTAATTTCCAAGGCGTTAGTTTATTTTAGTGTGGAACGCGCGTGCTCCTGTATAACCCATCGACTAACACCTAGACTGGTGTCAAGTCTATAATCTCTTCGGGATCTGGGTTATAAGGCTTAGCGCAACTACTTTCGCACTTTGATCAAGTATTCTTGGCTGCGGAGGTTATCCTGTGGTTCTCGGTATTCTAGTGTTCGCTTCAGAGAATGCAGTCTATCGCCTACAAGGCGGCGGTGACTTCCTCCATGCGAGTGGGCGGAGGATCCTAGGCACTACTTGTTTGTAAAGAGGTGGACGAAGTGCCTGAGTAGTGCAAACATCTTCAACAACTACTCTCCCGAAGGTTCTGAGTTTTTCTCGGTTTAGGTCAAATCTAGTGAGTATAAGGTTCCATTACTCGGAACTTTAATCTCCTCATCCACTCTTCTCAGAGTTTAACATCATCGCAGCTTTCGGATTTCCGGGATATCCGCTGAGATGCTTAATTCGGGGGATTAAGCATGAATGGATGGTCGTAGTCAATGTCCTTGACTCTTACGACTCAGATTTCTTCACCAACCGAGGGTGTTTAGCTACTATGTTGGCTTAACCGGGATGACAACAAACTTCAGATATGTGGTCATTATAGTAGCTCAACCCCGCAAGGGTTCTCTTGACTCTAGCTCCCGTTCCATGGGATAGGATGAAGGGTCTTTCTGGGGGACCTACGGCGTATGCTTCGGGTGGTTATCGTCTTCTGTAATACCTGCAGTGTCTTTCGCTTCCGTTTCTATCTGTCTGAGGAGGGTTGGGTAACAGCGCGCGGTACCTTTCTCCTGGGTACTTTAGAAGGTTTGAAATAAGAGTGACGACTGACGGATCGCATTAGTCTTTATTATTTTTTTTATTTTGTTTAGGTTCGGAAGAACCTTAATTTGCCGAATGGCTAAGGAGAAAGTTCTTTTTACACAGCACTAAGGATTTACACATGGTTGCACGAAGTCAAACCATGATCGATAGAGGCGTCGAAGTTGGCATACATCGACATGACATAGAATGAGGATTGATAGGGTCATGTGCCGAACAGGCATACAAGTTCTAGGCGTCTCAGGTTTCGTCCCGTGTATCACTGCCGCGGATACTTGGACTGATAGAGTCGACGCGGAACTATAGAGAGTCCTGGATGTTTCTGAATAGAGTACCTTTTTATGAATGGATTCTCACGAGGCATTTCTATAATCGCCTCACATATACTAGTCATGTATAATTAAGGTGGGGACGACTGTTGACTGAGCAACTCCGCCTTAATTAAATCCACAACCAAACGAGGAACAGGAAATGAGGCGGCCTTCACTCACTCTAGGTCTATCCATCTCAATTATACATGGCCGTAACGTATATATTTAGCCATTATAGTTTTACCTGATGAAATTTTAAATTTTATAACAGTGCTGCAACTTTCGCCTTAACGGGGAAATAATTACATTTAGAGTTAGCCTTTTAATGTTCTCGGTTAGTTATCTGAGATCGAGAGACATACCAAAATCTATCGGTTTCCTTGATGCTTCTCCCTAAGCATTATAGTTAGACTCCTCCTGTGTCCTTGTCTTTTCCTTCGGTTGGGCAGTCCTTCTTGAAGTGTCCAATCTCACCACATAGACGGCAAACTGGATTGGTCGCCACATTGGTGGTTGATGTAATAAACTCAACCGGGGTTCTGCAGACGCGAGCATTATGCCCCATCATGTGGCACCTAGCACAATAGAGCTCCTGGCATACACCATGATGATGGTAGCTACACTTGCTGCAGTGGGGAAGGTTTCCTAGGTATGGTCTCCTAGGTGTAGGGATGGAAGGGTTGGCAGGGATGTTGACTGTCTCAGCTCGTTGCCTTTCGGAAGGTCCTTGAGCCGAGGTACTTCCCTCCTCGATCTTGATATTTCTCTTCAGTGGATTTGAGTGAGGTTCTTGGGTGGATGGGTATGCAGAGGTTGGTTGTTGTTGTCCATTACTTGGATCGGAATTTCCGATAGGGCTCTTGCTAACATTGGCATTGTTAGCATTCAGTTGAGCCAGGACAGCTGCTACGGCTGCCGAGACTGCAGCTTGGAACGTAGCTTCATCGAATAAGAGAGCCGGTTTCTTGTTAGTGGATGAGTTACGCTTCCTCGGAGGCATGGTTTTCCTACACGGAAAAGAACACGAGCTGATGAGAGACGATGGTTAACCCTGGACGTATCTATCCTTACTGTATCAGGCGTAAATTTTCCCCGTGCCTCGGATATTGGTTGTTTGAGTGTCGACCTACATCCCTATGATGTAGTCCTAGTATTCAAGGTAGGAGTATGAGTATCGAAAAAAAACCATAAGATGGGAATCGTTCCTACTAAGTTACCTTTATACCGGAAAATGTTCACTCTCCGGCTTGGAAAGATCTGAGAACAGTTCGGAACGAAGACTGCGGGAAGAGAGGCTCACGAAGACTTATGGCTAAACAACCTCAATAGAGGTGTGGGGATCCGTTCTAATCGTATTAATTGCAACGGGAAAAGGCGATTTACCTAACACATAGCGTGAGTAGTGTAATCACTAACTCACTAAATTGTATTATTTTATGGGTGTATTAGCGTGTCGAACACGAGGAAAAGACACTTCTCGGGTTCCATGTACTGTCTACCTCGTATCTTTGACTGGGACCGGCGTTGGTTTCCTTCGGGTAGTTACCTAGGGTTCTCCTCTCCTAGAGACGTATTGATTTTCTACTCTGCCTTACTTCCGAATCCGACTATGGGTGTCATCACTACATGATGGATGACTGGAAATCTCGGAAGTTTAGGCGAATTAATAGTTTTACATAGTTTACATTGTATAGGATCATCAAAGTAATACAAGTAATAATGTAGATGCAACTTGGTACTAAATGGTCTTCACCAAAAGCGCCTGAGATGTACCTGTCTATTGCTGACCTGAGAATACAAGTTATTTGAAAGCCAGTATCAGCATTTTTACAAATGCTGGTGAGTTCATAAGGATTTAGTGTCATTTTAGTCAAATAACTTAATTAAAAGTAGTAGTTTGGAATCAACAGTGTATTAGAGTCCTTTCCAGAAAATCCTATATTTTCTTAAATAAAAGTAGTCTTCTACCAAGACCCGACAGAGTTATGTTGTAAAAAGTAATTTTCCCTTAAACACTATCATTACCAAAATACGGTGTTTGATTTTAAAGAAAGTAGGAGAATATCAGGGAAAATAACATATGCCTCAGCAGTGAAGACTGCTGACTAAGGCAGAAAGGAATCATAGACTCCAGGAGAGTATCGAATGAACGGTACGCCTGGCTCAGTCTAACAAAAGGAGACACAGACCCCATACGGTATCAAATGAAAGATACGTCTAGTAAGGTCCAAAAACAGTGAACACAGACCCCAGACAGTATCAACTGAATGATACGTTTAGCAAGGTCTAAAAACAGTGAATACAGACCCCAGCCAGTATCAAATGGATGATATGTCTAGCAAGGTCTAAAAACAGTGAATACAGACCCCACACAGTATCAAATGAATGATATGTCTAACAAGGTCTAAAAACAGTGAATACAGTGTTAAAACCCGTTACCTTAAGGCCATGAATTATAAGGTAACCCCGAGATACTCGTAAGTATACTGATAGACACTAGAGAACTAGACGCCTCACAAGCGTCTGTGTAAGTGTGACATTTGTCACCCCTTGGCTTGGTAGGTCGTGGACTGTAGCTAGCAGTTAGGGTGCGGGGGGTGTCAATCCCGTATAGATCTATACACACAATGTCCGCTCTCCCTACAAGAGACTCTGGTTACCAACTTGACAACGGAGAAGGCCGTGTACTGAAGATGTATCTCCTGTAGTGAGATCTAATGTAAAATACTGGACTAATGATAGAGACTCACAACTGAACTGACTAATGTAAACCTATATGTCTATGCTTGTATACATAATATATAACTAATGATCAAACGACCTTCGGACGGACATCCGATCCCACCAGACCACATCTCAACGAAGAAAAGGAAATAGGGAGAACAAGCCTTCCTAAGTCCTTTAAACATTATTTATATATATCTATACAAGCACAGGCATACAATTAACACATAGGAAGATTTAACGAAGTTTAAGTGTTTAACGAAGTAGAAGTGTTTCACAAAGTATAAGTGTTAACAAGTAGGAGTGTATCGTGAAGTATAAGCGTATCGTGAAGTATAGGCGTATTGTGAAGTATAAGTGTATTATGAAGTATAAGCGTATCGTGAAGTAGGAGCATTAACAAGTATAAGTGAAGTAGAAACGTTAACAAGTATAAGCGTATCACGAAGTGAAAGCGTTATCAAGTAGGAGTTTAAATTAAGTAGAAGTGAAGCAGTAGTATCTTTACCAAGTAGGAGTATAAAAACGTGGGAGAAAACTTTGATGAAAAACTAGGGAAAACCTTTATACTTGAGAAAATCACGTCTTGGTATTCTTTTGTAAAATAATTTTTAAATGAAACTTTGCTAAAACATTTTAAGTAAGGAAAACCTTTGTTTAAAATGCTGTTGTAACGGAATTTGAAATAAAACATACAGCGCGAGAAAACAATTTGAGAAGAGCTTTGAACAAGTGAAAACATTTTAGGAAAACCATTTACAGTATCATTCTTGGTAAAACAGTTGACAGTGTAATAAATCCTGGTGCATGCGGGTTATCAATCACATGTGATTGATATGATAATTGGCATGTTTAACTTATTCCCCCCCCCCCACATAAAAGCATGTAAAAACATTTAAAAGGTTAATTCAGGGGTATGAACTCACCTGATGTAAGTGGATCCGACGAAGGTGCCGGTTGGGTGCTCGGTGTCAAGTAAAGTCTTGAACACACTTAGTGACCTATTAACATATGATAACATATGTTTACATGCAATTAGTACATATAATACCAATTAAACAAGTATACGCATCCTAAAGTGCAGCAAACACTTTGATTAAGTGCTTGGAGTGTCCCGGGTAACATCTAAGGGTGTGTATGGCCTAGATAGGGAGTTTACTCTTCAAGAGTAAACTCTATATAGAGTTCACGGCCCTGGGACTAACTCCCCATGAGTTTACGGCCATAAACTCATGGTGAGGGTGTTCTAGGATGCCAAAATATCTTATTTCAATTGTGGAATTTTGCTAGGTCCAAATATAAGGCACATGAGTGAATTTAAGGCATCTAAATGGACCAAATAGGAGTTTACGGCCCTAAACAAGGATTTTACGGCCGTAAGCTCCTATGTACCTATTCTTTTTGTGTTTTAAAGGCTTAAATGATAGAGAATAAAATCCTATGCATTTTTCCAAGTCAAATGAGGAGTTTAGGGCATCATTAGGGCACTTTCTAGGAGTTTACGGCCCATGGACCTTTCCTAGGGGGGTTTACGGCCGTAAACTCCTATTTCCTTGGATTAATTGATGTTTAATGTCCTTACTACAATGGGATTGCTTCAAGACATTTTTCCAAGGCCATAGGAGGTGTTTGTGGGCATTTCTAACACTTAAACTTGAGTTTACTCCCCATGAAGAGGAGTTTACGGCCCAAGCATGTTCTAGGGCAGTAAACTCAAGTTTACTCCCCAAAATGTTAGTTCAAGGTGTTCTAAGTCCGATTCCATAAGCCATTTAGCCATATCTAAGCCTTAGGGGTAGTTTAGAGGGGTTTTGGGGCTTAAAAACCCCATTTAATGGTGTTCACGGTCCAAGAGTGTTCTTGGGCCGTAAACACATGTTCTAACTCCTATTTGATGTCTTAAACTCGAATTTGCATGCTAGGTAAGCTATCACTACTAGAAAAACAGCCTTTTATGACGCTCATTGCGCGTCGTAAAGGGCTCAGACGACGCACAAATGCGCGTCAAGGAAGGCCCTATCATAAAGAGAGACGACATGCTTTTGTGCGTCATCTATAGACGACGCGCATTTACGATGCACAATTACGACGTGCGTTTACGTGTCGTAACCTTATGACGCGCGTGTTAATGACGATTTTTGGCTCGAAACGGACGATTTTTGGCTCGAAAAATAAGTTGTAGAGAGAGAGTGTAGAGAGAGAGTGGAAAAGGTGGAAATGAAGTCCACTCCCCCTTATATAGGGGCTTGAGTTGAGGCTCAGTGGGAATCTACCCGATACTGCCGTTAAACGGGGCTTTTGGTCGCACCCGATTTAGTGGTCGTATTTTGACTTGGTTGAAACTAAAAATTTTTAAGGGCATTTTGTGGGTGTTTCTAATTTTATTTCAACCCTTACCAAGTCATTATAAAATTCCCAAATTAATTAACCTCTTCCAAAAGGTTAATGGACAAATAAATAAAGCGAGGCTTATTAACGGAAGGAGGTTAAAAATGACGGAATAAATTTCGGGTTGTCACACTTTCCGTGTAACAACCATAAATTTTACGTTAAATTTAAACCTTTTCAATCATAAATAAAAACCACATAGCATTGTTTACAAAATGTTTTCAGATCATTTTCCATCAGAGTGTCCCAAAAATCATAACATAAGGATGAGGAGCGTTACGGTCACGCCTTCGCCTTTCCACAATCTCCTGAAGTACCTGAAACAATAAACTAAAAACTGTAAGCCCGAGGGCTTAGTGAGCTACCCCCAAAATACCAATACCATGCTGACAATACCACAACAGTAATAATCAATTCAATCAACATGCATGTTGGGCCATCGGCCTGACTGGACCGCCCTACTGGGCCTACAGTCTGTCTGAATCCATCCCGAGCCTTCGGCATGACTGGTCCGCCACGTGGGCCTACAGTCTCCCCGGACCGCTCATAAGGTGTATTAGCCTACAGCACAAAGCAGGACTGCCTCAACCCAGCCACAAGCAAATAACCATGTGCGCATACTATCATATATACAGGCATATATAAACATCAAACATATATGTCACACTGATCATCAATTATAGAATTCTCCTGTAACTAGAGTACCGACCTAGCAGGTCACTAACACACCAATCCCTACGGATCATAAGAGCATAACATACTGTCTACCCCGATTCCGAACTAACAGATCATAACCACATGCAACATACCATAACAATAACAACTAAAGGGTCGGCCTTGGTGTCGTAGACCCTATCGATATAGTGAGGATAACTCACCTCGCAGATGTCGACACGAAGGGTAAACTCCAACTCTCGGATCACTTAACACGGGCTCCACCACCTACCATCATAGTACAATATAATCATGCGTCCTTAACCTTATAAGGTACCCCATAACCCACTAGTCAACCCCTGGTCAAAGTCAAAGTTCTTAGTCAAAGCCAACAGTCCATGTTGACCTTAACTCGCCTACTCGCCGAGTTCTCTAAAGTACAATCAAACTCGCCGAGTCATCGGGGTGACTCGTCGAGTTCCTTTGACTCTCGTTCGAACTCTAAGGCCACCCGTCGAGTTCCCTCCTTGCAACTCGATGGATACACACTCATACATATCCAAGAGAAAACTCATTCGACTCGCCGAGTTGTTCTTCAACTCGTCGAGTCTTATGGCGATCTTCATCGGACTCGCCGAGTTGTTCATCCAACTCGTCGAGTTTCCAGCCATCTTCAAATGACTCGCCGATTCCATTCAGTCCTCTTTCCATACAGACTTGTTTTGAGCCATGCAGCGGCTCCAAATCACAGATCCAAGCTTCTAAGGCACGCTTATCACGTAAAGTTGCAAACTTTACGTGCATGCATGGCCTTAAAGGCTCCAAATGTCTATTCTAAGGTCTTAATGGAACTTCATGCTCAAGAGGGACCTTAATCACAACCAAGACTGTGACTTTATGCTTCTCAAATCCAAGGAGGGTCCATATCTGAAGTTACAATTTCAGATCTAGCCCATAGCTCATCATACCAACTTAAAATCCATAAAAACCCTAAAACTCAACAAAAGGGGAAAAGGGAAGTAGAAATGGCACTTTGATACCTCCAAAGGATGCTTGCTGAGGTAAATCCGGCCTCCCACTCCTTCCTTGCTTCAATTTCCTTTGCACTCTTAGCTTTCTTCCTCCAAGGTCCTCTTTTCAAGCTTCAACACCACACCAAGGCACACACACACGAATTAGGGTTTAAGGAGGCTCTCAAAGAATGTAAAGGGGCCAAAGGAGGCTAAGGCTCCTTTAAATAGAGGTGCAAACCCCAGGGCTTTAGGGTTTCCACTGCCAGATCCTACTCGTCGAGTCCCAAATTGGACTCGTCGAGTAGGTCACTTATCCTGCGATCCCATCCCGCTGCTACTCGACAAGTAGGTCAACCAACTCGTCGAGTAGAGCTTAACCCAACAAATCTTATATAAGCAATACCTGAGAATCGGGGCGTTACATTCCGCCCAATTTTAGATTTTTACGAGTTTGACTTTGACACCCTTATCTCTAATTTAGGGAAACTAGGTCAATTAACGTCGTCCCCAGTATACCACCATCAATCCATCATACCATTGCTTCGATACTTCATTTCCCAGACGCCCCTTTATCCATTGGCTTCATCTTCTTCTCTCTCGGTGACTCAATCATGACACTACGTGTCCCTCATGCACTGTAATACAGAGGTAAGAACCCGTTTCCTGAACCCTAATCTTCGATTTGGTGACAAAGAAGCTGCCACATTCAGAAATCTATACAATATATGTCTATGATTATAGGCTTCTATTTTAATTAATTCAACAATTATGTAACATGTCAGTGTATTTTGATTGTGGTTTTATGGGTGTTTTTAATTCTGTAACTATTCAATTTCGTTTTTTTGTTAGGTCACATTTTTGGTGGAGTTGCTAATTCTCACTATTTTTTGCATTTGAATCATGGCTTAGTGCTGAATAAAAGAAGATGTGTGACATCCCCATTTTTATGGCCTGAAAAGACCGATTTTATTTATGCTTTATAAAAACCAGAGTACTTCTTTTCATAAAAATTTTGCGGAATTTGTTCATAGAAAAACATGATAAATACGTTATCAAAACATTTTCGAAGAAACGTATTTTATTTATTTTAAAACGTTTGGAATATCATCGTCAATACAGAAACATAAGCATAAACAGAACTTACTAGTGATCTACATCTCTTTAATCTCTCAGTGTAATGTGACTTCATGACAACACCTGTGACATAAATAAACTGAGTGGGTCAGGTTGGGAAACCTGGTGAGTATATAGGGTTTTCAACCCACAATAATTTATTTATTATATTCAAACAATCAAACAATCAACCCAATTACCCATCCCCATTATCTTCTTTACTCTTAAGGATTTACCCTAAGAATCAACCATTCCTCGTTCATACATTCCTAAGGATCATCCTAAGGAATCGACATGAAATCTATCGTCGCCGGACTTTAGGCACTAAGTCGCCAGAATTTATACAACAGGCACTAAGACTGCATAGTCGCCAGGGTTTTGGCACCAAGTCTGCATGGTCACCAGGGTTTAGGCATCAAGTATGCATGATCGCCAGGGTTTAGAGTACACCGAGTGAACACATCGTTCACAACACTTACAGGTTGCGAGCCTGCTAGTGTTCCACTGGACTGTATAGAATAGTCCGTGGTTGTCATCCATACTCTACTGAATGATGGGGCCATCGTTTGGGAAAAGGCTTCTCACATCGTTCACCTCTCACCCTCACCTCGTGGTCTATAACACCTCTCAACTCATCGTCTAACTTATATTCCATCTATTACATCTACTCATGTTTTACCCCCAACATTTTTGTAGATATAAAATACATATACAGTTTAAATCCTTTAAAACGTGTATAAAATCGTTCAACTAGCATAGACAGCAAGTACTCAGATAATACGCACAGATAACACATAATTTATATATAATACTTCATATCTATGTGTAAGATGAAAGGGACCATGCACTCACTTGAAAATGTGGTTATTCCGAACTCAGACAGCGCTTCACTTCTTAAAAAAAAAATTCCATCGACGAAACCTAGTATTATTACAAGTCGAGTTTAGTCTATTATTCGTCGAGACTAATTAATAGTCTAGCTATTATTACTATTATATAAGCATTAAATAACACTCAATATAACTCATAATAATAGCCCAAATAATTATTTTAAGGTCCTAACAATGTTACTATAATTAAATAAAAGCTATATTAAATATAGTATAGGCGTAGCTCACTTACAACGAGTTTTTATTAAAAACCGGGCTTCGCTGGAGCAGCGTTTCCGAGCCGAAACTTTTTCTTCTCGGAGCCGTCGGGCGCTCCGGGGCTTTCTTCTCGTGCTAGGGAGGTTCCCTAGACTTGGGAGGGGTTTAGGGAGGTTAAAGAGAAGTTAGAGAGAGAAAGAAATGCTTATGGTGTGAAGAAATAATGAAGGGTTCACCCTTTATTTATAGAGATTTTATAGTAACGTAGCCGCTAAGTTTCGTCTGTATCTTCCGCGTACGAGCTCCGTTTTCTCCGTTCTTTATATCCACACGTTGTTATTTACGAGGACTACAACTTTCATTTAGACCTCGTTGGCTAATTCTCCTTCTATCTCAGATTTACAAAAACTGTATCGTATTTATCGCGCTCGAAGAGTAGCGACTAAGCTTCGTCCATATCTTTCGCATACGAGCTCCGTTTCCGACTTTATTTATATCCACGCGTTGGTATTTACGAGTACTACAACTTTCATTTAGACCCCGTTTGCTAATTCTCGTTCTATCTCGGATTTATAAAACTGTATCGAATTTATCGCTCGAAGAGTAGCGACTAAGCTTCGGCCATAACTTTTGCATACGAGCTCCATTTTTTACTGTCTTTTTATCGTTTAACTCCTATTAACAATATCTTCATTTCTGATTATTTTGGCTGAAAATCGACCGATCTAAAATTTGAATTTTCGGACTGTGCACTATTATGCTAAATCTTAGAAAAATCATAACTTTCTCATACGAAGTCAGATTTGGGTATTCTTTTTATGGACGCTCTCGGTTTAACGTATTCTACGACTTTTGTTTAGATTGCTAAGTCTAAATCTCGCTCTATCGTAAATTCATTATTTACGCTTCCCGGTATCGTGCCGGTTCCGTCGCGAAACTTCGACGGGTCATAACTTCTTCGTTATAACTCGGATTTCGGCGTTCTTTATATGTACGGAAACTTTGTAACATATACTACAACTTGGTTAAGATTATTCATTTTAAATAATCTTTTGTCGAAAAGTCGTTTTCGACCCCTATTATCTCTAAATTGACTAGCCTGGATCTATGGGTGTTACAAGATGGGTATGTGATTGTAGTCGTTGTTTTGATAAATAGGTTAATAAGGTGTCATGTCAATTTTATGAACCCTACACACACATTAAAAGCAATTTTGATTGAGAGTAGGATCTATCACTGTTAATATGCTCTATTTTTACATGAAGAACTTTTTAATTTAGGTTTTATCCATTACGAGGCATTGAAGATGAAAACATAAAATGGTCCTGACTTTCTTTTCCTAATTTTGTGTCTCAAAGAAAGAGTTGCCCGTGCACTTATTCAGAACCTCAAGCGCCAAGGTTTGCTTCCCTATCTTAAAATTAAGTTCGCTTCTCTTTTTCTTTTGTTTTGAGTTCTTCATGGTTTGTGATATGTAATCGATTATTTGTCATTATCGGTGTGTGGATTATGAGATTTGTTTAGCGTATTTTTATGCTTCCAGTCTTCCAGAATATATCTAAAGATAAAGGCCAGTTAATTTTAGTGGAAATTTGTAGTTTCATTAGCCTTACAGGTGTGACTATTTTTAGTTAAAGTTTCATAATTTTTAGTGAAAATATTTGTTTGATTATGTGTTTAAGTTACAATTTTGGCTATTTTTGGTGATCAACGTCCCGACTTTTATTCTAGGTTGTTCTTTTATAATCCTAAAAATATTTTTATGCTAGGTTGTCCTTTTAGAATCCTATAAGTATTGTAAATGACATGATGTGTTTCTAATCACTTTGAGTATTGTAAATGGCTGGATATATTTTTATATGTGCAAACGCAAAAAGGAATATACATACAATATTTTGTTCTAATGTAAACAATAATGCAATATGTTTAAAGTGGATTAGTTTTTGGTATATCTAAAACATACGTAGCAGGTATGTTTTTTATGTAAATATGCAAAGTTACAATAAATTGTATTCCCATAGCACAGGTACATTCTTCTCCTATAACATCATTAAAGCTAGTTTTGATGCTGAATAAAATTAGGCTTGGTTTCATTATTATGTCATTATGGTCTTTGGTTTATTATGTTAGTGAGTTTAATGTTGGAAAACAGATGTATACGGTGGAAAACAGATGTATACGGTGCAGGTCCTAATCTAATATTCTACCAAAAGAAAGGCACTAAATTGACATATTCATAAGGTGGATAAAGAAAACGATCAATTATTCTAAAACCAAGTTTCATGTATCTTCCTAAAATATTTAGTTTGATAGATTCATATTTTGAGCTTTACTAGCACACCGTTATACTAGTTAAATTTTGAAGACAGTTGTATTTTAAATATTAAGAATATTATTGTTCAACAAATGAAATTTTAATCTAAGTAATGATGTTGTATTTTTCCATTTATTATCTTAATCTTTTTGGTATTTTATATTCCATTTGAATTTAAAAAAAAAAAAAAAAAAAAAAAAAAAAAAAAAAAAAAACTAGACCTAATTTATTGATATAAATTTTGTTAAAAAAAATGTCACTAAAATAATGAAAGTAATATTTATTTTAGCAGTTAAATAGTGGCATAAAAATAGTCACTAAAACCTACGAGTGCCCTAGTGGCATAATAGAAAAGTGTCACTAAAACTTAATAGTGCTGCAGCGACACAACCAAAAAGTGACACTATAGGTCTTTAGTGACAACGTTTTTAGTGACACTTTTTTTTGTGCCGCTGATTGTCCAGAGTGGATTTAGTGACACTTTTTCGGTTTTTAGTGGCACTTCTACTGTGCCACTAAATGTCATCTTATTTGTAGTGCAATACCGACCGGGGGGTCGGGATTGCAGTAAGGTCACCGCACGAGAGAGTTTTATTGCACCATTTTTTTAATATTGCTCTTTTGAACATTTTTTAACAGATATATTTATAAAAATTTGTTTTTCCTATACTATAAATAAACATTCTCCCTTCTCTTTTAAAACATAAAACAAACAACAATACTTCTATATACTTTTGATTTATAATTCCAAAAGGTTTTCATCGTCATCCATTTCGTCAGATATGTTGGCGTTGTGGGAAGCGGGATTTATCGGGGACGTTATGCGAAGAACACTCAGTTATTTACAAGAAAATGAAGTTGAAAGTTCATGTTCAAAAATTAGAAATCGTCATTTACGGAGAAATCGTGAAGTCAGGCACAACCAACTTGTGAATGACTACTTTACGGATGATGCAGTTTACACAGAAAAAATCAGACGTCGATTTCGGATGAGGAAGGTATTATTTTTACGCATTGTTGATGATATAGAATATCAATTTCTATATTTTCAGCGGAGGATTGATGGAAGACTTCAGAAAGGTTTCTCTACAATTCAAAAATGTATGATTGCAATTTGTCAACTAGCATTCGGTATGGGACCGAATTCATGGGATGAGTATTTGAGGATGTCAGAGTGAACGATGCGAGAATGTTTATACAAGTTTGCTAAAGTCGTGATCATCCTCTATCGTGGTCAGTATTTATGCAAACCTACAATTACTGATGTCCATCAATTTTATACAACACATGAAAATAAGCATGGGTTCCTTGAAATGCTTGGTAGCATTGATTGTATGCATTATGGGTCGTCAATGTTGTAACATCCTCTTTCCAGCTATTCATTTATGAGTTTAATTACTTTATTTTTATCATTTTATCCTGGGCCACAACATAACAATGGGAGTGCACGGTGTAGCACTCGTTAATCAAGAAAAGCACATCCGCGAAAGGCCACGACATGGCAGCCGTTTTGGTCCTAAAACCCTAATTTCGGATTGGTGCCCTATTTAAGGGCATTAACTCCTAGTATTACCTCATTTGGCAGCCTCCACCCTCTGAGAACAAACCCTATCCAAACCCTAGTATCCATTTGTGTGTTTTGAGTGTTTGAGCTCTATTCTTGTGAAGGTTGAAGGAAGAAATAACCCTTGGTGTTGCTTGGGAGTGTGGTTTCAGCTTAGATCCATCATCTTCATCTCATTTCTGACTTATTGGAGGTAAAAAGTATCTACCATGATCATTATTTCTCTAGATCTTGTTCTAGATCATTTTATGAGCTTTTGGTCCCCAAATGTTCTTATTCTTGGAGTTTGAGTCAACTACAGAACCTTTGAGTGCATTTTTAGCTTCTTGACCATGGAGTTGGTTGAAAAGATGGCTTACATAGATTATTGAGTGAGTCCGTGCCTTGGTGTTGTCATTAAGAACTTAGAAATGGAGATCTTGTCTTAATAGGATATCTAAATGGAAACTTTATCCATCAAGACCATGAGGGAAACCAGAACTAAGCTATACAACTTTTGGGATTGAGGAGTAATATCTTAATCTATTAATCTATTGGTGCCCAGCGTCCAACCGTCCACGGCATGGCTACCTGTGGCCACGGTGTGGCGATTGGTGTTTCCGCAACTGTTTTGTCTTGGAGTCCCCACGGTGTAGCCATAGGTGGCCACGACGTGGAGACCTGACAATAATTTTAGAAATAGTGGCGTCCTATGATCTTTAGACATGACATGCATTTTTTGGTGGAGTTGGTGCCAACAAGTAACATCAGCATAAATGTTTTAGACCAACCACCAATATTCAACCACATCCACCTTTAGAAATCATACAATGTGCCATTTCAAGGAAATGGAACATCATACAAGCATGGATATTACCTTACTTATAGGATATATCTTGATTTAACTATATTTGTGAAATTATTCTCATGTCCAAATGATAAAAAAACGAATAAAGTTTAATTTGGCCCAAGAATCTGCTAGGAAAGATATCAAGCGGGCCTTTGGTGTTCTAAAGAGACGTTGGCAGTGTTGGGTAATACATGCATCAAATACACTCAATAACTAGGCAGCGGAAGAAACGAAACAACAAAACGATTTACTTAAGTGTACATGCACACTATGGATCTATGACTTCATACTATTACTTCTACCCAATGAAAATCGAAAATACAAGGAAGAATACTAACCTCTTTAGCAGCTAATGATCTTCGAGCTTGACTCCTTATGTGTGCCACCTTGTTTGGATGATGAGGATCCAAACTAGAATCCCTCTCTTGGTTCACACCCAATGAACTCAAAAGAGTAGAAACAAATATTAAACTAGGAGGGATGAACTAAAAGAAAGTTCTTCCACAATGAGGGAGAAAGAAGATGGCGAATACTCAAGCCAAATGAGCTAAGAGGAATGAATCCCTAAGGCCCTATTTATAGCCTTGGATACCTCCTAGGGTTTTATCCTTCCACCCATGTGGGATGGGATAGGCTATGAACGAAATTCCCTTTATCCAAAGGGAATTTTCGTCCAACCCCCTTCCTTTTAGGGTTCTGGAATGTTCCCTGATTAACCAAATATTGATTAACTCACATTCAACCCTTCTATTAATTAAAGTGTTAATTAATTCCCAAATTGTTTTCCAATTAGTTTCTAATTAATTATTAGACAATAATAATTAATAAACTAATCACTCCTATTATTTATTCTACTCAATCTTGAGTCATGAGGGCAACCCAATAGGACCATGCTATTATTAGAAATATCACCAATTAGTTAATGACCTTGGACACACTTCCAACAGTCTCCCACCTGGACAAGTCATTAACTATATATATATATATATATATATATATATATATATATATATATATATATATATATATATATATATATATATATATATATATATGGTCTTATATCCATCTAATAATCAACAGAGAAAATATCATCCAATGCATCTGCCGAACTCTGATCTAATCAGTCTCAGCCCTCAGATAAGTGATCAACTATTCCTTCATCCTCATGATATCTGTATGAATTCGAGACATGGATAATGGTCAATCTCAGAATTCAAGATTATGTTTCCCGATATAGATTTGTGACGACTGCATCTGACTACTAAATTGAACACATCAATTCTAGTCAGCACCCGGCCAGGTATTTTAGATGTCAGCACCAAATCATCGAGGGGCCCATAGATATCGTTTCTCCTATTAAGGCATAAGGGACGAATAAACTTTGACTACATAGTATTTGTCTATTTCATCATGTCACACATGAATATACCCGTTATAGCCACCAGTTACGGATAGCATTGGAGTATACCAATGCATAACAGAATCTTAGGCAAAGCCCCACATGTATCTCGGTTTGAAGAACAGAAGATATTATCATCTTCGAATTACTCGTGACTTAATCCATGAAGTAATCTCTAAGTGCGGGTTGATCCAATACTTAAATCACTATTAAGTACTCACAAGTGTTGACACAATCACTATGTCATGCTCAATCAAAATGGTCAATCCACCAACACTCATGATAGTCTTGAATCACTACTTACGTCCAAGAGTATGACCGACTGTGGAGGTTTGAATACTTAGTACTCGGAAAATGGGTTCTGAACATGCAAAAGTGAAACACAGTATTAAATTAATAGAAATGATAGCAACACCATCACTTTATTAAGTCTCCACAAAATAAACACCAATTCTATTACAAATTCACACTGCTAAATGTTTCAAAGATTTTATCAAACTAAACAATTACACCATATCTTCAGCAAATCTAATGCCTATAGATCTAGTATGACTATCATGCTTGATCCTTGATAATGGTTTAGTGAACGGATCGGCTGGATTCTCCTCTGACGATTCTCTGCTCACAACAATATCTCCATCCTCGACTCGATGTCTTACATAGTGGAACTTTCTAAGTATATGTCTAGAGTTACCATGGTCTTTGGGTTCTTTAGTCAACACGATTGCACCCTCATTATCACAGAAGATTTCCAAAGGATCCTTGATGCTCGGAACGACACCAAGATAATTAATGAAATTCTTTAGCCATGTAGCTTCTTTTGCAGCTTCACTAGTTGTTATATACTCTGACTCGCACGTAGAGTCTGCCACTGTCGATTGCTTGGCACT
This sequence comes from Lactuca serriola, assembly GCF_051521515.1. NCBI lineage: Eukaryota > Viridiplantae > Streptophyta > Magnoliopsida > Asterales > Asteraceae > Lactuca > Lactuca serriola. The sequence continues at coordinate 203,343,820 of NC_136416.1, read as the reverse complement.
CTTCCAAGTGACCGCTCCTCTATTAAGCAAGAATACCCATCCTGACTGTGAACATGAGTTGTCGCTATTAGTCTGGAAACTGGCATCTGTATAACCTGCAACTCTCAACTCATCCTTACCCCCATATACCAAGAACGTATCCTTTTTTCTTCTAAGGTATTTCAAAATATTCTTTACTGTCGTCCAATGACTTTCGCCTGGGATGTCCTGAAAACGACTAACCATACTCAGAGCAAATGAGACGTCCAGACGAGTACATGTCATGGCATACATGATCGATCCTATAGCATAAACATATGGGACTCGAATCATTCTTTCCTGTTCATCACTAGAATTAGGACATTGAGTTTTACTCAATTTCGTGCCATGTTGCATATGTAGATAACCTTTCTTGGAGTCCTGCATCTTGAATTTCTTCAAGATCTTATCCAAGTATGTACTTTGGGTCAGTCCTATTAGACGTTTTGATCTATCTCTATAGATCCTTATACCAAGTATGTATGCAGCCTCTCCTAGATCTTTCATAGCAAAACAACTCTCAAGCCGCGTCTTAAGACCTTGCAATGTCGGGATATCGTTTCCTATAACGAGTATGTCATCCATATACAACATTAGGAAGACTACATTACTCCCACTAGCTTTGGTATAAACACATGACTCTCCTTCACTTCTTGAAAAACCAAACTCCTTGATATTTTCATGGAAGCAAAGGTTCCAGCTGCGAGACGCTTGTTTTAGTCCATATATGGACCTTTCAAGCTTGCACACTCTATTTGGATATTTTGGATCTATGAAACCCTCAGGTTGTGTCATATACACTTCCTCTGTGAGTTTTCCGTTAAGGAAAGCGGTCTTCACATCCATTTTCCATACTTCATAGTCATGGAAAGCTGCTATGGCAAGTAATATCCTAATAGAATTGACCTTGGATATTGGTGAAAAAGTTTCCTCATAATCAATTCCTTGAGTCTGAGTGTAACCGTTTGCAACCAACCTAGCCTTGAACGTGTGCACATTCCCATCCATCCTTGTCTTCTTCTTGAAGATCCATTTGCACCCAACAATTTTAATGCCAGGAGCAGGATCAACCAAATTCAAAACTTGGTTGTCATGCATAAACTGAATCTCACGCTCCATGCTTTCCTTCCATTTAGCAGCCTCAGGGCCCTCCATCGCTTCCTTATAGTTGGATGGCTAATCCATATCAACCAGTGTATGATCACTGATCAATACGTCTCCTTCTGTGCTCACATGGAAACCATAGAAATCAGGAGGAGCACTAACTCTATTGGATCTGCTAAGAGGAGGTGGAGATATATCATTTTGCTCAACAGGTTGCTCGGCCCCAGGTTGAGACTCCTCAACGGGTTGTTGTTCCTCAGATTGAGTGTTAGTGTCTACTAAAGGTTCTTCTTCATTTAATTCTTGAAGCTCTTCAAGGTCTATGTGGCTCCCACTGTCCTCTTTGGAAATGAGATCCCTCTCAAGGAAGAATCCCCTTCGAGCAACAAACACCTTGTTTTCCAAAGGCTTGTAGAACAAGTATCCAAATGAATTTTGTGGATAACCAATGAAGTAACACTTCTCCGATCGGGGTTCGAGCTTATCATTCGCCTCGCGACGAACAAAAGCTTCGCATCCCCAAACCTTTATATGTGCTAGAGAAGGACGTGTCCCACTCCACATTTCAGAGGGTGTTTTAGCAACCTTCTTAGTAGGTACGAGGTTTAGGATATGGGCGAATATCTCTAAGGCATACCCCCAAAAAGATATCAGAAGTGTAGCTCGACTCATCATAGATCAAACCATGTCCAACAATGTTCGATTTCGCCTTTCAACTACACCATTCAACTGTGGTGTTCTAGGAGGAGACAATTGTGAAACTATTCCACAATTCTTAAGATGATCGTAGAATTCAAGACTTAAATATTCTCCACCCTGTCGGATCGGAGCATCTTGATCTTTCTGCCCAATTGGTTCTCTACTTCGTTTTGAAACTCTTTGAACACCTCGAAAGTTTCTGACTTATGCTTGATTAGATAGATATATCCATATCTACTGAAATCATCGGTAAAAGTCACAAAGTATCTTTCTCCATGTCTTGTGGCGGATTTAAAGGGTCCAGAAACATCTGTGTGGATTAGGTCCAACAAATCCTTGCCTCTTTCACAGTGGCCTGTGAATGGCGCTTTTGTTATCTTGCCAAGTAAGCAAGAGTCGCATACATCATCCGATTTGAGGTCAAATAATTCCAAGATTCCATAGGATTGGAGCTTGGCAATGCGTTTCTTGTTTATATGGCCAAGTCAACAATGCCACAAACATGATTTATCTAATTCACTATTAGATGAACCAACATTCACAATTAGTTTATCAGCATCACATACAATACTTTCATACACACCTTTACAAGGACTATCTTTAAAAATAAAACAGCCATTCTTATAAACCAAAATGTCACCATTATCATTATTAAAAGAAAAACGACAACCATCCTTATAAAGTGCATGAAAGGAAACAATGTTTCGTGCCATATCAGGCGAGTAGCAACAATTCAATAAACTAAGATAAACACCACCACCAAGCATGAGCTCATAGGTCATAATCCTTGTAACAGTTGACTTGTGCCTGTTCCCCATGATTAGGTTGAGCTAACCATGCTTCAACTTCCTACTTTGTCTTAGTCCCTGTATATCAGAGCAAATATGAGTACCACATCCTGTATCAAGAATCCAAGAGTTAGAAGTATGGAGTTCTTGTTGGATTAATGTCTAAGCCCGTAACCATATTTGGTAAGTACTTGACCCGGTTGTGCATGGTCCTTTTGGGTTGCCTTCACCAAAGCAACTTGACTGGAGAAATAAATAGAGAGAGAGGTTATTATGATTTATTAATATATTATAAGAATAATATATTAAAGGATAAATCATATTTGTTTAATTAATATTGGTCAATAATTCATTAGGAATTAATTTTGTGATCAAGTGTAATTAATTAAACTAGAGGGACTGAATTGTAATTATGTGATAGTTGCAAAATAGGGAAATGGTTATCCTAGTTGTAGGATGGACAAATTCAAGGGATAAGATATCCTTGAAATCGTCCAAAGGTCCATAAGGATAAGGGTTATCAAGGCTTATCTTTGATTGCTTGGTGGGCAAGTAACTAGATAAGGATAAGGACTGAAACCCTAATCTCTACCCTATATAAAGACCCCTAAGGCCTTAAGAATTCGTCCACTCGCTTCTAAGAGATCCCAAGACCGATTTCTACCTCTCCCCTTCTCTCTCTATATCCTCTCCAATTGCTTGTGGTGTTTGTGAGCCATTAGAGGTACTACACTTGTGGTACTTGCTTTCAAGACTTAGGGTTTGAAGATTTAAGTTGTTATTGCAATATAACAACAAGAGGTATGTGATCTAACCTTCTATGTGATTTTCGAAAATAGTAGGCCACTTTATGGTTTTATTCATGTGTTCATAATGTTGTGTATCTAAGAGTGAAAACATAGATCCAAATCTAGGGTTGCATGCACACATAGGATTGTATGTATAAAACCCATCAGTTCTATCATGAACATACCTGAGGTGCTAGCCACCTTGACTTTTCCCTTCTTGAGGTCCTTGAGGTATTTAGGGAAACTACGCTTCCAGTGTCCCTTTTCCTGGCAGTAAAAACAAATGGCTTCACTTGGATCAGCAGAAGGAGTTATTTCAGCTTGAGCCCTTTTCTTGGGAGCAGGTTCAGACTGTCCAACCTTACCCTTACCCTTTCCTTTGGGTTGAGGCACCCTTTTCCTTTTGGCAGAACCACGATCAACAACCAATATTGGAGCAGTAGGGTTAGAGTTGTTGGGCTTCTTCATGCTCGCTTCAGCAGTTTTGAGCATGCATGCAACTCCATCAAGGTCTTATCAAAGCCATTCATATTGAAGTTCATGATGAACCGCGAATATGAACTAGTAAGAGAGTTAAAAACCATGTCAATGGCTAACTCCTTAATTAGCTCGACACCTAGATTCCCAAGTCTGTCTATGTACGACTTCATCTTTTGGACGTGCGCACACACATAAGCTCCCTCTTGTAGTTTACATGCCATGAGGGATTTAACGATCTCGAATCGTTCTTGCCTAGCTTGCTCTTGAAACATTTCCTCGAGCTGATGGTTAATGTCAAAGGCACCCCATGTTTCAAAGTTCTTCTGGAGACCAGAAACCATGGTTGCTAACATAAGGCAAGCCACTTTGGTTGATTCATCATAATGTTTGTTGTAGGTAGTAATTTCTTCTGGGGTAGGGTTTTCTCCAAGCACGGGGACATCTTCGTCGAGAACATACTCTTTGTTCTCATATCTTAATGTGATCCTCAAGGTTCTTATCCAATCAAGATAGTTGGATCCATCCTCCTTGAGTTTCTCCCTGTTAAGAACCGGCATTAGAGAGAAGCTTGAGTTTTGAGTTAGAGGAGGAGGAGGAGGTAGATTGTTGTTGTTGTTGTTTGGTTGGTTCGACATCTACAAACGATAAGACTCCAATTAGTTTGATATAATTCCTTAATTAATAATTACCCTAATTAAATTATTTGATTCAGGCTAGGATCCATATTTGGCTTCATGATGTGTAAAGGGATGTCGTAAACACACCACAAAGTTATTTAGGTAGACAAAGCTCTTTGTTAATTTCAATCACTATGAAATTCCTAGATCTTTGAGATTCATTGACTATTAATGGCATGTTAATCTCGGATTATGTTCATCTCAAATTCAATGACGGGGATGCCGCGAATCATTGAACAGATGGTGATTCACCCATGCAAAAATTGTGTGGTCTCCGGCTCAAGTTACGCTTGAGATTCGCGAGTCTCACATCATTCTATACCTATACCATCCAATTGACGTGCTGGTTAACCACACGAGCTCTATCAACAAGTTATAAAGAGAATGTGCATTTTTCATGGATAACATAAGATTCACTTTTAAATAAAACGGGATTTTGTTTTATACTTGTATTTAGAATACTTTTAGATTGACCATTATCACTATCAAACCCTTTTGGTAACTTCATTCTCAAAATGCAATAGGGCGGTGTGGGTGGTAAGCGCGAAGCATATTAAAAACTGACCTCATTAGGAATCATAGATACCTCCTCAAAACCCCTACATTAGAATGGGTGAGCCTAGTCGAGGCAAGACTGACAATGTCAATATTTAAAATATGCGAGGACACATATTGTAATTCTCTTATACATACAATATATGAATCTTACATATATAAGGGGTAAATTTAAAACTCTTTAAATTTAGTTGTCTATTATTAATTCAAATTAATTACAAGGATGCAATATAACAATTAATAAAACATGAGAGGTTAATATTCAAATTTATAAAACTCTATTATAAATAATATTTAAATATTTAAATCCATTAAATAATAATAATTATTCAAATTTAAAAACCCACATTTAAATAATATTTAATTTTCTAGATCTAATCCAATTAGGTATTTATCCATGCAAGATAAAGCTTGAATTCGAAAAATAAGCAAGATTAAAATCGATAATGCTGATCTGCTAAGTTCACGTTGTGAATTAGGGTTTTTATCAAATTAGGAAATTTTCAATTAAACTTTCATCATTCAGTTCCAAAACAATATTTTCAGAAAACATTGATGTAGGGTGAATGTAACCATGAGCCAATGGCTCTGATACCACTGTTGGGTAATACATGTATCAAATACATTCAATAACTAGGCAACGGAAGAATCAAAACAACAAAAAGATTTACCTAAGTGTACATGCACCCTATGGATCTATGGCTTCATACTATTAGTTCTACTCTATGAAAACCGAAAATACAAGGAAGAATACTAACCTCTTTAGCAACTAATGATCTTCGAGCTTGACTCCTTATGCGTGCCACCTTGTTTGGATGATGAGGATCCAAACTAGAATCCTTCTCTTAGTTCACACCCAATGAACTCAAAAGAGTAGAAACAACTATTAAACTAGGAGGGATGAACTAAAAGAAAGTTCTTCCACAATGAGGGAGAAAGAAGATGGCGAATACTCAAGCCAAATGAGCTAAGACGAATGAATCCCTAAGGCCATATTTATAGCCTTGGATACCTCCTAGGGTTTTATCCTTCCACCCATGTGGGATGGGATAGGCTATGAACGAAATTCCCTTTATCCAAAGGAAATTTTTGTCCAACCCCCTTCCTTCTAGGGTTCTGGAATGTTCCCTGATTAACCAACTATTGATTAACTCACATTCAACCCTTCTATTAATTAAACTGTTAATTAATTCCCAAATTGTTTTCCAATTAGTTTCTAATTAATTATTAGACAATAATAATTAATAAACTAATCACTCCTATTATTTATTCTACTCAATCTTGAATCATGAGGGCAACCCAAGAGGACCCTGCTATTATTAGAAATATCACCAATTAGTTAATGACCTTGGACACACTTCCAACAGGCAGATACTCACAGTACTGACACGATCTTTAGAGCTCAAACGAATAAGTAGACTGATGTACAAATGCATCATATTACATAATATGATTATAGGAGATGAGGGAAGAGCGACTTGTCACTATAATGAAAATGAGAATTTATGAAATGTCGAAGGAGTTGGTATTAGTATGTTGACGTAGATGGCGAACAAAAGGAAAGTATATGATCGAGTTGGAGACCACAACCTTCGCGATGATTTGGTGGAACACATCTTCAATGCTCAATTACATCACATTGTCGACAATTTTGAGGATGAGTTGTTTGGCAATACAAATGACTAATCGGACATGGTTGAAGAAGAATTAGGTGAAGATTATGATGACATGGAGAGTGACAATGATTAGACATCACGTACTATTCTACTATGTTTCGATTATGTTTTGTTTAATTATGTTTTTAATTTAGTATGTATTTTTTTAATTAATGAAGTACTTTCCTTTTATTAATTTTATATAATTACATTAATAATAATAATAATAATAATAATAATAATAATAATAATAAAAGTATGGTAATGTGTGGTTCGATACCCACCAGTTTGTTTTGTAGGAGGGAGCAAAATGATGTGGTGCTGACGTGACATGCCAAAAATATGGTAATATATAAAAATCACAACCACTGTCTAACGAGGATATATATTATTTCGGGTGTGCGAATGATAATACTATATTGATTGACATGGTTGCTCAAAAGATAAACATAATTTAAAGAATTATTTTAAATGAGATAGTTTTTAGATGATCAAATATCTTTTCCAATTGATATTACTAATTAGTTTATCTTTAATGTAATGAAATGTAATATATATTTGTCTTTTAACATAATATCGCATTTATACATGTTATTTGTATTTTTCAAGTAACTTATTAATTAGTTTTTATCAAAAATTATTATTTAGCAACAATAAGCTATTAGCTAACTTTTCAACTAATCTGCTAAATATAACAAAACTGAAAGTTAGTTGTTAATTTATAAAAACAATGTTTGAAAAACATTAGCTAATAAAAATAATGTTTGGTAAAAATAGTTGTGAAATGTAAAATGACATGATATGACATGTATAAGAACGGATTTTTTATAGTTAATATAATTATTTTGAAGAATTTAAAAAGTTTCATGAGCTCTTTGAAAAACTAGTTTTATTATCTTTTTAAAAATCTAGCTTATAAGTTATTTTTTGGTTCGCCAAACATGACAATCTACAAAAGTGTAAAAAATAAGATGCCTTATAAAGTATAAACTAGTTGTGGTATGCCAAGCAATGTCTTATGTGTGGCCCTCAAAGACCATCATGCGTTCATCTTATGGGTTGCTTCAAGGACCATCTCAAAACGTATGATACGTATTGTTTATGGGAGCCCTATCAAAATCCCATATATATAGTTTATGCAACCTTTTTCCCGATTCTCTCAACTACCTTTTCTTGAATATACCTACCTCTCCTATGTCTTGCATTATATGAAACCCAAAATGAATCTTAGTAATGCTCTTAACAAGTAGATTGACATCATTAACACCTTCAAGCAAACCACAAAAAGTAAGACCATTTGGTCCATTATTCGCAGATTGGTGCTTGCAGATATGGTCTACCACCTATAGATCAAAAGAAAAACATGATCCTCAAGAATATGAGAAGACCCTATGAAACGATGGTCAAGACGACAAGTGATTATGTTTATTTGAGACTCATAATCTTGACTCTTGAAACCTCCCCAAATGTCTCAGAGGCCAAGATCATTCATAATTGACTTTGCTACTTCCGCCCCTCTACTATTATATGAGAGATGTATTGACCTTAAAGATCATAAAAAAAAACTTGTATTACACAATGATACATCAGTTTAAAAGCTTAGAAATAACCATGTTAATTGAAATCTGACAATTTCAAATAAGAAAAAGTATTATTCATGTGTAGTTAATTTTGTTGTCATTTCGAAAAGAAACTGATTTTTGAAATGTTTTTACTGGTTTTGTGCCACTAATTTATTGACATCAAGTAGTTTGAAATTTTCGAACAAATCTAAAAAAATTCGAAGCCTTTTAAGGTGATAAGACATTTTCAAAAAAAAAAACATATAGTAGTAAAAGGGTGTTATGTGTGAGCGGTAGTATTTGTGATATAATATTCGTTCATGCAACTTCGCATGTATTTTCATAAATTAAAGAAAGAAAATGAAGGCATTGTAACATACATTAAGACATACACACAAATTAGGTTTGAGATATTCTTAGTTATGATTGGTCGTATAGGAATATTCATATTTATTACGTTGTATACATCATATGCATATCATATAATTTTAATGGAAGTCATATCATTTGTAGATCCGAACGCTTTTTTCAAGCTTGTGATGCGTACTCATTATAGATGTTGCCCATTTGAAAGGGAAGTACATGGCAATGTTGTTGTTCCTAATGGTAGTATGGATGGAATACACCATATACTGTAACGCCCCAAATTCTGGTATGTAATTTAATTAAAATAATTTTCATTCTTAAGGGGGTACTCGACGAGTCAGAAGCTAAACTCGTCGAGTAGAGACGAGATTTGCACACATTTTAAGTGGGTGACTCGACGTGTTCATATTCCTGGACTCGGCGAGTCTGCCAGTCCAGATGAAACCCTAATCTCAAGGGTTTGCACCCTATTTAAACATCTTATGTGCCCCAGGACCGACCTCCCTCACCCACAAAGAGTCCCATACGAAACCCTAGCAATTCTTTAAGCAACCTTGAGTGTTTTGTGCTCTTTGAAGTTTTTAGAAGGAGAAGGAAGGAGGATCCAAAGGACAAGAAGAAGATCCAGGCTTTTGGGGGTCAATTCAAAGCATATAGAGGTATTAAAACTCGAACCCTTGTTGTTCCTTCAATTGAATCTCCATAAAAGCTTAATCTAGTCACTTTTTGGGCCATTTCTAGAGCTATTAGTGAGTGGGGGGCATGTAGAGATAGAAGAACATCAGATCTAGTTATGTTTGAGCTCCAGAAGCTCAGATTCACCAGCTTTATTAGGCCAAACACTCATGCAAGCCCTAGATCTACACTTTTGGCTTATTTAGGGCTTTTAATCCTCATTTGATCATGCATGCACGTAAAGTTGGAAACTTTACGTGTAAAACCCACTCTAGGAACCCAGATCTATGAATTGAATGCCTTGGAATCGATAAAAATCAACGATATAGTTATGTCATGCAAGCGACTCGGCGAGTTGTTCATCTCGACGAGTCGAGTCGCGAGTGCCCAAATTTATCCCTTTGAGAGATTACGAGTGGAATCAGTGAGTAGGGCGTGGACTCAGTGAAATGGGACACAAACTCAGTAATGGAGGGACTCGGTGAGTCTACGCCCTGACTTGGCGAGTCCAAGGCAATCTTCTTGCCTCAAGAACAGACTCGACGAGTTGTTCATACAACTCGGCGAGTCACAGACTAGACGTGTTCATGAGATGAGGGTGGACTCGACGAGTTGTTCATATAACTCGGCGAGTCAGATGAAGTTAGACTGGATGTTATTATCGAAGAAGAACTCGTCGAGTCTTTGCTAAACTCGACGAGTAGTAGCGAGTAGCGAATAAGAAGAGAGTATAGGGACTCGACGAGTTGACGGCCCAACTCGACGAGTCTGGTCAACTAAATGTTGACTTTAACCAGAAGGTTGACTTTGACCAGGGGTAAAATAGTCATTTTACCCTCAGTTCAGTTATCAATATATGATTTAGTGTTTATAGGAATTGTAACCGGGGAGTTCCAGAGCAGCAGTCATCCAGTTTCGGATTTAGCATCTCAGCAGCCAGAGTTCCGAGGTGAGGTTCCTTCCAGTAGGAACGGGTCTACAGCCACAATGTCGGCCCGTTTAGTTAGCAGTAGTTCCGGACCTCGGTCCGATGCAGTAGTTAGATTGCTTGATGTCTTTGTGATTCAAGCATGTTTTGTGTTATGTGTTTTGGACCCTGGTCTGATGCAGTATGCAGTATATGTGTTCATGCTAGTTGATATGTTTATGCTATGTTATGTTCAGTCAGTTCTGGGTTTCGGTCCGATGCAGGGGACAAGGTCCCAGTCAGTTTCGGACTTCGGTCCGATGCAGTTTCCGGACTTCGGTCCGATGCAGAGGGCAAGGCCCTGGTTAGTTTCCGGACTTCGGTCCGATGTAGAGGGCAAGGCCCTGGTTAGTTTCCGGACTTCGGTCTGATGCAATAGGCAATGCCCAGTATGTGCTTTATATGTTATTGTATGGTATGTGGTAGTTTGGGGGAGCTCACTAAGTTTCGTGCTTACAGTTTTTAGTTTTAGTTTCAGGTACTTCCGCTAGCAAAGGGAAGAGCTCGGGATGATGGCATCGCACACACCACAGCTTCAGTTTTATCCTGGGAGTGTTATTCGGATATTGTTATGATTGATACAGTTTTGTTTTGACACAATTACTATGACATTTGAGTTACTCATTCCATGGTTTTTATTATATATGATATTCGATGATTTGATTTTTAGTAATATAAAAAAAAAAAAAATGGGTCGTTTCATATATTGCCACTAGCCTGTGGACGGGGAAGATAGAGAATATAGAATCATCGAATTGTTTTGTTTATCAAAACTCCACATAGGAATCAATGATTCGGAGGGCTTGACCATCATACCATATAAATCTAAACCCATTGAACATAGTGTTAGATATGTTTTCCTAAATGAATATCACAAACTATGTTGTCGGAATTTGCTATTGAATATGTTTGAAATGCATGAAAAAAATTAAGTGACATGAAATCGGGATGCATGTAAAGTGTTGTGGCAGGAAGTCTTTGAAGATCTTATGGTTAGGTTATGTGGTGTTTTAGTAAAAATATTTGAATATTTTGCATGAAAAATATTCAATATCTTGCTTCTAAGGGATATGATATGGTTTTATGACTTAGAACAGCATTGAATACACTATGTACGACTGAATGTAAACTACAAATAACTATGCTTGTGGGATTTTTTTCGGCTAACAGTGCAATAATGGTATTTCAAACGTACAAATAAGGGAGAAAATATCATAAATGTTTTTACATATTTTAATTCAGCAAAAATAATTGAATCCTATTTAAACTTTGCAGCAAAAATTCAACATGAAATCAGCCCATGGATCGAGAATAAAATTAACCAAAAAATGAGGAAAGTTTGACATGGAAGGTGTTACCAATCTCAAAATACAAATTTGAAATACACAACTATTTCAAAAAAAAATACTTGTAGATGTAGGCAGTTGCAATGCACTGGTTTATCTTGTGGTCATATGATCATTATTTGTATTTCCTTAAATAATTTGCATTGTCACTCTTAGACTATCGCTTATATTCAATCAACAAGTTGACGAACTTAAATAACACTACTGTATAACTTTGCAAGCTGAGGGTCCAATACTAAAAGATTACAATATATGCCAACAGTAGGGCCATACTCCTCTAAATGCTCAGCTCGTATACCATTTGCAGATCCACATCCTCAAAGTCATGGGTCTGAAGTAAGGGTAAGAGTAAGGCTAAGTCTAGCGTTATGGACAACAATTCACAAACCTAAATCAAAGCCTATTATTATACGTTCAATTTGAATGAATGAATGTAATAACAACATACTAAGTTATTTTATTGGATTATTCATTGTATTATATGAAATTGTACTATTGCCTAACTAGTTCTGTTTTAGGTAAGATTTCGAACTACTTGTTAAATTTGTGAAATCCTTCTTAGATTCTCGAACTAGTTCTTGATAAGCGAGCTATTTATTTGCAGAACTTTCAAAATAATTCTTGATAAGATTTTCGAACTATTTTTGTTTTTGAACTATGTAAAATATTCTAACTAATCTAGTTTTTTAAGATTTTCAAACTATTTAGAGTATAATTTTTAACTGTTTATTAGATTTTCTAACTAATCATTTGATTTAGTATTTTGAAAAATAGATACATTACGGATTTTTTTTTTTGTCGTGATTATTTTCTAAAATTCTATTTCACATGGACATTATGTAAAATAATGTAAGCAATAATACTCCTTGACGATCAATATTTATTTTTAATATTATCTAATATATATATATATATATATATATATATATATATATATATATATATATATATATATATATATATATATATATATATATATATATGTCAATATTTGAGAACTTTGAACTTATAAGAAAATAAGAAAAATGATGAATTTTTATAATGAAAATGTTTTTTTTTATCTTTTAAATTTAAACAAATAATTTAAATAAATAAACAAAACAAACTAGTGAACTTTAATTTTGAGAATTTTGAAATTAAAAGGTAAATTGATTAATGAAATTGGTATCCATTTATTACTATTATATTACAATTGTCACATTAAAATATTACGTGGAATTTAATAAAATAGAAAAAATCATGAAACACATACATACACACACAAACACACACACACACACACACACATATATATATATATATATATATATATATATATATATATATATATATATATATATATATATATATATTCATTAACGTTAATAAAAACATATTCTTTCTTTCAAAATTTTAAAATCAAAGCAGTAAAAAAAATTGTATACCTCTGTTCACAATAATTCTTACATAGATAAATTAACCATTTAAATATTTCATTAACGTGAAGAAAAACATATTCTTTCTTTCAAATTTCTAAAATCAAAGCAATAAAAAATATTTTGTGTCCCTCTATTCACAATAATTCCTACATAGACAAATTAACCATTTAAAATAGGACATGCCTTGTTTTTGCGGTTAATGTTGGGGCTAGGTTTGGGCTTGCCCTAATATAGACGTGCCCCCACATCAACTTTTTTCAGTACCACAATAGTTACAGCTACAATAAGTACCACTACAAGTACATCTCCTTAAATTTACACCAAGTTTTTACAGTGGACCCAAAATTAATATAGGAAAATGGTGCTAAATATAAGTAATATCAAAATTCAATTTACTTTTTCACTCCAATTTAAAGAGAAAAAAAAAAAAAACACGATTACTCTTCAAGCAACAAAAAAGATTCACTTCAATGGGGCATTAATGATATGTGATTTGATGGAGTTAGACCTCAATTTAATCGGTGGAGCTATAGAATTGTAGATTAAATGTTAGTGGTTATGAAACTAGCGTTTATAAAATTAATAATAAGGGTAAATGGTACAAAAAACACTATTTTTACACAGAAATTCGATTTTGACACCGTGTTATTTTTTGTGTCAATTTTGACACTGTGTTTTCCAATTCGTTACAATTCTGACCACTTGACCGGTTAACCAGGTTACATGCTGACGTGGCATAATGACGTGTCAGTTTTGATGACGTGACATGCTGACATGATATGCTGACGTGTCAAAATTGAATTTTTTTCTCACAAAAAACACTAAGTTTTCATTTTTTTTCGATTTTGACACTACGTTTAATTTTTTCTTTCAACTTTGACACTATGTTTTTTTGTTCCAAATCGAACATCATTTTTTCCAATTTTGTTCAATGTTGACAATTTTCTATTTGAAACCGTATAAATATTTTTTTAATACATTTAAACCGTATAAATATGTTTTTTTTTTCATTTAAAAACCATAGTTTTGTATAAATACATTTTTTTTTACACTCAAACCATATTTTTATGTATAAATATGTATTAACTATATAAAAATTGTATTTTATATTAATATGCAACTTTAAAATGTGTTTGAAGGTTTATAGGCGTGTAGTTGATCAAAATTTGGATATCAAGTTTGCAACTCATCAAATTTTTACATCTTATTAGAAGCTTATGGTTAGTTTGATTCTCATGATATAACTAATGCTTTGAATGTAAGAAAAAAAACACCTTGTATTTAAATAAAAATGTGGTTTTTAAACGAAAAGAATATGTTATACGGTTTAAAATGTAATAAAAAAAAATATATTTATACGGTTTCAAATGGAAAATAGACAAAATTGAACAAAATTCGATAAATGATGTTCGATTGGAACAAAAAAAACATAGTGTCAAAATTGAAATAAAAAATTAAACTTAGTGTCAAAATAAAAAAAAAAGTGAAAACTTAGTGTTTTTTGTGGAAAAAAATCAATTTTGACACGTCAGCATATCATGTCAGCATGCCACATCATCAAAACTGACACGTCATCATGCCACGTCAGCATGTAACCTGGTTAACCGGTTAAGTGGTCAGAATTGTAACGAATTGGAAAACACAGTGTCAAAATTGACACAAAAAATAACACGGTGTCAAAATCGAATTTCTGTGTAAAAATAGTGTTTTTTGTGCCATTTACCCTAATAATAATACATATAATGAGCTTTTCTTTTATTTCTTTGGCAATCAAAAGTCATCGAGGACCTACGTGCAATATTTTAATATTTGGGATTAATTATCTATCTATAACAATAAAAATTTACACAATAATTGTTGGAGGCCTTACCCCATCCCTATAGAAGACCATAGTTAAAAACAATTACACATAAGTGGAAGACCATATTTAAAAATAATTACACAAGTGGATTAATGAGTAGTTTAATAATAAATTAGTTAAAAAAAAAATGTCAATAAAGAGGGTGGGAGATTAGAAATACTAATAGTAGTATGCGAGTTGAAAGAAGGAATATATCATAAGATAACTAACGTACTCAAAGGCTTAGAAAGATAAAATAAATAATTAAGACATACTACTTTAGTACCCTAAATTTAAGTGTCCACTACTTACTCATTAATATCTAAGATTACCTGTTAACTCTTTCATGTTTGACCTCAAACTATCTTCATATTGCATCCTCGTTGCATCAAACATAACAAACTCCACTCTCTTTATCGTATATGTCAATTGCCTCATTTGGACATATGAAACCATTTTAATCTTCATTTCACCATAACATCTGTAACTCTCAATTTCCTCTCATGTCTTCTTTATCGGCCAATATTCGAATTCATACAACAAAACCGACTCAACTTAACTGCTACCATTCAATTTCAAACCATCTTTTTCGTATAAAGAGCTCAACGGTCATCCTCCATTTTATCTTACACACACATTTTACTCCCTCCATTATCCTATCTATTAAATTTGCAAAAAGATATTTCATTATATCTATGTTAATATTGTAGCGATCTTTTTGCAAACATCACCTTCCAAATATCCAATGTAACATTCAACTACATAAGTATCTCTTAAGGTTGTTAAAATCCCGATTTTAATCTTAAGATTTTACGATTTTAAAATCCTACAACTCAAAAACGATCTCGATCTCACTATGTTATTCATTGAGTTATCGTGTGCATCGATCGTATCTTTGTCCAAAAGATACCAAAATGAGTAACAAATTTTTTATTCTTAGATAAATATCGATCTCAAGTTTCGATTCACATGACTACTACAAACCAAAAAAATTGCATGTTCCAAAAAAAGATCAAAAATTGCATATGTCTATTGCATGCGATAAGAAAGATCTTTAAGTTGTTGAGGATCAACTTCTGAAGGCGAACGCGTAAGAGCACATTGAGCGGTTGTGGTTTTTGGGAACGCGATCACATCCCTAATTGAACTACTCCCACTCAATAACATCACCAATCGATCGAACCCATAAGCAATTCCTCCTAAAAAGATACCATTCAACTTTCATCAAAATCCAAATTCCCACAAAAAAAAAAAGTCAAACATTTGACTCATTAGTCAAACATTTTCTTACCATGTGGAGGAGCGCCCATGTCCAAAGCCTCAAGAAGATACCCAAATTTGGCTTCAGCCTAAAAATTCATAAACCACATTAGTATTATTAGAATTTAGAAGCAAAAACAAATGGGAATTTCAATTTTTTATTTTTTATTTTTATTTTTTTTGCATCTACTCACTTGTTCAGGGGAAATGCCAATGATCTCGAAAACCTTTTGTTGGACATCGCGTCTATATATTCTCAAACTTCCTCCACCAATCTAAATGGATCCACATGGAAAAAGTCAAAAAGAAAATCTTTTTGAAAAAATTATGGTCAAAATTGATTATGAAAAAGTCAACTTAAAGAAGATAATAATAATAATAATAATAATAATAATAATATAACCTCGACACCATTGTAGACCATGTCATAAGCCAAGGCACGAGCAGAAGCAAGATCCTCCATGTCTTCAGGGTTCGGGGCAGTAAATGGATGATGAAGTGCCTGCAAAAGTCAAGGGGCAAAATGGTCATTTTGTCACATTCGGACTGTTTATGCTTAGCTCTTTACCTACTTGGGCTTTTTTTCCTCCCAACTCTTCTTACGTTAAAATTAACAAATATTGTGAAATTTGGTTTTTGGAATGTAAGGGTAAAACGGTCATTTTGTCTCATTTGTACTATATATTGAGTCTAGAAAAGAAACATCACTTTATCCATAAAAAAACATCATTACCCATTCAACCACTTTACACATAAAAAACAATGCTCGTTAAGTCAAATAAGTCAAAAGGAAACATTTTTTTATAAAAAAAGTCAACACTTGGTCAACATAGTACACACCTCAAGCCTTTCCTCAGATTCATTCCATTCAAACATTGGAAAATCCGTTACCCATAAGATCGAATGCTTCGTCTGCACATCATACAAAAATAAAATTTAAGCATTTAATATAAAAAACAAAAAATATGAAAGAAAGAAAAAAAAGTCAACATTTCTGAATAAGAACTCACATGGTCAACCAAGCCCAACAGATTGGCTACATACATTCTTAACCGGTCAAGGGTTTTGTTGACCGATGAAGTGGGACCCACTGCAAACAAAATAAGGTCACCGGGTCCCGCCTCGCATCTTTTCAAAAACAAATCTTTCTTTGTGGGATCCAAACTTGATGTCAAAGCAGGAACCCCTTCAAGTTTACCTGGATTTACAATTTCTACCCTTTGTCAACATATTTACACAAAAACATTGAAATTTAAAGATTTTTTGTGTTGTTGGTTAATATTACCATCTTCCGTTATCTTCAAGAAAGGCAAACCCTTTGCCCCAGATTTGATTGCTTCACTTAAAATTTCACCTTTTTTGAGGGCAGTATTGGAAAAAGATTTTGCACCTGAAGGTACACATAACACTTTGATGATTCCTCCATTACTCAAGACATCTGAGAAGACTTTGAAGGAGGAATCTGAGAAAATATCAGATACCTGCAATTCCAACAATAACAATAAAAAGGGTTGAATCTTTTAAAAAAAAAAAAAAAACAGAAAGAAAGTTTGTAATATGAATAGAAAGATTACATCTTTGAGTTCAAGGGCAAAACGGGTATCTGGCCTATCTGAACCATATCGACTCATTGCTTCTGCATATGTAAGCCTTGGGAATGGATTTGGCAACTCAACACCTTTGATATCTAGAAAAACCTGCAAAATGGAAAGAGATTATAAAAAAAAAAAGAAAAGAAAATTGTTTAGTGCTAAAACAGTAAAAAGCATGAATGTGTTTTAACTTTAACCTTTCGAATCAAATCTTCATTGAGGCTTAGCATGTTTTCAAGAGGAGTGAAAGCCAATTCTATATCTAGCTGTGTGAATTCAGGTTGTCTATCTGCCCTTAAATCTTCATCCCTAAAACATCTTGCTATTTGATAGTATTTATCAAAACCAGACACCATTAGCATTTGTTTGAAGAGTTGTGGACTTTGAGGCAAAGCATAGAATGTTCCTGGCTTCATAAAGTGAATCAGAAAACAATTTTCATCTTTTTCTTTTTTGTAATGTAAACTAAAAAGGATGCAGAATGTTAAAAGAAATATAATACCTGAACTCTTGATGGAACCAAATAATCACGAGCACCTTCAGGAGTCGATCTAGAGAGTATTGGAGTCTCAATCTACCTTACACCCATGAAAAATTAAGGATCAAAACAAAGAAAAAGATGAAGAACATGTAAAGAAATAAAATGTTGTTGATTTAAAGACACACATTCACAAAACCATGATCATCTTCTAGATATCTTGTTATGAGCTTCACCACTTGATGCCTCAACATTATGTTGGAACTCATTTCTGGTCGACGTAAATCAAGACAGCGATATCTACAAAGTGGATCTTAATTCTTTTAACTACATAGTTATTCATCATATTTAGCTTTATTAAAGATAGAAGAGTAAAACCTACCTCAGGCGAATTTCCTCTTTGATAGAATCTTTAGCGTCTTCGGCACTAGTAACCAAGAATGGCAACTTAGCTTTCACAGCATTCAAGACTTGGACTTGCTCAGCAGTGACCTAAAGTGTAGATGTAATTACGAGTTTAGAACATGGAGATACGATGTTATTGGGATTGAGGAGGCTAAATTGCAAGTGATCTAACCTCAATCATGCCAGTTTTCATGTTTTTGTTAACCGATTCACTTGGTCGGGGTCGAACAACACCTTCTATAGCAACAACATACTCAAGTCTCAAGTCATTTACGATAGAATGGGCTTCCGGGAATTCATTGGGAAGTGTTGTGACCTGGTTTTCAACAAATTTAAGCACCATTCATAGTTCGAATCAAGAAAATGCATCAAATGAATGAAAAGTGAACCTGAACGATTCCAGAATGGTCTCTGATATTAACGAAAGTAAGCCCACCATGACCCCGATGAAGTGCGACCCATCCACACAATCTAACCCGTCTACCCACATCATTTTCGGACAATTCGCCGCATAGTCCGTTCCGACTGACCCATTCAAGAGCGGCGGTTTCGTGAATCGATCCAGGTACAGACTGCCGTCGTTGTTCCTTGGTGGTTGTGGGGGGATTACTGACAACCGGTTCGATTGTAGAAGCAGACACAGAAGAGAAGGATTTTGTTACAAGGGGTTTGAGAAATATGCGATTGATGCGAAACAGTGGGAGGGATTGAGTTGAGAGGTGTCTGGATCGAATTGCTATGTCGGGTAAGACCCGGAGAATCATGGACATGGTTTTGCAGTGGGAGAGGGGAAAGGGCTTATCTATTGTACAGAGAAGACGAGAGGGTTTTATAGGTTGCAAGTTGCAACTTACTTTCAAGAGGGTTTTAAAGATTGAAAACATCTCAATTGATGCCCTTTAAGCTACAAATTATGAAAATATTACAAATTACAAAATTGTCTTTGAAAATTTCGAAGTCTTTTAGTTAACAATATTTCTTTATCAATATCATATAATAATTTCAATTCAAACATCTCGTATATTATTCAATACATTATCAAAAAGAAATGTGTAAAAGCTTTTAATTTAATTAGACCACCTACACGGCTTCATTAGTTGATTGGGTTTATCAAGTTCTTCTTCGCCTTCATATCCATAACAATGGTCGTCATTATCAATGACATTTTCTTCAAACCCCCTCTCTTGCATCGTTGTTATTTTCATTGGTAGTGGCAAAGCGCCAACGACAATTTTTGATTATCGATTACATTTTTAAATGTCACCTCCACACCTGAAAATCGTAAAATTCTATTTCATACATCGATTTCATAGCAAATATTGATGATTACCATCATATTCGTGAGGAAGAAGGATCCTTTTATACCTGTCTCAGAGGCGTATCTCTCAATTGATTCTATTGACGATTCTCTCGTGAAGTGCGACGTGGCAAACCCGTATTGGAGGGTCATCCGTTACGTCTTTTGCCTCCTTCTCCCATTGGCTGGAAGGAGATCTTCCAAATATTCAATAAGATAGTGACTATCGTCCGATGAGCGAGTGCGACTCTATGATTGGTTCCACATTTTCCAGGATATGATTTCCCGGAGAAGGGGTTAAGGCGCGACTCTGCACCTTAACTGCCTTATTAGCGCCCCTCGTGTTGACGAAGGCCCAAACTTAGCTTTAGATTGGGTTCTGACCAGGGATGTCAATTTGACTTCTCTTTTGACGTTTCCTGGAGGGATACATTAACAATTTCTAACATACAAAATATTATTGAATGTTCTCATTATAGTTGCATCAGCATAAACAAGCTTTTCAAAACTAAAGCTTTGAAAATCTTGTTTGCGATCGACCAGGTCTCAAAAGAGATTAAACAATTTGACTTTGATTTTAGTTGAGAACAAGTTTCTTTAGAATATTGATTATGAAAGTTTAATTGATGAATTGGTTTTAAAAATGCTAAAATGTCAATGTAGAAAATAGTAATGTGTTGACTTCTTTTATATATATATATATATATATATATATATATATATATATATATATATATATATATATATATATATATATATATATATATGAAAAATTTCTTGTAACAATTTCAGTTTATCACTAATGAATAAAGACATGACTCCATGGTAATGAATTTATGATATGTTTGTTAGCAATTTTGAGTTTTAAATTTAACGGTAGCAAATTTACTTAATAATATTTTCTAACAAATTTTTATCGTGCCTTACTTTCATTCTCGTACAAGGCCTCTAAAGCCTGTAGCTTATAGTTGTTTATCTTTAATGATGCATGTTCTAGTAGCAATCGTAAAGAGTTGGGTTAAACTTAAAGATGTTATCAATATTTAGAGATTAGACCTTTGTGAGGTTTTCTATAATAGTCATGTAACATTGGCTTGTGTCAACACTTTGTTGTTGACTACAGGCTTAACCAGTTCAATTTATACCTTGTGTTTATTTAAAAATATTTTAAAAGGAAGAAAAATTTAGGTTGTATTTTGCTCTAGTTTTAAGGTGTTATAATGCTCAAAATGACCGGATAAATATCTATTTTTTCCAATGTTAACCAATTTTTTAGTTGAAATGTTACGTCTGTTTGTTTCTTAGGTACATATCTTTATATTTTAAGCTTATTATTTTGGGAAGTTTAGCTCTACGTGGGCGTAGATAGCTAGGTATGCATGGTGTAATTCATTAAATGGAAACGGGGTACGCGGGGCGTAACCCATGTTACGTAGGGCTTAACCGTGTAGGGTGCAAACCCTAATTTCGGGGTCTTGAGCCATATTTAAGGATATTAACCCCTTTGAGGCTCTTCTTATCATTAGCCTCCACCATCTTGAGCAGCTAACTCGAAACCCTAAATCCATAAAGCAAATCTTGAGCCTTTTTGTTTGTTTTTGGTGCACTTAAAGAAGGAGAAGTCTATCATTGTGGATTGATGTGGCTCAAGCTTGAAGATCCAGAGCTTTCATCTTATTTTTGCCAACTTTAGGAGGTATGAAGTTCTCACCTTTATGATTTTTCGGTTTAGATCTAGGTTAGCTTGTTGGTTTACATGTTTCTTGTCCCATGATTTAAGAGCTACTCCAAAGCTTAAGGTTGCCATTTTTTGTTATTTATGAGATTCACATGTCATAAAATGGATCTTAGTTGCTATCTTTCATCCATTCAAGAGTTTTTGGGCATTAGAAGGTGTTACGAAGCTAAGGTTTGAGTTTCTGCTCCACTTAGCCCTGCAAAGGCATAAATTTATCAACTTTATCACTCTAGACGTTTATTGGGGTCAGATCTAAGCATTTGATGATTGGTTTTTATGGATTAAGAGCATGAAGTAAAAATGGCTTATCAACTCTGTACGTGGGGCTTAATCTGGGCTACGCCCAATGTAGCCCGATTTTTGGCCCATTTTCTGGATAAGAATTTACGCCATGCGTAGAGTAATATGTATGTTGTGCGTAAGTCAACGATAGGCTGACCATTGACTTTTAGACCAGTTTGACTTTTGGTCAACCGTGAGGGGTTGAGGGCTTAGAAGGGCAAAATGGTCTTTTTCCCAAATGGGGATTTATCTTGGTGGTTAGACTTGTTAAGTTGGAGTACCTTAATTGCTAATTAGGGTTTTTGGATATGTTTAGTGTGAGGAGCTTTTGTAGCAACAACTCGAGTGTGAGGTTTACCCGACTATCAATTGAGGTGCGTCTTCTCACTATACTGTAGGACACTAGGTGTCATATGTGGTTGCTGTCTTAGTGACTTTTGTTGTATGCCTGTATGTTGTATGTATATGGGGTGAAATAGAGCGTTCGGTTGAAAAATACCAATTGAGTTGAAATAGACTCGGGGGTGAAATAGACTCGTTCGGTTGAAAAATATCGATTGAGTTGAAATTGAATCGGGGTGAAATAGACCTGTTCGGTTGAAAAATACCAATTGAGTTGAGATAGACTCGGGGCTAAAATAGACCCAGAGGTAGAATAGACTCGTTACAACCTCGAGCTGATATGTACGTATGGTATGCAATATTTTGGGGAAGTTACTAAGCTTTGTGCTTACGTTTATGTTTATGTTTAAGGTACTTACAGTTTCAAATGGAAGAGTTTAACGTGATTGTATCGCATACACCAATGTTTCACATTTTATAATACGATCTGTACTTTGATAAGTATTTTATACATTATCACACTTTGATGGGTTTGAGAATGAATGATTGTTGGTTTTGATTGACTTAAAAGCAAAAACTTTTAGTTAGTATTTTTGGGACGTTGCATGAACCAGTCTGGTGACCGATTCCCAGTTCAACTGTCGATTCAAGCGAAAAAATTTCGTACATATGATGCTAGTATGTGTCGATCTTTGAGTTGTGTACACTCTTAAAATGTTCAATTTTCTTTGGAAATGTGTTTTTTAACGGTCTAAGTAAAATCCAACTATACAAGTCCAATAAATTGGTTCAAACAGTTTTTTACCGGTTCTTTACACCTGTTTAACTCGGTTTTTGAAGAAATCGTCCGGTTCGATCCAGTCTAGAAATTGACACAAAACCGGTCCTTATTGAACCGCTCTCGTTTCCGGTTTTTAGTCCAACCAGTTCGACCGACATGTTCAAACCGATTTTTAAAACATTATGCACTTTACCTTGAAATATTGCCAAATAATATTAGAAAATGATCGTTTTACAGATCAATTATAACATTTCACGGTTCGAAATAACTCACAAAATGATCTAAAATGAATATTGCTTGTGTATATTTAGAAAAAATCAATATATATATATGAATTTAAACTTTTTAAAATAAACATAAAGTTTATCGGTTATTGCGAAATTGGAAAAGAAAATATATACCAAACAGAAAGATTTTACTTTACATCATGGTTGTCAAAATCACGATCCTGATCGTAGGATCGTACGATCCTACGATCCTAGGTATGAAAAACGATCCGGATCGTAAAAGGATCGTATTTGGGGTAGGATCGCAGGTGGGATCGTAAGATCGTAGGATCGAGATCCAATCCGATCCTACCTCCCCTTGATTTTTTTTATTTATTTTATTTATTTTTTATTTTTTTATTTTTGCAAATGAAATTTTTTTACCACTTTATGTTATTCACCCTTTACCAATCTACCATTTATCATTTTTTATTGTGACTTATGACTAATATTTTGAAGTTTTTATAACTTTTGAACGAAAAATTAAATGTTTGAAATATTTTTCATTATTAAATATTATAAATTAAAATTATATTTTATTTTGTGGGATCTTAAGATCTCGATCCCGATCTTGCAAACCCAAAAACGATCTTAGGTAGGATCCCGATCTTGACAACCTTACTTTACATACGGAGGAGATCACCATCGGCCTGTTCACACCCCAAGCCCATTTCACAGGCTATTCCGGCCCTTTTCGCAGTTTGACTTGATAAATTGTGTGGATATTTTTTGTGTAAAATCTCCTTTCTTTTAAATGATTAATTTACTAAATAGAAAGAGAACTAATAGCTAAACCTTTCTTCTAAACAAAACTCAGAATATTACATTGTTTCTGAAATGATGGCGTACTGTTTTCTAATAAGAAAAATATCACGATTTTGTATAAAGTTTAAATTACATTTTCAATATTTATTCAAAATGCCACCACTTTATTTTTTTTTTTCCTAATGGCTAATAATGTTTTTGACGTTTTTATTTATTTATTTTTTTTGTTTGCATTATTGTAGAGTTTCTGATTCTGGACGCAATTGAAGTCACTGCAAATAATGTTAGTATGATCGGAAGCTATTATTTTAAGTTTTTAACATATGTATAATATAAACAATCATATTAATAAACTAAAAATCGATCCAAAACTACTGATGAATTTTTTTTTATACATTTAGTTCTAGACATCAAGTTATTTTCTTGTTATTTCATGTTAAACTATCCAAATTGATAACTATTTAATACGTTTTTTCAAAAGAACCAAAGAAAACTGTTACTTTCTAACTAAAAAATAAAAAATATAATGTTTTTGCAAAATTATTATAGCTTGGTTGTTGAACTAATTCTTCAAAATTGAGCATAAAATAAGGAATTCCTAAATAACAAAAGCACGACAATGACACTATGTAAATCCAAATATACATATTTGTTCTGTTTAATTAATTATGTCATTTATCATCATTTCATTTTGTTCATATATGTATATAATTGACAAAGAAAAAAAATAATGTTATTTATTTTCATCAACTAATTTCTTGAAATTTATTTAATTTGTTACTATATTTTTAATAATAAGTTTAAATCATAGATATCTAAATAGAGGAAGTAAATAATAATTTGAAGAAAACAATTTTCAAAGAAAGCAACTCTCCCTAAACCCCAAACGGTGTTTGCTTGTAGCCACGAAACACAAACCACAATCATGTAATGCATACGGCGTACAATAGCACTCAACTACGCAAATTGCTTAATATACGCCACAATCCTGTTACGACAAATCCTCCTCGCTTCACTGCCACTTGCTTCATTCTCTCTCTACAATCAACGACTTATGGAGTTTCTAATCAATTAAATTCCCAAATTTTTTCAAACCCTAGCAGAAATTGACAATGGCTTCGATTCATATATTGAAATCTGGTTTATATCCGTTTTCAGCTTCGCAATCTTATTCTCGTAGGAAAGAACGGTTAATTTGTTGTGATGGCAGAAGAATTATCAAGCTCAGGTCAAAATTATTGATTAACAGAAGGTCTACGATTTCCTGCAAGGTTCAAGACTCTGAAGATAACCAAAACAAAGGTATAGCTTCTCTCCTCACATATCTTTACTTATTAGGTTCAAATCAATCGCATGATTAGATCAACAAGTGTATCGGAGTATCTAATTTCCTGTAATGTATAGTTGCGTGTTCCTTTTTCGATATTCTATCAGATGATGAACTTTTACCGGTTTAACTTTCCATATAACACCTTGAAGATGTTCTCTGTTAAAATAAATTCTTCGAATTCGAGACATAAGGGATCCATTTTTGTGATTAATTAGCATCTATGTGTTGTGATGTTGTCTGATGGAGTAGGGTTGTCGTGGGCCTGTAACTTCTGGTTATTGACTCACTCTTACACAGTTTCCGCAAGGATCATGATTATCTGATAGTGAAGCATATTAAGGGCGTTAAATTGAAATCTGTAATCCAGTAGAGTTCTGTAGAACTGTACTTTATCCTTGAAGTATATCACTCCATATGGAATAATGTCAACTGTAAACTGTTCAACATAATTGTCTGATCTTTTCATTGTCAACAGGTGAAGAACCTACAGAGTCTTTGTTTATGAAAGAACTGAAGCGACGTGGTATGACTCCAACTTCATTATTAGAGGAAAGTCGGAGCACTTCAAAAGATGAGAACTTTATATACAAAGAAGAAGATGGAGGTTTTTCAAATAGAAATGCTGTGTCAACAGATCTTGAGAAAAGTCTATCTAATCAAAGGGAAAGATCTATGGCTTTGAACAGTGAAGGCCTTGAGGTTCAAAGATTCCTACCTTCTTTAACTTCTTTATGAAATAGTTCTTGTTCAAAAAAAAAAACAAACCTTTTTTTAAGTCGTCATTCTTTTTAATTTGCGTAGTCTTTGTGTTATGTATGTATATCAGGGTTTGATTCCACGAGCTAAACTCTTGCTAACCCTTGGAGGAACATACTTCTTGGCATTTTGGCCTCTGATTCTTGTAACTGTGGCATCTTTCTCTGCTGTTTACATTGTAATCTTTCTGATCTTCATATTTGAAAGCTTTTTTAATAGATTTGCTCTTTTTTTTTTTTTTTTAATCAATGTTTTAATTTGCAGTATTTTGGACCAAAATTCGTCCATGATGCCAGCACACGACAAGTATACCTGCCCCAATATGTCGATCCGTACGCACTTCTCGAAGACCAACGGATCTCCCAAACCGCACCAAGGTTAAATTAGTAAATTCAAGTCCACAACTCTTTCTCTCTCTCTCTCTCTCTCTCTCTCTCTCTCTCTCTCCATATACATTGTAAAAACATGTAAATGTAACCAAGTTTCATTCAAGACACTTGTAAATACACAATGAAAAGTTACCTCTAGTAACTTTATGTTAAAACTCACCATTCCCAATATCATATAACCCTAATAAATCTAACCAAACCCTAACCGAATCGATACGGTTAGTTAGGAACTTAGGATACGGATTGAAACGGTTTGAATGATTGAACCGAAGTAATAAGCCCGCGGGTCGACCCGACTGCGGCCACTAGTGATACGATTAAGCATGCGAGACTTAGAATTTGCATCCAAATCCATGTGAATGAGTACTTTCGGATCTTTGCTTGTGACATGTATAATTCTATTGGGAAGTAGACTGATAGTGGCCAAAATGTACCCGCTCCAAGTAGGCCCACAAAGTCGTTGAAGAATGGAAAGATCATTGCTATTATTGTTGTTACGATCACGTACGTTGTTCTCCATGTGAGTCTGAAAACGTTGAAATCGGTTCCACATATTGAGAACTCGTTTGTTATGAGCTTGTTTTGTGGCCATTTTTTCTTGCTCCAGTTTTCGACAAATCCGAAAAATGGTTGTGCCAATACCTAGAGAATTGATCGCAAAGTGTCAAATATAACATTTTTGTGAAGAAGACATGACATAACTGGTTGTTCTGCGTTTGACAGACTAAGACCGATATAAGTGGGACAGAGATTGCAATTTTTCCCATACAAAAATGTAAAAGCAAGATGATACATATATTCACTCTTAATCCATAAAGTTGTGAATGTTTTTATCACTAAAAATATCTGTAAAAAGCTTGTTCAGTGTTGTCCAGTCTAGTTTAACCAGTAGTATTTTACCTGATAAGCACCAAGAAGATGAATAACAATGCAAATATTAGCAATATCGATGAGCCAAAACGGATCGTAAAATCCGAATCCAGTTAAGAAGTTTCCGGGTGCATCGTTTCCAAAGGCTGCGTATCCGAGCACCCCGCAAAGCATATAGAACACAGTTGATGCCGCGATTCCAATGGCTGTAGCAATTTTCATTTGTTTATTCTCGGGTGGACTGGATTTCAGTGTGTCCTGTAGTTTTATACATGTACATCACTAAAAATTCTTTAAAACTGCAACATGAGAATGTTATTTTTTTCTAGGAATTTGTAATCGACTTGCCTGAATCTCGATGAGGACAAAACAAAACGAATAGGCAAAAGCAACATCTCCTAGGGCAGAAAAGGTTTTCCACATTTTCTCCATGCCCGAAAAATCCTTATCAATTGGTCTTCCTGTTATACTCGTCTCTCCAATTCCTTCATCTGTCAACACCAAAAAAAAGTCCGGATTATATTAGATTGAACATGACATGATGGGACTGAACAAATTTTATAATGATATTTTCAATGGTGAGATAAGAATGACTATTACTCTCTTGCACAAATAAGAGAGACAATTTTTGTCCGACCGACACCAGTCTCAGCTTATAGTATAATTTGTTCTGTCATGTCATGTATAATACGTGTGACATTAACACTGACCTATGATTTTGGCGATTGAGAGACCGATGCCGATCAATGAGTATGTGAAGGACATGATAGCTGCGATGACTGAGAGGGGTGACAATTTATGAAAATTGGGCACTTGGCTTAGGATGATTTGAATGACTGCAAAAATCACCATAAACGAGTTGTTGTGCACACTACAATCCGCTTGGTGGCCGTGTTTATGGAAACAATTTGATTTGTTGATTGCACTGATAAACGAAATGTAAACCAATAAAATACTAGTATTAGAAAACTTTAACTTATAAACGGGAAAAATGGTGATAGTGTTGTGAACTTACGCCATGCTGATGGCGGTGGTGGTGGTGTATCCGATGGTTATTCCGGTGAGAACACCATATTGAGCTATGCCACAAAGCTTGTATTGAAGTGTTCCTAAAATACAAATAATGAAAATTGTAAAGGTTTTTTTTTTTTACATAGGTGACTGATGATTATTGTGATCGAGTAAAAGTAAAACTACTGAACTAAATAGAATATAGATTTGGAGTTTTAATAAATACAAGCTTAATATTCAAAATAAAGTCAGGGCATTTAATATATTAAAAAAACAAAGTATATATTCGTTGTGATTTGTGAAAGCAACTATAACATGGGTTTAAACTTTAAAACGATTTAGTGCACTTTTTAGAACGATAATCACTTTTATTAGTATTCTATAATAATTTGTAATTTGTTAAAACATTTATCACATATAATTTCAGAACCAAAGAGATGGTTTATTTCTAAAAATGTAAAATATACAAGGAAATTACCTTTTAATATACATTCATGATTCATATTAGTTTTATATCGATAAAGATTTACTTGAAGTTCAAAATTAAATTTATGACAATTAATAAATTAACATATCCTGGTATTTTTTTATAATAATAATATTATTATTATTATTATTATTATTATTATTATTATTATTATTATTATTATTATTATTATTATTATTATTATTATTATTTACTTTTACGTTATTCTTCAACTATCTTTTTTCTAATCATTTTCATTTTAAAGGCAATCAAATTTATTATATATAATTGTTCATTTTGACCAAACGATACAGACAATCACTTTATTCAGCTGGGTTGGTGGAGCCAATATATGTCTACACATAAATGTCTGTAACGTAAAATTTAAAACCTCACCAAACAAATGAGATATAGTTTTGCACAAGTGTCATACTTTTGAGCATATAAAATCTGATTTTATTAATCGATATATTTGGTTAGAAGTTTTAGGAGGAAAAGGTAATATGAAATGAATTAATAAATGAAAATAAACTTATATTTTGGAAGAAAAAAATAAAAAGAGACAAAAGATTTACCAAGATTGGCTTTTACAGCATCCATGTAAGTATAGTTTCTTTTCCCAGTAACTGGATCCGGTGATCGGTAACAATCAGTCAACAAAATTGATGTAAACATTGTAATAACCGAAAACAAAGCAAGAGTAATCGTTCCAGCTATCCATCCCAACTGTGCAAAACACCATGCTAATGATAACACTCCCGACCCAATCACTGCTGTTATTATATGTGCACTAGCACTCTTCCAAGTCCCTTTATTAAAACCCCATAAACAAAATATTAACAATCATATAGAATTTCATAGATATAAGATAGTATCTATATGTAAAATATATCTGGAGTCCAAGATTGTTTTTTCAAAAAAAAGAAAAAAAAGACTTCACTTATATATGTGAAGTGAACTCACCTGTTCGTTTTACTCTTCCATCATCGTCGAACTTCTCGTTGGGAAGATACCCTCTTTCTGCTATCGAATGACTCGACATGTTTTGCTTTACTTTTCTTTATTTTTTCTTGGAAATTTGATGATTGAATATAGAGGAAAAGTTGGGGGAAATGTAGAAAAATGAAGCTGGGAGTGTTATAATTTGATCCCTAGTTTTAGGGATACAGTTGAAGTGTGTCGATGATATTTATAGTGTGTCAAAAAGTTGTATGAACGCGAAGATGTTTTCTGATGGGTACCCACAAATTTTATATTACCAAAATAAAAATAATATAAAATTTAATAGGCTCTTAAAATTCCTTAACATTAACCATACTATATGTTTAAATCTTGTAAACTATAATTTAACATACAATTGTTGGTGATGGAAGAGATTTTACCGTTAGGGTGTGAGATTAAAAATCTTTCTTTCACCATATCGACGAACGCATGTTTTACAACGAACTTATAACCTAAGAAAAACCTCAAATTAAAAAAAAAAAAAAATCGTCTAGGAACACAAATTTAAAACTTTTATTTCAGAACAAAAAAACTCTAATCCAAAAGGTATTCTAATGGTTGGTAAAAGCCCCCGCCACCCACATCTGCATGATATAACAAAGTTATTAGGTTGACTTTAAAAACTCATGTACTTATAATTTATTTATTAAACGTTATTTTATATAATTTTACATTTTTAATAAATTTACAAGCATTTTGTCAAACACTTATACACATTTAAAAGCTATAGCTTTCGACTTCTGATAATACGTATGTCTAACTACATACATGTTACTTTTTGCCAAACATGTCCGACTCCATGGTATTAACAAATATAAAACAAATTGGGAAGATGTATCAGGTGTTGGATTAATGTCTAAGTCCATAACTATTTTGGTATGTATTTGACCTAATTATAAGCATAGTCATTTTGGGTTGCCTTCATCATAGTAATATGTAAGATGAATTAAGGAGATAAAGGTTTAATTATGATTTATTAATATATTATGAGAATAATATATTAAAGGAGAAATCATATTGTTCAATTAATATTAGTCAAGAATTAATTGATAATTAATTTTGTGACTAAAAGAGATTAATTAAACTTAAGGGACTTATTGTGTAATTATAAGATAATTACATAGATGGGCTTATGGACTCCATAGAAAGTGGAGTGGACGAATTCTATGGGGGAAACCCATTAGAAGTCGTCCAATGCTTCTAAAGAAGGAGTCCATGGGCTGCTTAGGGCTTAAGCAGTCAAATTAGGGTTTACTAGCTTGATAACCCTAATTGCCTAATTATATAAGGAGCCCTTAGGCACCAAAAACGTGGTGAACTCTTGGATTAGGGTGTCTAGACGATTTTGGCAGCCTCCTCTCTTCTCTCCTTCATCCAATTGCTTAGTGGTGTTTGTGATTCCATTAGAGGTGCAACACTTGAGACACTAAGCTTTCTGAAGCCAATCAAAGCAAGGAATTGATTGTTATTGCAATATAACAATCAAAGGTAATTACTAAACCCTTATTTCAGTTCTTATATGATAGATCTAGGGTTTATAGCTTTGGATATTCAATTGCATGTTCATTAGACAAACTAGATCCAAAAGCTATTAGGGTTTGCATGTACACCATATGATTGGTGTATTGCTCAAAACCCATCACCAGGAAGATAACCAACTATTGATTTTGTTCACGTTTTTTTTTCTACACAATATATCATTTAACTTGTTGTAGGTGTTCACACAAACCATTGCAACCTGCCATTGAAGGTTTTCGATGACTTTGTTATCTTTGGCGACTCTCCGATCATCTTCTTTGACAAGTCTCCGACAAAACATGAATTTTCCGACGACTTTGTCATCTCCAGAAACCAACGAGTTTCAAGGGTTCCAAACTTATAGGTTTAAAGAGTTCCAGATTCGTGGGTTTAAACTTGAATGGTTCCATATTCGTGGGTTTAAACTCGAATGAAGATGAAGGCTTCCATAAATCATTCATCAATAGGTTATTCATCAGATTTATTTTTCTATTTATAGGGTTTCAATAATCATTCCAAGAACAAGACACGAACCTAGACCACATAGATTCCATATTAAGTTTCTGCCATGGAGGTAGCTTCAAACCTATAACGTCCCAAAATTTAAAACCAAAAATTTATTTTTCATAATAATCAAACCACTAACCAAAATGTGTTCATCAACCCATAAAGGAAAATCAGAGTATGACAAATCAAATTATCTCAATACATCAGAGTCAAATAAACAGAATCATGGTGTATGCGATGCGATCATCCCGAGATCTTCCCCTTCGATCCGGAAGTACGTGAAACATAAACTGAAAATTGTAAACATGAAGCTTAGTGAGTTCCCAAAAATACCTCATACAATACATAACAAATATACAATGGGTCATGCCCCACAACTATGACATCCCCATTTTTACGGCCAGAAAAAATCGATTTCGTTTATGCTTTTTAATAAAGATCAGAGTAACTTCTTAAGAAAAGTATTGCGGAATTTGTTCCCAAAACAAAATATAAATTTATCAAAACATTTCTTAAAGAAATGTATTTTCATTACATTACAAAAACTCGGGATGTCAATCATCGATACAGACCATAAGCATAAACCAAAAAGAAATAAACATCTTAGGCCACAAAACGTAATCTGGCCTCAATTCCACAATCTCTCGTCAAGTCATCCAACTATGCTTTTGCCACTACCTGTAATACAAGAAACTGAGTGGGTCAGGCTGGGGAGCCTGGTGAGCATATATGGTTTTCAACCCACAATAAATAAGTTTATTATTTTTCAACAATCATTAAACCCGATTACCCGTTCCCGTTATCCTCACCTTACGTCCCTAAAGCATCTATCATAAGGGACCTATCTTAAGGAATTTCATCGGGATGGACACTACTGCTAAGGGGATTCCTTAGCCATAAGTGTCCGTAAGGCAACCATGGGGGGATGGAGTACACCGGTGAACACT
Source organism: Lactuca serriola (assembly GCF_051521515.1). Classification (NCBI taxonomy): domain Eukaryota; kingdom Viridiplantae; phylum Streptophyta; class Magnoliopsida; order Asterales; family Asteraceae; genus Lactuca; species Lactuca serriola. The sequence goes on along the minus strand of NC_136416.1, from coordinate 203,310,880 downwards.
TCGTTCACAAACACCTACAGGTTGCGAGCCTGCTAGCGTTCCACTGGACTTCCTAGAAAAGTCTGTGGTCATCATCCATACTCCGCTAGACGACTGGAAGAACGTCAACATTGAGGCCTCTCATCATTTTATTTCACCACACACCAACTATTTTATCTACCCATGTTCTACCCAACATATTTGTAGGTATAAAATACATACATGGTCTAGATTTGTAAAACAAAGCTTACATCTTTTATCCAACATAACTTTCAAAGCATAAAATACATATAAGGTCTAGATCTGAAGAAAAAGTTTAGATCTGAAGGAAAGAAGTTCGGATCTTTCATCCAACATAGATCTCAAAGTACATAGTTTAGATATGAAGAAAAAGTTTAGATCTAAAGGAAAAAGTTTCAGATCTGAAAGAAAGAAGTATAGATCTTTCATCCAGCAAACACCTCAGGTAAATAGATAACATATATATATATATATATATATATATATATATATATACACATAGCACATAATTTATATAAATATCTATGTGTAAGATGAAAATGACTATACACTCACCTGATACATAGTGATTTGAACAACACCTCACTTCTAAAAATAACCTTCTTTGATGAAACTGGGAAGTTTGCTTGAAAACCGGGCTCTGCTCGGGCAGAGTTTCAAACCGAAAAACTCTTTTTCTCGGAGCCTTCGGGATCTCCGAGGCCTTCTTCTAGAGTGAGAAAGGTTTCCTAGGCTTCAGAAGAGTTAGGTTAGTCTAGAGAGAGAGAGAGAGAGAGTAGAGGGAGAAAGATGTGAGAAAAGAGTGAAGAAATCGGCTGGCTCTCGGCCCCCTTTTTATAGCCACGAGGGCTCGCACTACACTGGGCGTAGTTCCGAGTACGCTAGGCGTACTCCGAGGTCGTACGACAAGCGTCCGAAGATGGCTGAGTCATCGTGGCTCAATACAGACCGAGGAAAAAGTCAACACACAGGGCATACCTCCTTCGCACGTGGGGCGTACTTGGTACGCGAGGCGTCCGAAGTCTACACTGGGCGTAGCCTCGCATCCAGCTTCGCAAATTGCACCTCTTACTTCTAAAATTCATAACTTTCGCATACAAGCTCCTTTTTCGATGTTCTTTATATCCACGCGTAGGTGGGACCATACTCTACGACTTTTGTTTAGACTTCGTCGGCTAATTCTTGACCGATTTTGAATTTAGTAGTATGAGAAGATTACATTGTTTAACGATCGTGTAAAACTTATAACTTCTACATATGAACTCCATTTTCGTCTGTCTTTTTACGGTTGAGTTCCTATTTTATGAGATCTTCGATTCTCGTTTAGGTTGCGTCGGGTAAAAACGGATCGATCTAATATTCGAACTTCGGGCTGTGCACTACCGATCCGAAACTTAGAAAAATCATAACTTTCTCATACGAAGTCAGATTTGGGCGTTCTTTTTATGCACACTCTCGGTTTAACGAACACTATGACTTTCATGTTGATCACAAGGCTAAAAAGTCCTCTATCGTAAATTCACCATTTACCACGTAGTGTCGTGCTGGTTCTGTTGTGAAACTTCGATAGGCCATAACTTCTTCGTTATAACTCGGATTTCGGTGCTCTTTATATGTCCGGAATCCTTGTCACGATTGCTATACCTTTCTTCATAGATATCGGGTTTATCTAACATTTTATTTTTGACGCTTATTTTTATCTTTATTTATTATATTATTATAAACAAGTAATAAGCACACAGAAGCACATAATTCACGTAATATTCAAGTAATTCATCTTTATTACTTTAAAATGGGTTACAATGGTTGACCTAGACTATTACATCATCGCATCAATGCTTAGCCTCGAAACACAGTCGTTAAAACAACCATCGGGCCCCGGCCAACTTTGAGCCCTACTCGGAACAATCTGTTTGTACCATATGGTAGGCCCCACCTAACTCACTCATTAGGCCTTGCCCAACATACATAAAACACATACACACATGCAAGACCACAAAAAAAAAGCATACATATAACCATAATCTATGGGTCAGTATTGGTGCCTTCGACCCATTAAATGCTTGGAGGAGACTCACCTCAAACTGCTGAGACAACCAAATAAATACTCAGACTACTGATCTGGGAAAATCTCCGCACTAAATATCATCAAATAATACCCTAATTAATAATTAGGTCATAAACCATAACTGGAGCCCCAACACATTGTCCTCAACCTCTAAGGTAAAAGACTATTTTACCTTTTCCTTATTGGGCCCAAATAGCTTGGCCCAATAACCCTCTAGTGGTCCAAGGCCCATAAAATGGCCCAACTCACAACCTAAGGTCCAATTATGGCCCAAAAGACACAAGGCTCAAAATCCAACTAAGGCCCAGATCTCAAAAGAAGTTCAAGTCCAAAAAGGGCCCAAAACTAATGAAAGTCCCCTGCATGGCATATGCCCCTCGTACCCCATACGTACGACTCGCGTACTCGATGTTGACCAAGAAGCGGGCTGCTGGCCCAGTACGCACAACATACTAAGGACTATGCTCAGCGTATTGAACATAGTCCAAAAGGCTAATCAAGGGTCTTAATTCCTTAAGACCTTAACGTCCAAACCTCATATCTACATCATTTCAAGGTCCTAACATGTAAAGTTGGCAACTTTATAGTTGTGCATAACTTAATGGGACCCAATACTTATTTTTGACCATTAAGACCCATAATAAGAGCACTAACTCATGCATGATCCAAAATAAAATATCAAGATAGCATTTTTATGCACAATGAACATCATAGAGGCTAAGATCTAGCATTCCTAACCCCTAGGGTGGCTCAAACCCGCAAGGAGGACTCATGGGATCATAAAGTGCACAAATCATGCCCTAAACTAGATCTATCATATAGAGCCATCAAGTTAAGAGCTTTATACCTCCGAAAGCTTTCCAAATTGGTGATGATTTTGGATCCACAATCTTCAACTACACCAATGCAACTTACAAGAGCTCCTATACCTTCAAGATTACCAAAAACACTCTCAAATGTCACTTCCAAGCTCAAAACACTCAAAAGGAAATTAGGGTTTCGTTCTCAGGTTTTGGAGAGGTGGAGGATGGTCATAAGAAAGTCCATGGGTAACTTAAGGTGTATAAATAGGGCACAAACCCTAAAAATTAGGATTATCCTTGGTGACCATATGCCCTGCATACCCCCACGTACACCCCGCGTACGTGGTTTCCTTCACGACAATGCCATCGATCCAGTACGCCCAACGTCCTCCTAGCGTACGCCCAACATACTCGACTAGGGACCAACATGCAAGGGTTTTAAGTTTAAGGTTTAATAGGAAAATACATGGAATGGAAATGCTACAATTATCCCCCACCTGAATCAAACTTCATCCTTGAAGTCCATCGCTGTGAACAAGTCTGGAAAATGCTCACTCATCTTGACCTCGGGCTCCCACGTCTATTCTAAACCCTTGAGGTGCTGCCATTACACCTTTACCAAATCCATCGACTTGTTGTGTAGAGCCTTCGTCTTCCTGTCAAGGATGGCAATCGGTTTCTCAATATAATTAAGGCGGTGATCCACCTGAATATCCTCCAATGGAACCCAAACATTTCCGCACCTGAGAGATGTGAAACGTGCTATGGATCTGAGTAAGCTCCTTAGGTAGATCCAAGCGTTAAGCAACCCTCCCCACCTGGCCCAAAACCCTGAAAGGATTGATATACCTGGGGCCCAACTTGCCCCTCTTCCTAAATTGGATGACACCTTTCCAAGGTGGCACCTTCAGGAGAACCATATCCCCAACCTCGAACTCTAGATCTGATCGGTACTTGTCGGCATAGCTCTTTTTCCGACTCTTTGCTGTCTGAAGTCTACCCCGAACCTGCTGAATCAACTCAGTAGTCTTGAGTACCACCTTAATACTCCCGGTGACTCGCTGACCGACCTCACCCCAACATACCGGGGTCCTGCACTTCCTCCCATAGTGCATCTCAAAAGGAGATCGATCAATGTTGGCATACTAACTATTGTTATACAAAACTCCGCCAAAGGGAGATATGTATCCCAACTACCACCAAAATCCAATACACATGCCCAAATCATATCCTCCAAGTCTGGATAGTCCACTCTTTATGTCCATCAGTTTGTGGGCAGAAAGCCATGTTGAAATGTAGACGAGTACCCAAATCCTCGTGAAACCTCTTCCAAAACCTAGAAGTAAACTGGATGTCCATGTCTGAAACCACTGAAACCGGCATCCCATATCGTGCCACAACCTCCCTGATGTAAATGTTAACCAACTTCTCCGTAGAGATACTCTCCTAAATCGGAATGAAATGCGCGCTCTTAGTTAATTGATCCACGATGACCCATATTGAATGCACTCTATGCACAGTCTGTGGCAACTTCGTGATGAAATCCACAGTAATATCTGATGGATTTTAGCCATAAGAACTTTCCTATGTGCGCATGCAAAACCCTAATGCTCGGATCTAGGCTTTCTAATAAACATGCTTTGAATCCAAGACTTCTAATAACTAATTAGGCTAAATAACAACATTGAAATAGATCTAGAACCATACCTTTGAGTTCCTTGTTGATCTTGAGGTCTTGGAGCTTCTAGAGTCACAAATGTCACTCCTCTGATGGCTTACAAACACCAATAGCAAGGAGGATGATTTGGGAGAGAGGAGAGGGAGGGATTTCGACCAGAGGTTCCTTACTTTAGGTCAAGTGTCGAATTCCCTATGCCATGGGGTCTATTTATACTTGTAGACTCCTTAAGGGTTACAACCTAAACCCTAATTGGATAATCTTCTCTTAAGGCTATCCAAATCCATTCCATAGATAAGCATATGGACGATTTTAGCTATCCTAAAGCTCTTAGAATTCGTCCATACCATATCCAAATGGATTTATAGTCTAAAGCTTAACTATCAAACAATTGACAGTTTATACCCCTTTATTTAATTAATCTCTTTAAGTCACCAAATTAATTCTAATTAATTCTATGACTTATATTAATCAAATAACAAATATATTATTCATTATATTATTCACATAATATATTAATAATATTTACTCTCACTTAATAAATCATCCTATCAAGTTGCTATGGTGAAGGCAACCCAAAAGGACCATGCACAACCGGATCAAATACTTGCCTAATATAGTTGCAACCTTAGACACTATTCCAACAGTCTCCCACTTGGATAAGTCTAGTAACTATATTCATAAGTACAATTCGGTTTGCAATCATAGCTCTCAAAGACGCTGTCAACTCTGATCTAATCAGTCTTGTCCTTTAGATAAGGGAACGTACAGTCCTCTGTTAGATATCATGCTGACAATCCTATGGAATGGTTAGTCAAGCATTTAGGTTTCTCGATCTCTGATTTATTTGACATAGAACTTAATCGAACACATCAATTCAGTTCTGACCGGGCCCGACACATAAGTCAAATCAAATCATCGAGCGGCCGAGATATCGCTTTTACCTTCTTAGATAAAAGTCACAGATAAACTTCGACTTATATGCATTTACTTATTCATTTACCAACTATACACAACAATACGTTTTATAACACCAAGTTACTGATGCGTTTTCGTATAATCAATGTACAATCAATTAACAAATAATAAACCATATATCTAGGTTTTAAGACTATATGATATTATCGTCTTGCGATCACCTTTTATATCGTATTCCATAAGGTGATTCCAGCAAGCACAGGTTTATTCCAATGCTCAAAACTAGTTCATAAGCACTCATGAACGTTGCAGCAATCCTTTGCTATGTCTAACACCATTTAGATATTCTACACACCAATTCATGACAATCTTCATTCATATCTACTCCCAATATATGAACGATTGTGGACCATTTGAATAATTCGATTATTCCTAATAAACTCAATTATTCTGGAAGTCAAAACATGAAAAGTGAAACAATAGCTAAACAATTAACATAAGATAGTAACATTACTCATAAATAAAACTCCTTTATTTAATCATCAAATGTCAATTACATTTATCTATTACACGTTTCTAATACTATCTAATCTATGCTAATATCATCCTTCAGCCCAATACTCCTAGCATGCTGCAAGTGCTTAACCCTACTCAGTCCCTTCGTAAGCGGATCTGCTGGGTTATCTTCTGATGATATCCTCTTCACTACGAGTTGTCCTTCTTCTACACGATGTCTAATGAAGTGATATTTTCTGTCGATATGTCTTGATCTACCATGATCCCTCGGTTCCTTGGTTAAGGCAACCGCACCTTCGTTATCACAGAAAATCTCCATTGGCTCCTTTATGGCAGGTACAACTCCAAGATCACCGATGAAGTTCTTTAGCCATATTGCCTCCTTCGACGCTTCGCTCGCTGCAATGTACTCTGATTCGCACGTTGAATCAGCTACGGTTTCCTGCTTGGAACTCTTCCATGTCACTGCTCCTCCATTTAGGGTAAAGACCCAGCCCGACTGTGAACGGTAGTTGTCCCTGTCGGTCTGAAAACTGGCGTCACTATACCCTCGCACCTTCAAGTCATCACTCCCTCCGAGGACTAAGAACCATTCCTTCGTCCTCCGAAGGTACTTAAGGATATTCTTCACCGCAATCCAATGTGCTTTGCCAGGATTCCCTTGATATCTGCTAACCATGCTCAAAGCGAAGGCTACATCAGGGCGAGTACAAGTCATAGCGTACATGATTGAGCCAACTGCGGAAGCGTATGGTACTCGGCTCATTTCTGCTATCTCAGCTTCGGTACTCGGACTTTGAGTCTTACTCAATTTGGCATTACTTTGTATCGGCAGTTCTCCCTTCTTTGAGTTTTCCATACTAAAACGTTTTAGTACCTTCTCTAAGTAAGTATTCTGACTAAGTCCAATTAGTCTCTTACTTCTTTCTCTTACTATCCTTATTCCCAAAATGTAAGAAGCCTCTCCGAGGTCCTTCATAGCGAAGCACTTCCCGAGCCAGGACTTAACTTCCTGCAGAGTCGGGATGTCGTTTCCTATGAGTAATATGTCATCGACATATAGAACGAGGAAGCTTACTATACTCCCACTGGCTTTGACATATACACAAGACTCATCTTCGTTTCGTACAAATCCAAACTCTTTGACTTTCTCATCGAAGCAAAGATTCCATCTGCGAGACACTTGCTTAAGTCCATAAATGGACTTCTCAAGCTTACACACTCTATTCGGATGCTTCGGATCCACAAACCCCTCGGGCTGAGCCATGTAAACATCCTCAGCCAACTTTCCGTTAAGGAAGGCGGTCTTGACATCCATTTGCCAAATCTCATAATCATGAAATGCGGCAATAGCTAGCATCACTCTAATAGATTTAATCTTCGCAACTGGTGAGAAGGTCTCATCATAGTCAACTCCGGGAGTTTGAGTAAAGCCCTTCGCGACCAATCGCGCTTTATATGTGTGCACTTTTCCATCCACGTCAGTCTTCTTCTTGAAGATCCATTTGCACCCAACGGTCTTACGTCCGGGCACATAATCAACCAAATTCCAAACTTGGTTATCATATATGGATTGGATCTCGCTATCCATTGCCTCTTTCCATTTTGCAGACTCCGGGCCTGCCATGGCTTCCTTATAGCTATTAGGTTCATCAAGATTTATTAGTGTACCATCACTAATATACGTGTCCCCTTCGGTAGTAATATGAAAACCATAAAACTGGGGTAGAACTCTAACTCTATCGGAACGTCTAAGAGGTAAGGACTCGTCAATCGGTTCAACCGGAGTTTCCTCCTCAGGTTGAGTGCCAGCGGTAGAGGTTCCTTCATTTATCGATTCTTGAATCTCTTCAAGCTCGATTTGCCTCCCACTGTCTCCTTGGCTTATGAGTTCTCGCTCTCGGAAAACTCCTCTCCTCGCAACGAAGACCACATTGTCCTTCGGTCTATAGAAGAGATATCCAAAGGATGTCTGCGGGTAGCCGATGAAAATACATCGCTCACTTCGAGGTTCAAGCTTGTCGTGAGTATCTCGTCTTACGAAAGCCTCGCAACCCCAAACCTTGATATGTGCCAACGAGGGAGCTTTCCCTGTCCACATCTCGTGAGGTGTTTTGGCAACCTTCTTAGTAGGGACTCGGTTAAGGATATGGGCGGCAGTCTCTAAGGCATACCCCCAAAAAGAGATTGGTAGTGAAGCCCGACTCATCATAGAGCGAACCATATCTAATAAGGTTCGATTACGCCTTTCTGCCACACCATTCAACTGCGGTGTCCTAGGAGGCGTCAATTGCGAAACTATTCCACACTCCTTGAGATAATCGTGGAATTCAAGACTTAGGTACTCTCCTCCTCGATCGGATCGAAGCATCTTGATTTTCCTGCCCAATTGATTCTCCACTTCATTCTTGAACTCTTTGAACTTTTCAAAGGTGTCTGACTTTTGCTTGATCAAGTAGATATACCCATATCTACTATAGTCATCGGTAAAAGTCACATAGAAGCGGTTCCCATCCTTCGTGGTTGATCTAAACGGTCCACATACATCGGTATGTATTAGGTCCAATAGACCCTCGCCCCTTTCACAAGTACTTGTGAAGGGCGACTTAGTCATCTTTCCAAGCAAACAAGACTCGCATGTGTCATCTTCCCTAAGGTCGAATGACTCCAACACTCCATCCTTTTGGAGTTGGGCTATGCGTTTCTTGTTGACATGTCCAAGACGACAATGCCACAAGGATGCTTTATCCATACTAGTGGAAGAATCAATATTCAAAACATCATTTCCTAAGTTATCAACAATCATAACGGTTTCATATATTCCATTACATGGTATAGCTTCAAAGTAAAAGACACCATTTAGATAAGCCAAAATAGAACCATTCTCATTATTAAAAGAAAATCTAAATCCTTGTCTATATAAACCATGAAATGAAATGATGTTTCTTGCCATTTCTGGCGAATAGCAACAATTGTTCAAATCTAAAACTAAACTATTTCTAAGCACTAAGGAATACACTCCAATCTTGGTCACAGGCGACGATCTTCTGTTCCCCATGATTAGATTGATCCTTCCTTGCTCCACATCCCTACTTCTTCTTAGTCCCTGCACATTAGACCAAATGTGATAACCACAACCGGTATCAAGAACCCAAGAAATAGCATGATTAGAATCGTTAGATTTGATTGTATATATACCTGTGAAAGATGGCTTGATCTTTCCTTCTTTGATTGCTTGCAGGTAATCCGGGCAGCTTCTCTTCCAATGTCCTATCTTGTGGCAGTGGTGGCACTCTGCCTCCTTCGGGTTAGAGCAGGGCTTGGCGGGATCAACTTTGGTCCCACTAGAAGAGGCACCATCTCGGGCTTTCACCTTGCGATGGTTCTTCGATGAAGCTTTCCTCTTCTTTCCCTTCCCTTGTCCAATAGCCAAGACAGGAGCAGCGGGCGGATTGGGAGTAGGTGCAACAGACTTGTCTTTGAAGTTGCTCTCAGCAACCCTCAAGAGACCTTGGAGCTTGCTTAGGGTGACCTCTTCTTTGTTCATGTGGTAGGTCATCCTAAATTGATTGTACATCGGAGGCAAAGAGTGAAGCACCATGTCGATCGCCAAGTCCTCACCGAAGTCAACATTTAACTTGCGAAGGCGGTCGACATACCTTTGCATCTTTTGCAAGTGCACGGTAAGAGATTCTCCATGACCCATCTTCGCAGAAATCATGTTAGTGAAAATCTCATACCTCTCTTGTCTCGCGTTTTGGTGGTACCTCTCCAATAAGTCTTGGTGCATCTCGTACGGGTACATGTCCTCGTAGGACTTTTGGAATTCGGAGTTCATGGTGGCGATCATGATGCAATGTACCTTCGTTGCATCTCGCTCATGAGTTTCAAAGGCGGTGATTTCGGCTGGAGTAGCGATTTCGGTGTTGATTTTCTCGAGCTTCTCATCAAGGACATACTCTTTGTCCTCATAGCGAGCAATGGTGCGAATGTATCTTATCCATTCGCTAAAGTTCGTTCCATCAAAGGTGACCTTTTGGCAAAGGCTCATCAACGTGAAAGAACTAGCAGCAGCGTTGTTTGCGTTCGACATCTACAATTAGAGAAGGACAAAGATAGATTAGAATAAGAATCCCTAATTATCACCCAATAAGAAAATTAGGGCTAGGATCCAACAATAACATTTGCATACTAGAAAAGGGATGCCGTAATCTAACATGCAAATAAATTGAAGGTAAGTGAATGACGATTCACTAATTCTCCATCACAAAACTTAAACTATTAGTCCTAAGTGTTTTTGAGAATTCCTAGGTTCGGATGAGATTCATTGAAACTATTCAATGGCATGTTTAAATCTCGATATGCCCCTCGTGTTTGTGACTGGGATGCCGAGGATCACAAAGCGGGTGTGAATAACCATGCAAATTCACATGGTGCCTTCATTGTAACGATCACCTATTCGACGTGCCGGTAAACCACACACGCTCCATCGAACTATGATAAACAATGAATCACCCTTTGCCACCTTCGCTTAGAACCAATTAGTGTGCCGGTAAACCACACACGCTCCACTAACATCTTAGCAAGGTGCAAAGTGTAATTTCATGGGATTGCATCAATTCACTTTTCCTAAAGTAACTAGGATTGGGAAATTTTAAAAAATTATGTGTAGTTACTTTGTATTTCTTATTATACTTTTAATGAGAGGATGAGGTTGCCCTATCCTACCCGTTCGGCTAACGACCCTCCACCAATCAAGCAAGCGGTAGGTGTGAGTGTACACCCATTAAGCGCCATTTTATAGGCCGCAACCTTATACCCACCTTACAGATTGGCTTCGTGAATGAGGCCTACTAACGGTAAGACTAGCATTTAGTTATACATATATATATATATATATATATATATATATATATATATATTATACTAGTAATATCATATTAGTATAGGGTTGTATTTTAAACCTTTTAAAATCTAGGGTTTTGAAATTTAAGTTGTCTAAATTAAAACATTTAATCACAAATATAAATTTCAAAACTTGAGGGCAAGTTTTAAACATTTAAAACATGGAGGATCAAATAACAAATAATTCCAATTAACAATTAATATCCTAATTATCTATATTTGATTTATTCAAGATTTCTTTTAAGATAATTACCAAAATAATCAAAATAATTAATTAATTATCATATAAGGAAATTAAATATTTAATTAGTTGATAATTACCTTTAACTAGATCAAGATAACAGTTATATTTATCAGAAAAACGAATTAATATTGATCTAATTAGTTTATGGTAAGTTAAGATAAGATAAACACAAAGAAATCCCAAATCTGGCCATTCCTGACGCCTGGACTCGCCGAGTGCACAAAGGGACTCGCCGAGTCAGGCCTACTCGCCGAGTCCACTTTGAGACACGCCGAGTCCATGACTCAGAAACCTAAAAATCGAATTTTGCAGGTTTGTTTCAGTTAATCAAGCAACAATTTACAGAAAACCAAGCTAGGCTCTGATACCACTGATGGGTTTTAGCCATAAGAACTTTCCTATGTGCGCATGCAAAACCCTAATGCTCGGATCTAGGCTTTCTAATAAACATGCTTTGAATCCAAGACTTCTAATAACTAATTAGGCTAAATAACAACATTGAAATAGATCTAGAACCATACCTTTGAGTTCCTTGTTGATCTTGAGGTCTTGGAGCTTCTAGAGTCACAAATGTCACTCCTCTGATGGCTTACAAACACCAATAGCAAGGAGGATGATTTGGGAGAGAGGAGAGGGAGGGATTTCGACCAGAGGTTCCTTACTTTAGGTCAAGTGTTGAATTCCCTATGCCATGGGGTCTATTTATACTTGTAGACTCCTTAAGGGTTACAACCTAAACCCTAATTGGATAATCTTCTCTTAAGGCTATCCAAATCCATTCCATAGATAAGCATATGGACGATTTTAGCTATCCTAAAGCTCTTAGAATTCGTCCATACCATATCCAAATGGATTTATAGTCTAAAGCTTAACTATCAAACAATTGACAGTTTATACCCCTTTATTTAATTAATCTCTTTAAGTCACCAAATTAATTCTAATTAATTCTATGACTTATATTAATCAAATAACAAATATATTATTCATTATATTATTCACATAATATATTAATAATATTTACTCTCACTTAATAAATCATCCTATCAAGTTGCTATGGTGAAGGCAACCCAAAAGGACCATGCACAACCGGATCAAATACTTGCCTAATATAGTTGCAGCCTTAGACACTATTCCAACAATATCTTCCCATTTCCAAACGGGAATGTCTAATGGCTGAAACTTGTCGTGAGATCGCTGATGCTCGACCTTGACTTTCCTACAAGTCAGACACCTCTCCACATACCAGGCTACATCTCGCTTCATGCATGGCCACCAATAATTGAGTCGGAGATCCCTATATAAATTTGTTGCTTTGGGATTAATAGAGAAACTCAACTTGTGCGCCTCTTCCATCAAAACCTAGTGCACACCTCCTCAATTCGGAACCCACACCCTCTGATGAAAGGTCAATAACCCCCGACTATCATAATCGAAGGAAGCCACTGACCCACTATGCGCTCTCTCTTTCGGTGCTCTTCCTTCATAGCCTCAACTTGAGCTTCTCAGATCTGCTCTAAAAGTGGAGTAATCACCGTCATCCTCAAACAAATATCCCTGACCAGATCCGCGACCGCCTTACGGCTGAGAGCATCGGCCACCACATTGTCATTCCCCGAGTGATAAAAGGATCTCACAGTCATAATCCTTCACCACATCCAACCATCTATGTTGTCTCATGTTTAGATTTGGTTGATCCATCAAATATCAGACTTTTGTGATCCGTGTGGATAGTACAACGGACCCCATAGAGGTAATGGCGCCAAATATAAAGGGTAAACACCATAGCCCCCAAATGCGAATCATGCATAAGATAATTCGCCTCATGAGGCTTCATCTGCCTTAAAGTGTAAACGATAAAATGACCCCACTGCATCAACACTGGTCCCAAACATGTGATCGACACATCAAAATATACCACGAAATCCTCAATACTCTCCGGCAGGGTCAAAATTAGAGCCTCACATAACCGCTGTCTCATAGCTTTAAATGTTGCCTACTGCTCTGGCCCCCTATGATATGTGACAGTCTTTTTCGTCAACCTATTTAGAGGAACCGCTATCTTGGAGAAATCCTGAATGAATCTCCGATAGTAACCTGCCAATCCAAGGAAACTCCGGATCTCAGATGGAGACCTCAAAACCTCCCACCTCATCACTGCCTCGACATTGGACGGATCGACCAAAATACTGTTCTGGTTGACAAGATGCCCCAAAAATTGCACCTTGCGCAACCAAAACTCACACTTGGAGAAATTCTCATACACTCTCTCCCTCCTTAGAGCCTCCAATAACTCCCTTAGATGCTCCTCATGCAGCTCCTTGGTCTTTGAATAGACCAATATGTCATTAATACACGCAATCACAGACCGATGCAACATGGGTCTGTATATGCGATTCATGAGATCCATAACTACTGCTGGAGCATTGGTGAGCCCGAAAGGCATCACCACGAACTCGTAATGACCATAAGGATGGAAGGCCGTCTTCTGTGTATCCTCCTCTCTGACCCTCATCTGATGATAACCCGAACACATATCAATCTTAGAAAACCACGATGCACCCTGAAGCTGGTCAAATAAATCGTCAATCCTCAAGAGTGGATAACGGTTCCTCACTGTCAGCTTATTCAACTCTTGATAGTCAATACACTTCCGATGTGACCCATCATTCTTCTTCACAAACAAGATCGACACTCCCCATGGCGAACTACTCAGCCGGATAGAATGCTAAGAGAGATGCCTTTGTATCGGTATTGTATAAGCTCGTAGATTTACATGCTAGTTCTGATTAGCCAGTGATAGGTTGGCCTGATATGTGATGCCTGGTAGCCTAGGAAGCATGGGATGCTGGATTGGGTATGATTTGAATGCGTAAGGAAATCAGTAGCAGGAGTGGGAGCTCCTAGTATGTGTTGTAGTATGTGAGATTGGATGCTTGTGATTATTCTATGGATTAAAGTGTCGTTGCACGAATGGTGCTTACTTTGTGCTTTGTGGAACTCATAAGTGATATGAGTTAGCTATTGAGTGAATATGTCTAGTCACATGTGGCAAGGGTTAGATAATCTCAGAGTGACAAATTTAACCCTATTGCGTAACTCTCGTTTGAGTCTAACCGTTGTAGGGATGAGTCTGTTACTCAAAGGATTATCTAAGCTTTGTTGCATGTGATTGTGTTCATAAGGTAGCTAACTGACATCATGAGGAGTTCTTCAATAGCTGATGATAGGGAGAGGTCGGGAACTTAGGAGAGCCTAGGGATTGATTCAGTGGGATTTGTTGCGCTGTTTAGTGGGTGTAGGTGTATGGGTTTTAGAAGGTGACTTAGAGGATTTTAGAGGATTCTTGAGGAAAGTATGGATAGGTATGGAAAGTAGTATTGGGCCCATACTACTAGAAGCATAGGATCCATACACGAATCAGAAAGAGTCTTGGAAAATCTAAGAAGTCTGTGGGATGAAGATTCTTGGGTATAATTAGATCTTTTGCATGTCATTTCAGTATGGTGATGAGCACTCAGGACTGAGATTCATATTTTGGTTCCGACTCTGGATCAGGTACCGAGCCGACCAATGCGCGGTCATGGGAGTTCATCTCATCAGAGATTACTCACAGTGTTATGGAATGGACCTCAGTGGTCTTTGGTTCAACCAAGGGATGGGTTTTGGAGCTCTTTGATGGTCATCTCAGGGCCTTTCAAGTTGTTATTGTGGTAGGGTAGTTGGGGGCTCATATGGAGCCCAAGGCTTGTGGATCCCTAGAAACCTTCAGGAAGGAGGATCCTATTGTTAGTTCTTGCCATTTGGGATTGGAAGTGAGTTTTGCACCATGAACTCAGGATAGTCGGGGTAATTCAGGAGGAGGAGGTCAAGATTTCCTTTAGATGCTTTTGCGGGTATGACATCTTCTATTTTCTTCTGGGTTGTTATCAGGAAATTGTATTGCGTTGGATTTTGCTTGGGTACGGGTAAGTTATATTTCGGGTTGGTTCTCTGCTATTTTATGGGTTATTGTCGATTGTTATATGCCATTTTGCATGCCGAGAGTCTTCGATGAATCTTCAGAGGGTCGTATCTTGATTGAGTGGGTTTCAACGTGTTCAGTGGTGGATCTGGGTCTTGGTCGAGATCAATTCAAGGGTGTTGCTTGGAAGATCTTTGGTTAGAGTTTAGTGGTTGTATCATCTGTTCTGGTATGATTGGCGGTTGTCTATGGAAGAACTTTTGGGTTCAAACCTGTAACAACCCAAAGTTGTTCATCGCTGAAAACCCATTCTACATGTATAACTCGCCGTATGTCAATTCGTTCCGATGTCGTTTTTGGGTTAAATTAATTATACTTATATGTTTAATTGATGCTAATGAGTGTTCAAACCTGTTAGGAACTCACGAAATTAACCCAAATTGTATAATTTAGAAATTTTAGAAACGTCCCCGTCGAGTTACGGAAACTTAATCGGGTGCGACCAAAAGCCCCGTTTAATGCAGGTATCGGGTAGAATTCCACCATGTCCAAGTTTTAGGACCTATTTAAACGTGTTTAAACATTCATTTGAAGCTTTTGCTTCCTCTCTCTACTCTCTCTCTAACCTCTCTCCTAAATCCAAGTTTAAGGGTCCAAATCTCAAGTTTAAGGCTTCTAATCACCAAGGTACCTTCCCTAGCTTGTTATGTAACCTCTTTAGCCTTCAAATTCGAGTTTAAACCATGGATTAGGGCCATTATCATGGGTTTACGGCCCTAGAACTATCCTATGTCGTAAACTCATTTAAAGGGGGGTTTTTGAGGAACAAAACCCTTCCAAACCACAACTAGATTTTAGATATGGCTAAATGACTTCATGGATTGGACTTAGAACATTTTAGACATGGATTTTGAGGGATTTGAAAGAGTTTATGGCCCAGGTAGGTGCCTAGGCCGTAAACACTAAATTAAAAGGGTTTTTAGCCCTTAAACCCTTCCTAGACTCAAACAAGGCTTAGATATGAATTTTAGAATAATGGTATTGGCCTTAGAACATCACAAACATAATTTTTGAGGAGTAAATGGGAGTTTACGGCCAAGGCACATGCTTAGGCCGTAAACCCCTCAAAAATGGAGAGTAAACCCCTTTTAACATGTCCAAATGCCTTGAAACTCAACCAATAGCCTTGTGGTAAATCCTAGGACCATCTAAAAATAGTTTGGGGGTCTTAAACATATCAAAATGAAACATATAAGAGTTTATGGCCATAGCTCATACCCTTAGGCCGTAAACTCCCAAATATGTGTCAAATGATGCCCTAAAATCACCCCAAGGCTTGGAAAAATTGCTAGAATCACATGTGATTGTTCCTTGTGCCCCAAAATAATTATTCTAGACCATGGGAGAGTTTACGACCATAAACTCCAAGTTTACAGCCGTGAACTCCCTTAAACATGGTTTAAGTCCCATAATTTTATTCCAAGGCATTTTAGAAGTCCATTCCAATATTCCCCAAGTCCAATCAAGCCATTAAACACTCAAAATCGCACCAACATGATTTCACGGCCGTAAACTCATGTATGTATGTGTTTTATGGTTGTAAACTCTCTAAAATGTTTACTCTTGGGGAGTAAACTCAAATCCCAAGTCCTTAGTACCATTACACGTCCGTAGATGTCACGCGGGTCACTCCAAACACTCGTTTTGAGGTGTTTAATCTCATTGGAGTATAATGTTCCATATAATTAGTGATTGTAAATCTAATTAGATATATATGGACATTATTTCATTTTACATAGAGACATCGCGAGTAATCAGGCCCCGAACCGACGTTTAGTGTCCAAAATCGTCACATTTCCGCGTCCGGTGAGTTCATACCCCTACCATTTTTAAATGGTTTTCAACGTTTTCAGGGGGGGAATACAAGCAAAAGTACAAGAAATATTGTACTTAAATGTATTTTCATTTCAAATGTTTTATTTCATGTATGATTTTAATAATGAAAATTGTGATAACTAATGGTTCGAATTGCAGGTTAAACGGTTAGACTAAACATAGATTTCTTTTAAAAGTGTTATAATTATATTCTCTTTGAATAAGAAATCATACTAATCATAACTAAGATTAATACTAAACGAATGCGAATACGAATATAACAAATAGGATAGAACGAATACGAATATAACTATTAGGTTAGTACGAATACGAATGCGAATACGAATATAACTAATAGGATAGAACGATTACGAATATAACTATTAGTTTAGTACGAATACAAATGCGAATATGAATATAACTAATAGGATAGAACGAATACGAATATAACTAATAGGATAGAACGAATACGAATACGAATCTAACAAATAGCATAGTACGAATACGAATAGAAATAGGATTACGAATGCGAATTAACGCCTTTGGATGACACCAAGACTTCGAATATACAGCTAGTGTACCTCTTGAGTGTCACCAGAGTTTCAAATTAAATACGAAAATACGCCTCTGGACCTCTTCTGAGTTTTGAATATATCCGCCTCAAAATGTCGACAGAGCTTCGATTATACAACTAATGTACTCTTTTGGAACTCAACAGAACTTCAAAAATATTGTAATGTACGCTTCTGTGTGATTCCAAATATTCGAAAATACAACTAAGTTAGTAGATAATAGTCATTCGAATGTAGAATATCTAAGGGTTTAGAATACTTAACTAATACTATACACATGGTAATTACTAGTACTTCGAAATCAATCCTAAGAACCAACCAGTAATGAACTTAGATACAAATAGGCAACTCAACACATAGGAAAATATGGGATTTTCCTGGGATAACATAACAACCAGTAACGAACTTAGATACAAATAGGCAACTCAACATATAGGAAAATATGGGATTTTCCTGGGTAGCACATCAACTCATAAACGGATAAAGTAACAAAGGAATAACTAAAACTATAAGGAAAATATGGGATTTTCCTGGAATGACATAACCAACCGTTTTTGAAATTGTAACAAAGGAAACTCGATCTTTTCAAAACTAAACCGCTTATGAACTCACCAGCTTTATGCTGATTTTTAAACCGCTTGTATTCTCAGGTCAGCGTTAGACAGGTACACCACCACCCTTTGGAGAAGACGGAGTGTCCCGAAGACTCCTCTTTACTTTTGTTCATATCATATATGTATAAAACACTTGTATAACTTTTCTTTCAAACAGATGTAAACATTATTATGTAATGTAATGTTTTGTGTTTACTGTTTTACTATGTGCATTGGATTTGATACTCAACATGGAGTCAACCCGGAAATGTTTCCGCCTTCGGTTTTCGGGGTGTGACAAAACCCTACCATTGCTTGGGGAGGAGCGGTAGCAGGAAGATGGTGATGTCAGATGCATGAGTTGTTCGTCATTGGAATTGCCAAGGGAATTTTATATTCGCATGGGTTGTAGTCGGTTAGAATTCAATGAGTTTTGTTGAGAATGGAAGTTTGGGTGAAGATTCGTCCGTTTAGGGCAAGGGTTATGATTTTCTTTATCGCCAGCATAAGAACTCAACAATTGGTTTGGTATCATGGGAGGTAATGTGGAATATCAGACTAGTTAAGATTTCAAGAGCATTCTTCAGGATTTCAAAAGTCGGGCGATCATTGGATTTGGCTAGTAATGGAACGCTAGTAGTGCTAGCACATGTCATAGGCGGTTCATGCTATATGAGGTTGTCGGGTTGAGAATCCATCAACATTTAAGAGATGGGAGAGCTTCGTCGAATTTAGAGACGTTTAGATTGTCGATTCATGCTATTGTTGGGTTTTTGTATACTACAACATCCTATGGTGCACATACAACCCTAAATAACTTGGATTTATATTTTCTCTATTATACATGCAAATACGAAGTTTCTAAGATATTACCCTATACTAGCATACAAATATCATATACTTGGGTAATAAAATAGATAGAATACATACCTTTTTTGATGTAACTTGTCTTCTTGAAGCTTGAGTGCCTAGTGCCCCAAGTGTGACACCTCAAATGGTTCACAAAACACCATGAACACTTGTAATAACCTTGAGAATAAGGATACTTTGGTTTTCTCTAGTGAAATCGGCCTTGCCCTTTCGTGTACACACTAGTGCCAATTTCACCAACCAAGGACATCTTTATATAGTGTGGAGATTAGGGTTAAACCCTAATACCCATGACCTTTCATTTCATATGATCCATGGGTTAAACAGTCCATGGACTATCCATGAAAGCTTAGCGCAACCTAAATGAACTTGGCCCATCACACACATATATCTTAGAGTCCATATTTAATTAGTTCCTTTTGATCACTTAATTAATTATAAATTAATTCTTGATCAATACTAATTAAATAATATGATTATATATTAATATATTAGAGCTTATAATATATTAATATAAATCACTAGTATCCTTTTTCCTCATCTTGTCTATCCAATTGTCCCGATGCCATGCAACCCAAATGGACCATGCCGGGCGGGTCAAGTCTTACTAATTATAGTTATGGACTTAGACATTAATCCAATAGTCTCCCACTTGGATAAGTCTAAAAATATTATTGAGTATGACTTCAAACCCCGACTAGCAATTGTAGCTCTCAAAAGCTTCTGTCGAACTCTGACCTTGTCGATGAACTCTGACCTTTGTCAATGACTTTTCCATTAGATAAGGGATAATATATTCCTCCATTCTAGATATCATATGGACTGAGACATGGATTATACATCATTCTCTCTGTCCATTTGTTGTTTCCCGATTTCCGATTGATGATGACTGACTGATTGAACAAATCAAATCAGTCGTGGCTTGGCCAAGCACTCACGTGTGTCACCACTAAATCATCGAGGGGCCCACAAATATCGCTTTTATCCCGAAGGTAAAAGGAATGGATAAACGTCGACTCATATGGCTTGTTCTACTACTTGTTGAATCATACACAAAGGCACGTTTTATAACATCGAGTTACCAAATGCGTTTTCGTGCAATCAATGTACAACCAACTCATAGTAACAACTTATATCTCTAGGTTTGAAGAATATAAGATATTATCGTCTGATGATCACTCATGATAAAATCCATGAAGTGATTCAAATGAGCGCAGGTTGAATCCAGTACTTAGAACTTATGAGCACTCATGAGTGTTGTAGCACAACTTTGTCCACCAACTTGGACCTTTACAAGCCAACACATGACAGTATTGATTCATATCTACTTCCAACATATGACCGATTGTGGATGGTTTTGAATAACTTAGTCATTCCGGAAGAATAACCTAGTTATTATGGAAGTCAAAACATGCAAAGTGAAATACAAGAATAAATGAATCTAATATGGTATCAAAACCTATGAATATAAATAGAACACTTTCTATTTATCACCATACTGATTACTCATTATTCATTGTTTCGGTTTTATCAACTTTATACTTGAATTAAAACACTAGGTGTCCCATGCTCCAAGCATGTACACTATGTTTTCTAAACAATAGCTTTGCCATACACCAAGTATGCACTCTATGTTTGTCTATGATCCTTACTTTTGTGAAATAAACCAATTGACCAAACTTTCAATGATTCTAATTTCACACTCCCAAATCAAAATCTGTTAGATTTTAAACTTAAATGCACTACCCTCTTGCAATGAATGAGTACAAAGTCACAAAGACTTGTAAACAACCATTACATGGTATTCCAATGAAGACCTACTCCATGGACACAAAGCCTTATGTTCAAAGTATGCATTGCTTTGAACATGATTTTGGCACTAAGTTTTTTCTAATCTTACACAGATTGCTTCTATCTATGGAGACAACTCTATATTCCCATTTTGACTACCACTTCTGAACAAGAGTTGCCTCTTTTCAGACTATGTCAATATGGTCCTTCCAATATTAACAGTATACTTCCAACTGTCCTTGAGCAACAAGTTTTTGGTAAACCTTAGATTATCCTCGACAATTGCTTAATCACTTTAGTCATATCCAATTCTAGACATTTTCCTCCTTAATGCCCCAAGGCATTTGGAAAATTCAGAAAGGATAACTATTATAGCACATGTAATCGATCTTGTACCCAAAGTAAATGGGACACGGTTCATGATGTTTCACATAAATACATGGTTCTAGACCAGTCTTTTTCGATAATAATTTTTTGTTTGCCATATTCTCAAAATTTGACTATGAAAAGGGATGCCGTAATCATAATCGAATTTTGAGAACGCAAATATATAGAATTTTCTTAAGTTGAACCAAACCAACATAAAATTCATATAAATATATATTCTTGACTAAGATGATTAAAATCTCAATCTAAGCCTTTCAGAATTGAAATGAAGTATAATTTCCTCTCCCTTAATTATAGCAAAACAACCTTTTCAACCCCTACAACCTTACGAATTGAAACTTTTGTTTTCTATAACTAACATTGCTAACTTGCAATACTTATCATAATTATCATGCTCCCACTAACATGATGATTATTAGCATAACACTTATGCTCCCACTAGCTTTGACATGTATCCAGAAAACAACTGGACTTCTAGAGGTCAATACTAGATTGCTTTGATAAGACTTTATCAAAATCATACACCTTATCTTAGATAGCTCATAGGTGTGTCTAAACAATTTCAGAACTATGAAAAGGGATGCCGTAATCATAGTCTCAATTGTTTAGACCTTTGTTATCTGCTTCAAATCTACTTGGTGGAAGTGTTTCCTCTCCATCATTTTCATGAATCGGAGAGAAACCTTATGACTCTTAGATTTTATGGTATATGTGTTCCTTTCCATGTGAATTTTTGTCAAAACCATAATCACAAGACAAGATTAGTGACAATTCCAAATTCATATGGACTAAACTTGTGCAATCTTAAATTCTTGCCACCTGACAGCTCAAGGGCATGCCATTGCTTCCTAGTTGATATGCAACCAATTGAGAACTCTAAGAACTCATATGCAAAGCCAACTTTAACTGGAATGGGCACATAAATAGAAATATGTCAACTACAGGTTTTTTTACTCTTGATTAGATCTTGAAATTCTTTTTAGGATCTTTAAGACTCCCACTGTCCTCTTGACATATAAGACTATCTTGCCAAATATTCAAGAGATAGTGCAAATTCTTTATCAAGACAAACACTTCACACAATTGGCCTAAGTTGGTCTTTGTTTTATCCAAAACGTCACAACTTACCAATTTTAAATGTACAAGAGTAGGACACTCTTACTCTTACATTTGACAAGTGTTTTAAACCTTTCTTTAAGATATGTCACTCAACTTATAGTCTTGGAGTATGACTCTAAGATTTGTTTTGGAACAAAGTATGACTCATCTTCTTGATTTGACTACTTCAACAATTCATAACTCATCTTCTTAGGTATCAGAATACACTTAGAGGATGAATTATGATAAGGTCTCTTAATCATTAAGATGATCATATAACATGATACTAAAGTACTCTCCCATCTTTTTTTGATTTGAGAAAATTTTATCCTTCTGCCTAATTTGATTCTTCTCATTCGTTCTGCCATACATCGAAAATTTTCCAATGTATCAGAATTACACTTAAGCCTGTAAGTATAACCATATTTACTAAACTTTACTAAATCATGACGAATAGTCTTAACGATTATTTGTGGTGGGCTTAATCAGTGCACAAGAATGTGTACTCGATCCGTTAGTCCTTTACTTGACTCACACATCCATTTGAACAAGTAATTAGTCTTAATTTTCCAATGCTTGAAAGTTCTCATTCATCATACTATACAACTTGCATGATTCCAAGTTTCGGTCCAATTGAAACTTGGGTGATGAGAAACTTTCCTTATTTGGTAAATTTAGACACTACCACAAATGAAAGAATCAAAACCATTTTCCTATATTACTAGCAATGTAATCATATAAACAACATTTTTATTCACAAATGCCATTGTAAGGATACTTAAAATAAATAAAATCAAAATTTTCCTTTTATTTTAAAAACTTTGCGGAAAAGCTTATCTTTACAATCCATATGAAAACCGTGTTGTTATATATTCCTAAGAAATGTGTCATAACTCCTAAGTAACAACTTCAAAATTCTGATGCGATCGAAGTCCATCTTCGCGATCAAAAGCAACATATACTTCCTTTAATCTTTCTCTCTTTTCTTTGATTCTTATAACATCACCATGTGACTCAGTCACATTATGTAAGAAGAATCTCCAAATAGGAGCTTAACAGAGTTAGACAATGGACTTTAGTTGAAGTAGAGTCAAACTTATTGACTTTAACATCCTTAGGTAAATTTGGCAGCTTCGCAAACAGTGCCCCTTCCTTTGGAAATTTTAACAAATGGACCCTTTGGTAATGGTACATGGGACTATCATAGACTTAGCTTTTCCCTTTACCATTTGGTCAACTAAGTTGACTATGGCCGATCTCTTTCCATTGGGAAGAGAATGCTTTTTATGGATTTCCAGTGTCACCATTGTTAATGTCCATAAAGTTTTGGGAAGTCAATCTTCTAATAAAATTTGCTTTACTAGACTTCCAAATCATTGTTGATTCAACAGTACCAAGCAAATATATAAGATCATTAAGGGTCTTGTCATAGTCTGTTTCATAGGAGTCCCAAAGGAACTCACTATGTGACTTAGAAAGTGATTAAACCACCAACTTTCTCAAGACTTTGACACCCAACTCTCCCGGCTTGTCAATATGTGACTTCATCTCTAAGATGTGATCACACCTAGACCTTGCCTTGCCAATAGGGCTTGAGTGACCTTGAACTTGTGGGTTAGGGAGAATAATTGGAGTAGGTGGAGGAATGTTATGGATGATGATGGTATTGACCCTAAATATGGTAAGGTGTATCGCAGGAAGAATAAAGAGGCATCCAGAATTTAGAATAGTTAAATAAGTTAAGATAATTATTTACTTTTTGGTGCGGGAGTTATTTAAGCTTAGGATTGAGTTTTTTAGTTTCCATGTTTAAAGTATTTTCTATCCCTATTTAAAGGGTGATTCTGGATGAAATAAAGGAACGCTTGAAATTAATTATTTTAAATCTCTTAGAATAGTTTAACCTAATATCCTCTCCAGGGGGATTAGGTCTTATTAGTATTCACGGTTGGAGGAAGCACAACAACAGGACCTGTCATGAGATCAAAATCCCAGGGCATATCAAGTTTGGTATCAGAGCCGCTCGTGATGTCGACACAACAGGAAGAGATGCTGAAGAAATTAGAAGCGTTCATGATCCAACAAACACAAAGCAACAATGATTTGAAGACAAGCACCAATGATTTAAAGGCGGCTATGACAACCTTGCAGACTAAGCAAGCAACAATGGAAGAGGGATTGCAAAACCTAACCCAAAACAAATATAGCAAACAAGAAGAAGACAATGAAAGCGTAGAAAAGATGTTCGAGTAAGAGAAATTCGATGACCCATCGGAACAGGTGCGTGGCAGGGGACGTGGAGCCACCTTTGGTGTCAATCCAAACAATAAGTTTTCGTACCTAGGAGGCTGGGCTAGAAGAGGTAGGGGTTTGACCCAAGAAGGAGCAGGAAGAGGATCGAGCAAGGTTTGTGATTCATGGCGGACAGGCGAATCCCAGCCTTTCAAACACAATTGGGACTCCCTCAAACTGGAAGGGTCAAACAGAAGGGATCATGGGGCATCAAAAGACTGGGAAGAGATAGAAGATACGAGATATCGTGGGGAAAGGGTACCGAGATTCGCTAAGATGGAGTTTCCCACATACGATGGGAGGGGTAATCGAATCGAATGGCTGCAAAGATGTGAAGACTTCTTCGAAGAACAACAAACCCCGACTGAAGCTTGGGTTAGGCAGGCCACCTTTTCATTACAAGGACGAGCTAGTGGGTGGTACCATAACCTACGAAGAATGAAGAACCGCTTGAATTGGTTCGAGTTTTCAGAAGAGTGCAAAATCAGATTTGGACCTCCGATGAGCATGAACCTGTTGGAATAATGTCTAAGGCTGCAACTATATTAGGCAAGTATTTGACCCGGTTGTGCATGGTCCTTTTGGGTTGCCTTCACCATAGCAACTTGACAGGATGATTTATTATGAGAGAAGAAATATTATTAATATATTATGAGAATAATATAAAGAATAATAATATTATTATTTGATTAATATAAGTCATAAATTAATTAGGAATTAATTTGGTGACTTAAAGAGATTAATTGAATAAAGGGGCATAAACTGTCAATTGTATGATAGTTGGACTTTGGGCTATAAATCCCTTAAGGATAAGGGGGGACGATTTCTAAGGCTTAGGATAGGCTTAGAATTCGTCTAAGGGCTTATCTATTAGGGTATTGGATTGCTTAGGGCCTACGTTATCCAATTAGGGTTTAAGGGTGAAACCCTAGGAGCCTTACAAGTATAAAAGGACCCCAAGGGTTATGGAAATCGACACTTGTGCTTTAGAAAGAAACCCTGGCCGAATTTCACTTCCCTCTTCTCTCTCTCAAATCATCCTCTTGCTAGTTGGTGTTTGTAAGCCATTAGAGGAGTGACAATTGTGACTCTAAAGCTCCAAGGACAAGAAGATCAAGCAAGTGATTCAAGGTAAACTTCTAATTCTGATTTCTTATTGTCATTATGCTCTATTAGTCATTAGAAGTCTTGGATTCAATGCATGTTTAATTAGAGAAACCTAGATCCAAGCATTAGGGTTTGCATGTGTACATAGGAATGTTCATATGGCCAAAACCCATCAGTGGTATCAGAGCCTAGATTGGTTTCTATTGAATTGATGCATTGTTTGCTTGTTTGATGCTTGTTAAATTCGAATTGTATGTTTCTGTCTGATGAACTCAGCGAGTCCCATAGTGGAGTCGGCAAGTAGGCTCGCCTCGGCGAGTCCATTGGGGTACTCGGCGAGTCCAAGCGTCAGAAAGAGAAAATGTCGGGATTTCTTGCTGTTTATCTTTGAGATACTTGCCTTTATCATATTAGATCAATATAAATCCGATTTTATGATATATATGAGTATATTCTTGATCTAATTAAAGATATTTATCAATTAATAAAATATTTGTTTCCTTATGTGATAATTAATTAATTATTTTGATTAAATTGGTAAATTGTTTTGCAAGAAATCATTAAATAAATCAAATATGGATAATTATGTGATTAAATGTTAATTTGGATTATTTGTTATTTGATCCTTCATGTTTTGAAAAGCTTAAAACTTGCCCTCAAGTTTTGAAATTTATGTTTTGTGATTAAAAGTTTAATTTAGACAATTTAAATTTCAAACCCTAGAATTTTACAAGTTTAAAATTCAACCCTATACTAATATAATATTACAAGATTAATATATATATATATATATATATATATGTATAATTAAAATGCTAGTCTTACCATTAGTAGGCCTCATTCACGAAGCCGGTCTATAAGGTGGGTATAAGGTTGCTGCCTATAAAATGACGCTTAATGGGTGTACACTCACACCCACTGCTTGCTTGATCGGTGAAGGGTCGTTAGCCGAACGGGTAGGATAGGGCAAACTCATCTCTTCATTAAAAGAATAATATGAAATACAAAGTAACTACATGTTTTTCAAAATTCCCAATCCTAGTTACTTTAGGAAAAGTGAATGATGCAATCCCATGAAATTACACTTTTCACCCTTGCTAAGAAGTTAGTGGAGAGTGTGTGGTTTACCGGCACACTAATTGGTTCTAAGCAAAGGTGGCAAAGGGTGATTCATTGTTTATCATAGTTCGATGGAGTGTGTGTGGTTTACCGGCACATCGAATAGGTCATTGTTACAATGAAGGTACCATGTGAATTTGCATGGTAATTCACACCCACTTTGTGATCCTCGGTATCCCAGTCACAAACGAGAGGGGCATATCGAGATTTAAACATGCCATTGAAAAGTTTCAATGAATCTCATCCAAACCTAGGAATTCTCAGTACATTTAGAACTTAAAGTTATGTATTCATGGTGGAGAATTAGTGAATCGTCATTCACTTACCTTCAAATTGTTTGCATGTTGGATTACGACATCCCTTTTCTAATGTGTAAATATTATTGTTGGATCCTAGCCCTAATTTTTCTTATTGGGTGATAATTAGGGATTCAAATTCTAATCTATCTTTGTCTTTTCTATTTGTAGATGTCGAACGCGAACAACGCTGCTGCTAGTTCATTCACATTGATGAGCCTTTGCCAAAAGGTGACTTTCGATGGGACGAACTTTAGCGAATGGATAAGATACATTCGCACAATTGCTCGCTATGAGGACAAGGAGTATGTCCTCGATGAGAAGCTCGAGAAAATCAACCCATAAATCGCTACTCCGGCTGAAATGACTGTTTTTTGAGACTCATGAACGTGATGCAACGAAGGTACATTGCATCATGATAGCCAAAATGAACGCCGAATTCCAAAAGTCCTATGAGGACATATATCCGTACGAAATGCACCAAGACTTGTTGGAGAGATACCACCAAAACGCGAGGCAAGAGCGTTATGAGATTTTCACTAACATGATTTACGCCAAAATGGGTCATGGAGAATCTCTTACCGTGCACCTACAAAAGATGCAAAAGTATGTCGACCACCTTCGCAAGTTGAATGTTGACTTTGGGGAAGACTTGGCGATCGACATGGTGCTTCACTCTTTGCCTCCGTGTTACAATCAATTTAGGATAACCTACCACATGAACAAAGAAGAGGTCACCCTAAGTAAGCTCCAAGGTCTCCTTAGGGTTGCTGAAAGCAACCTCAAGGACAAGTCGGTTGCACCCACTCCCAATCCACCCGTTGCTCCTGTTTTGGCCATTGGGCAAGGAAGAGGCCAGAAGAGGAAGGCTCCGTCTAAGAGCCACCGCAAGGGAAAGTCCCAAGATGGTTCCTCTTCTAGTGGGACCAAAGTTGATCCCGCTAAGCCTAACCCTAACCCAAAGGAGGCAGAGTGCCATCATTTCCATAAAATAAGGCATTGGAAGAGAAGCTGCCCAGACTACCTGCAAGCCATAAGGGAAGGAAAGATCAAGCCGTCTTTCGCAGGTATATACACAATCAAATCTAACAATTCATCTCATGCTATTTCTTGGGTCGTTGATACCGGTTGTGGTTACCATATTTGTTCTGAATTGCAGGGACTAAGAAGAAATAGGGATGTGGAGCATGGAAGAATAAATCTAATCACGGGGAACAGAAGATCGTCGCCTGTGACCAAGATTGGAGTGTATTCTTTAGTTCTTAGGAATGGTTTATGTTTAGATTTGAACAATTGTTGCTATTCGCCAGAAATGGCAAGAAACATCATTTCATTTCATGGTTTGTTTAGACAAGGTTTTAGATTTTCTTTTAATAATGAGAATGGTTCTATTCTTGCTTATCTAAATGGTGTCTTATATTTTGAAGCAATACCGTGTAATGGAATTTATGAAACTGTTATGATTGTAGATAACTTAGGAAATGATGTTTTATGCATGGATTCTTCCAATGGTATGGATAGAGCATCCTTGTGGCATTGTCGTCTTGGACATGTCAACAAGAAGCACATAGGTCAACTCCAAAAGGATGGAATGTTGGAGTCATTCGACCTTAGGGAAGATGACACATGCGAGTGGAGAATCAATTGGGCAGGAAAATCAAGATGCTTCGATCCGATCGAGGAGGAGAGTACTTAAGTCTTGAATTCCACGACTATCTCAAGGAGTGTGGAATAGTTTCACAATTGACGCCACCTAGGACACAGTTGAATGGTGTGGCAGAAAGGCGTAATCGAACCTTGTTGGACATGGTTCGCTCTATGATGAGTCGTGCTTCACTACCTATCTCTTTTTGGGGGTATGCCTTAGAGACTGCCGCCCATATCCTTAACTGAGTCCCTACTAAGTGATGGGTTTTAAGCATTCTAACACTTCCTAAGTGTACATGCAACCCTAATAACCTTGGATCTATGTTTGTCTAATTATCATGCAAAGTTGAATTTCCAAGGTTATATTCCTATCTAGCATACATGGGGAACAATTTTAACTTGAATGAAAGATAGAATAACTTACCTTGTTGTTGCTTATGTTCCTTGAAACCTTGTGAGCCTAGCACCCCAAGTGTGATGCCTCAAATGCTTCACACAACACCAAATGCTCTTGGAAAGACTTTTGAGAGAATACACACTTCTTAAAATCGGCCAAGCCCTCTAGTTTCTTATGTGTAATCGATTTTGGTGGAGAATGGGACTCTTATATAGTGTTGACACATCTAGGGTTACACCATGTAAACCCTAATGTGTCATGGCTCTTCATTTCCATGACCCATGGGTTTGTAACTCCCATGGAGCATCCATGGAGCATCTTATGGGTGGAACCCAACTTGATAATCCATGGAGCCTCTTAGCCCACTATACAAGATATGAATGATTTACATAATCAACCCATATATTTAATTAGTTATCCTTTGATCACTTAATTAATTCTAAATTAATTCTTGATCAAACTAATCAAATAATATTATTAATATCTAGAACTTATAATATATTAATAATATCCAAGTGTTATTACTCTTATTTAGTCTATCCAATTGCATGGTGCCATGCAACCCAAATGGACCATGCCGGGTCGGGTCAAGTACTGACCCGAAATAGTTATGGACTTAGACACCTTATCCAACAGTCTCCTACTTGGATAAGTCTAATAACTATATCTCCAGTACTTCAGGAACCGACCGGCAATCGTAGCTCTTTCAAGGTCTCTCGGAACTGAGAAGATGATGGTACGCCATTTAAGATAAGGGATCATATAATCCTCCGTTCTAGATATCAGCCGGACAAATACATGGAACAATGTCTTACTTATTGTCCAGCAGTTTGTTTCTCGATTTCCGATTTGTTTGACAGAGAACTTAATTGAACACATCAACTTAGTTCTGACCGGGCCCAATACATTGGTCAAAACAAAATCATCGAGGGGCCCAGATATCAACTTCTAATCCAAGAAGGAACAGATAAACTTCGACTCATATGTTTGTTCTACCACTCATTGAATTACACACAAAAGCACGTTTTATAACATCGAGTTACCAATGCGTTTTCGTACAATCAATGCATAACCAACTTGTAAGTAACAAATCATATCTCTAGGTTTGAAGACTTATATGATATTACCGTCTCACGATCACTCGAGATAGAATTCCATGAAGTGATTCCAGTGAGCGTGGGTTGAGTCCAATGCTCAGAACTTATGAGCACTCATGATTGTTGTAGCCTTGTCCAACACCTTAGACCTCTGCAACCAATCATGACAGTCTTGATTCATACCTACTTCCGACATATGACCGACTGTGGAGGTTTGAATAATATGTTATACCAAACAAAATTATTCTGGAAGTCAAAACATGCAAAAGAAATATTGTAAACGATCGACAAGAGATAGCAACACTTTACTCATAAATAAAACACCTTTTATTCATCATCTAGTGTCAATTACACTTTACAAATTTCTGGGTTATCTAACTACTAAATCTAATATCATCCTTCAGCCCTATGCTCCGAGCATGCTGGAGATGCTTAACCCGAGTCAGTCCCTTCATGAGGGGATCTGCTGGGTTCTCATCCGATGATACCCTCTTTGCCACGAGGAGTCCTTCTTCTATTCGATGTTTGATAAAATGGTATTTTCTGTCGATGTGTTTGGATCTCCCGTGATCCCTTGGTTCCTTGGCTAAGGCAACAACACTTTCACTATCACAGAAAATTTCCATTGGCTCTTTAATAGCTGGTACAACTCCAAGGTCTCCAATGAAGTTCTTCAGCCATATCGCCTCCTTTGCCGCCTCGCTAGCTGCAATATACTCTGATTCATAAGTTGAATCAGCCACTGTCTCTTGCTTGGAACTCTTCCAAGAAATTGCTCCTCCATTTAGGGTAAAGACCCAGCCCGACTGAGAGCGGAAATTATCCCTATCAGTCTGGAAGCTAGCATCACTATACCCTACAACTCTCAAGTTATCATTCCCACCGAGGGTAAGGACCCAGTCCTTAGTCCTCCGTAGGTACTTGAGGATATTCTTTACCGTAGTCCAATGTGCCTTGCCAGGGTTCGCCTGATACCTGCTAACCATGCTTAGGGAAAAGGCTACATCAGGTCGAGTACATGTCATAACATACATGATCGATCCTACAGCCGAAGCATAAGGTATTCGACTCATTTCTGCTATCTCAGCCTCAGTGCTAGGGCTTTGTATCTTACTCAATCTGGTGTTACTCTGGATGGGTAACTCTCCTTTCTTGGAATCCTGCATGCTGAATCTCTTCAGCACCTTATCCAAGTAGGTACTCTGACTAAGTCGAATTAGTCTTTTACTCCGATCTCTCAAGATCCTTATCCCTAGAATATAGGTAGCTTCTCCTAGGTCCTTCATAGAGAAACACTTCCCAAGCCAGGACTTAACTTCCTGCAGAGTTGGGATGTCATTTCCTATGAGTAGTATGTCATCCACATACAACACCAAAAAACTAACTATACTCCCACTAGCCTTGACATACACGCAAGACTCATCTTCACTCCTAGAAAAGCCAAATTCCTTGACCTTTTCATCAAAGCAAAGATTCCATCTGCGAGGTGCTTGCTTCAATCCATAAATGGATTTCTCAAGCTTACACACTCTATTAGGGTACTCGTTGCTGACAAAACCCTCTGGCTGACTCATGTAAACATCTTCAGCCAACTTTCCATTAAGGAAAGCGGTTTTGACATCCATTTGCCATATTTCATATTCATGAAATGCAACTATGGCTAACAGAACCCGAATAGACTTAATTTTGGCTACTGGAGAAAAGGTCTCAACATAGTCCACTCCAGGAATTTGAGAGAAACCCTTTGCAACCAGTCTAGCCTTATATGTGTGTACATTACAATCCATGTCGGTCTTCTTCTTGAAGACCCATTTGCACCCTACTGTCTTACGACCTGGTACATTCTCAACCAAGTTCCAAACTTGATTGTCATACATGGACTGTATTTCACTGTCCATTGCCTCTTTCCACTTGGCTGACTCAAGGCCTGCCATGGATTCCGCGTAACTGTTAGGTTCATCCAGACGTATCAGTGTCTCATCACTGATAAGTGTATCTCCTTCTGTAGTAATATGGAATCCATAGTAATGTCCAGGAGCATTCCTAACCCTTGTGGAACGCCTCAGAGGTACAGACTTGTCAATTGGCTAAACAGGAGTTTCCTCCTCAAGTTGAGTGCTAGGGTTTGAAGTTCCTTCACCGCTTGACTCTTGAATTTCTTCAAGATCAACTTGCCTCCCACTGTTTCCTTGGCTTATGAACTCTCTCTCTCTCTAAAGAAAGCCCTCCTAGCTACAAAGACCACATTTTCACTAGGTCTGTAGAAGAGGTAACCAAAGGATTGCTGTGGGTAGCCGATGAAAATACACCTCTCGCTTCGGGGTTCGAGCTTATCATGAGTCTCGCGTCTTACGAAAGCCTCGCATCCCCAAATCTTGATGTGGTCTAGTTTGGGTACTTTACCAGTCCAGATCTCGTGAGGAGTTTTGGCAACTTTCTTTGTAGGGACTAGATTAAGGATATGGGCAGCAGTCTCTAAGGCATACCCCCAGAATGAGATTGGTAGCGAAGCTCGACTCATCATGGAACGGACCATATCTAACAAGGTTCGATTACGCCTCTCAGCCACACCATTCAACTGTGGTGTCCTGGGAGGTGTCAATTGTGAGACTATCCCACATTCCCTTAGATAGTCAAGGAACTCTGAACTAAGATACTCACCACCACGATCGGATCGAAGCATCTTAATGTTCCTGCCCAATTGATTCTCGACTTCCTGTTTAAATTTCTTAAACCTTTCGAAAGTC
Source organism: Lactuca serriola (assembly GCF_051521515.1). Classification (NCBI taxonomy): domain Eukaryota; kingdom Viridiplantae; phylum Streptophyta; class Magnoliopsida; order Asterales; family Asteraceae; genus Lactuca; species Lactuca serriola. Next base: position 203,277,899 of record NC_136416.1, on the reverse strand, counting down.
TCTGACTTATTCTTGATCAAGTAGACATATCCATATCTACTGTAATCATCAGTAAAAGTCAAATAATAATGATTAGCATCCCTTGTGGCATGTTTGAATGGTCCACACACATCCGTGTGTACAAGGTCCAACAAACCTTCACCCCTCTCACAAGAACCTGTGAAGGGTGACTTTGTCATCTTTCCAAGTAAGCATGATTCGCAACTATCATCTGACTTTAGGTCAAATGACTCCAAGACTCCATCCTTTTGGAGTTGGCCTATGCGTTTCTTGCTTATATGTCCAAGACGACAATGCCATAATGATGCTTTATCCAAGTTATTATTATTAATAGAATCAATACACAAAACATTATTTCCTAAGTTATCTATAAAAGATACAGCTTCATACACACCATCACAAGGTAATGCTTTAAAATAAAGAACATTATTAAAGAAAGCATCAATAGAACCAACTTCATTATTAAACGAAAAGGTAAACCCTTGTTTGTACAAAGCATGAAAGGAAATAATATTTCTTGCCATTCCTGGCGAATAACAACACTTATTCAAATCTAAATTAAACCCACTACTTAGCGATAAAGTATAAACTCCAATCTTGGTAACAGGTAAAGCTTTCCTATTCCCCATGATTAAGTTTATTCTTCCTTGCTCCACATTCTCACTTCTTCTTAGTCCCTGCAAGTCACAACAAATATGAATACCACAACCAGTATCAAGGACCCAAGATTTAGAATGGGGTGAGTTATTAGAAATGATAGTGTAAATACCTGCATGGTTGGGTTTAACTTTCCCATCCTTCACATCTTACTGGTATTTTGGGCAGTTCCGCTTCCAATGTGATTTTTCATGGCAATAGAAGCATTCAGCCTCTTTTGGGTCAGAAGAAGGAGTGATGAACCCTTTCTTGGTTCCACTTGAAGAAGAGCCATCAAGGGTCCGAGCCTTGGTACCCTTCGAAGAGCTCTTTCTTTTCTTCCCTCAACTTTTCCCGATTGCCAAAACCGGAGTAGAGTTTGGAGTAGGAGTGTTAACAACCGACTTCCCCTTAAGACCTGTTTCTGCGGTCTTGAGAAGTCCCTGAAGTTTGCTGAGTGTGACCTCTTCCTTATTCATGTGATATGTCATGCGGAATTGATCATAGCACGATGGTAAGGAGTGCAAAATGATATCTATTGCAAGCTCCTCAGGGAAGTTCACATTAAGTTTCAGCAAACGATCCACATACCTTTGCATTTTCTGCATGTGGCTCATGACGGATTCCGCGTCCTTCATCATGGCTGTTATCATGGAGCAGATGATTTCATACCTCTCTTGTCGTGCACTTTGATGGTATCTTTCCATCAAATCCTGGTGCATTTCATAAGGGTAGAAATCCTCATAAGACTTTTGGAGTTCCGCTGTCATCGTGGCCATCATGATGCATGCCACTTTCGTAGCAACCCTTTCATGTGCCTGAAAGTCAGCGATCTCCTGAGGAGTTGCAGTGGTCTCATCAATCTCCTTAAGCTCCTTGTCAAGGACATATTCTTTGTCCTCGTAGTGGGTAATCATCCTGATGTTTCTGATCCACCCATTGACGTTGGATCCATCAAAAGTGACTTTCCCACACAAGTTCATAAGGGTAAAGGAGCTATTAGGGTTAGAGCCAGAAGTAGCATTGTTTGAAGACATCTGAAAGAAATGGACAAGATTAGTTTAGATATTAGGAGAGTCCTTAATAAAACACCCAAATGTAATATTAAGGCTAGGATCCAATCACAATATATTATAACTTGGAAGAGGTATGCCGTAATCCAAGCTATAACATATTTGAAAGGTAGGTGAATGACGATTCACCAATTTCCACCACGAAAACCGAAATATTAGATATTAGGTTTTTGATTGGTTCTTAGAAATTCCTAGATTCTTTGAGATTCAATGAACTTTTCAAAGACATGTTTCAATCTCGAGTGTGCCCTCCAAGTTTTGTGACTGGGATACCGAGGATCACAAAACGAGGTGTGAAGTAACCATGCAAATCACTTGGTACCCTTAAAGTTTATCACTTAATCGATGTGCCGGTAAACCACACACGCTCCACTGATACTATAATAAACCTTAAGTCACCCTTTACCTACCTTGTTAAGTCCAAGTTAGTGTGCCGATTAACCACACACGCTCCACCAACGACTTACACAAAGTGTAAAGTGTAATTTCATGGATTAGCATCTTATTCACATTTTTCCTAAAGTAACTAAGATTGGGAATTTAATAAAACATTTAGTTACTTTATAATATTCATCATACTTTTAATGAGAATTTATAAGTCCTTGTCTTACCCGTTCGGCTAACGACCCTCCACCGGTTAAGCAAGCGGTGGGTGAAAGTGGACACCCATTAAGTTGCCATTTTATAGGCAACAACCTTATACCCACCTTATAGACCGGTTTCGTGAATGAGGCGTACTAGCGGTAAGACGACTTTGTTCTTATACATACATATATATATATATATATATATATATATATATATATATATATATATATATATATATATAATTATTAAATCATAATAATATAAGTATAAGGGTTGAATTTTAACTTTTAAAATTCTAAGGGTTGGAACTAAAGTTTTAACTTGACTTTACTTGTTCCAAAACTTGAGGGCAAGTTTTCTAAACTTTCAAAAATTTTCATTTCTTGTAACTTATGATTTTATTAGAGTAATAAAATGAAGACTCTTCATTTTTCTAACTCTTGTGTTCTTTTAATGGTTTTAACTCAAGTGACTTTTGGTTTTTCCATAACTTGAGGACAAGTTATGGATACCATTAAAACACATTATGATCAAGAATTAAACTACCACATAGGTTACAAATAATTCCTATGATCATCTAAACATCATAAGATCAAGAACATGAATATAAACACTTTCATGAATCAAAACTACACTTAAAACTTTGTAATTTTGATAACTAGTTGTTGTAAATGAATTAGAAAGACATTACACCATCTAAAAAGAAGTTTTCAAGTACCAAAACAGTTTAGGGTAATGTTTCTAATCCATTTCCAGCAACTAAAGTCGAAAATCTGCAATCTGTCGACCCTACTCGCCGAGTGCATTAACCTACTCGACGAGTAGGTTGAAGATACAAGTGAACTCGGCGAGTCTCCCCATGGACTCGACGAGTCCAGCAGTCAGACAGCAAGTTTTTCGACTTTCTTCAACTTTTTAGCACAAATAATAAACAAACAAGCCTAGGCTCTGATACCACTGATGGGTTTTGAGCATTCTAACACTTCCTAAGTGTACATGCAACCCTAATAACCTTGGATCTATGTTTGTCTAATTATCATGCAAAGTTGAATTTCCAAGGTTATATTCCTATCTAGCATACATGGGGAACAATTTTAACTTGAATGAAAGATAGAATAACTTACCTTGTTGTTGCTTATGTTCCTTGAAACCTTGTGAGCCTAGCACCCCAAGTGTGATGCCTCAAATGCTTCACACAACACCAAATTCTCTTGGAAAGACTTTTGAGAGAATACACACTTCTTAAAATCGGCCAAGCCCTCTAGTTTCTTATGTGTAACCGATTTTGGTGGAGAATGGGACTCTTATATAGTGTTGACACATCTAGGGTTACACCATGTAAACCCTAATGTGTCATGGCTCTTCATTTCCATGACCCATGGGTTTGTAACTCCCATGGAGCATCCATGGAGCATCCTATGGGTGGAACCCAACTTGATAATCCATGGAGCCTCTTAGCCTACTATACAAGATATGAATGATTTACATAATCAACCCATATATTTAATTAGTTATCCTTTGATCACTTAATTAATTCTAAATTAATTCTTGATCAAACTAATCAAATAATATTATTAATATATTAGAACTTATAATATATTAATAATCTCCAAGTGTTATTACTCTCATTTAGTCTATCCAATTGCATGGTGCCATGCAACCCAAATGGACCATGCCGGGTTGGGTCAAGTACTGACCCGAAATAGTTATGGACTTAGACACCTTATCCAACACTAAGAAGGTTGCCGAAACACCTCACGAGATGTGGACGGGGAAAGTTCCCTCGTTAGCACATATCAAGGTTTGGGGTTGCGAGGCTTTCGTAAGACAAGATACTCACGACAAGCTCGAACCTCGTAGTGAGCGATGTATTTTCATCGGCTACCCGCAGAAATCCTTTGGATATCTCTTCTATAGACCGAAGGACAATTTTGTATTTGTTGCGAGGAGAGGAGTTTTCCGAGAGCGAGAACTCATAAGCCAAGGAGACAGTGGGAGGCAAATCAAGCTTGAAGAGATTCAAGAGTCGATAGATGAAGGAACCTTTACCGCTAGCACTCAACCCAAGGAGGAAACTCCGGTTGAACCGATTGACAAGTCCTTACCTCTTAGACGTTCCGAAAGAGTTAGAGTTCAACCCCAGTTTTATGGTTTTCATATTACTACAGAAAGGGATACATATATTAGTGATGGTACACTAATAAATCTAGATGAACCTAATAGCTATAAGGAAGCCATGGAAGGCCCGGAGTCTGCGAAATGGAAAGAGGCAATGGATAGCGAGATCAAGTCCATGTATGACAACCAAGTTTGGAATTTGGTTGATAATGTGCCCAGACGTAAGACCGTTGGGTGCAAATGGATCTTCAAGAAGAAGACCGACATGGATGGAAACGTACACACATATAAGGCGCGATTGGTTGCAAAGGGCTTTACTCAAACTCCCGGAGTTGACTATGACGAGACCTTCTCACCAGTTGCGAAGATAAAGTCTATTAGAGTGATGCTAGCTATTACCGCATTTCATGATTATGAGATTTGGAAAATGGATGTCAAAACCGCTTTCCTTAATGAGAAGTTGGCTGAGGATGTTTACATGGCTTAGCCAGAGGGTTTTGTCGATCTGAAGCATCCAAATAGAGTATGTAAGCTTGAGAAGTCCATTTATGGACTTAAGCAAGCGTCTCGTAGATGGAATCTTTGCTTCGATGAGAAAGTCAAAGAGTTTGGATTTGTACGAAGCGAAGATGAATCATGTGTATATGTCAAAGCTAGTGGGAGTATAGTAAGCTTCGTCGTTCTGTATGTCGATGACATACTACTCATAGGAAACGACGTCCCGACTCTGCAGGAGGTTAAGTCCTAGCTCGGGAAGTGCTTCGCTATGAAGGACCTCGGAGAGGCTTCCTATATTTTAGGAATAAGGATAGTGAGAGAACGAAGTAAGAGACTAATAGGACTTAGTCAGAACACTTACTTAGATAAAGTACTAAAACGTTTTAGTATGGAAAACTTGAAGAAGGGAGAATTACCGATACAAAGTAATGCCAAGTTGAGTAAGAATCAAAATCCAAGTACCGAAGCTGAGATAACAGAAATGAGCCGAGTACCATACGCTTCCGCAGTTGGCTCAATCATGTATGCTATGACTTGTACTCGCCCTGATGTAGCCTTTGCTTTGAGCATGGTTAGTAGATATCAAGGGAACCCTGGCAGAGCCCATTGGATTACGGTTAAGAATATCCTTAAGTACCTTCGGAGGACGAAGGAATGGTTCTTAGTCCTCGGAGGGAGTGACGACTTGAAGGTGAGATGGTATAGTGACGCCAACTTTCAGATCGACAGGGACAACTACCGTTCGCAGTCGGGCTGGGTCTTTACCCTGAATGGAGGAGCAGTAACTTGGAAAAGTTCCAAGCAGGAAACCATAGCTGATTCAACGTGCGAATCAGAGTATATTGCAGCGAGCGAAGCGTCAAAGGAGGCAATATGGTTGAAGAACTTCATCAGTGATCTTGGAGTTGTACCTGCCACAAAGGAGCCCATGGAGATTTTCTGTGATAATGAAGGAGCGGTTGCCTTGACCAAGGAACCGAGGGATCATGGTAGATCTCGACATATCGACAGAAAATATCACTTTATTTGACATCGTGTAGAAGAAGGACAACTCGTGGTGAAGAGGATATCATCAGAAGATAACCCAGCAGATCCGCTTACGAAGGGACTGAGTAGGGTTAAGCACTTGCAGCGTGCTAGGAGTATTGGGCTAAAGGATGATATTAGTATAGATTAGATAGTATTGGAAACGTGTAATAGATAAATGTGATTAACATTTGATGATTAAATAAAAGAGTATTATTTATGAGTAATGTTATTGTCTTATGTTAATTGTTTAACTATTGTTTCACTTTGCATGTTTTGACTTCCAGAATAATTGAGTTTATTAAGAATAATCGAATTATTAAAATTGTCCACAACCGTTCATATGTTGGAAGTAGGTATGAATGAAGATTGTCATGAATTGGTGTGTAGATTGTCTAAATGGTATTAGACATAGCAAAAGGTTGCTGCAACGTTCATGAGTGCTTATGAACTGGTTTGAGCATTGGAACAAACCCGCGCTTGCTGGAATCACCTTATGGAATGTGATAAAAGGGTGATCGCAAGACGATAATATCATATGGTCTTAAAACCAAGATATATGGTTTGTTATTTGTTAATTGGTTGTACATTGATAATGTGAAACCGCATCAGTAACTTGATGTTATAAAACACATTGTTTTGTATAGTTGATTAATGAATAAGTAAATGCATATAAGTTGAAGTTTATCTGTTACTTTTATCCTAAGAGGGTAAAAGCGATATCTCGGACGCTCGATGATTTGATTTAACTTATGTGCCAGGCCCGGTCAGAACTAAATTGATGTGTTCGATTAAGTTCTATGTCAAATGAATAGGAGATCGAGAAACCAAATGCTAGACAAATTGTTCCATAGAATTGTCAGCATGATATCTAAACAGAGGACTGTACGATCCCTTATCTAAAGGACAAGATTGATAAGATCAGAGTTTGACAGCGTCTTTGAAAGCTACGATTGCTAATCGGATTATACTTGTGTATATAGTTACTAGACTTATCCAAGTGGGAGATTGTTGGAATAGTGTCTAAGGCTGCAACTATATTAAGCAAATATTTGACCCGGTTGTGCATGGTCCTTTTGGGTTGCCTTCACCATAGCAACTTGACAGGATGATTTATTATGAGAGAAGAAATATTATTAATATATTATGAGAATAATATAAAGAATAATAATATTATTATTTGATTAATATAAGTCATAAATTAATTAGGAATTAATTTGGTGACTTAAAGAGATTAATTGAATAAAGGGGCATAAACTGTCAATTGTATGATAGTTGGACTTTGGGCTATAAATCCCTTAAGGATAAGGGGGGACGATTTCTAAGGCTTAGGATAGGCTTAGAATTCGTCCAAGGGCTTATCTATTAGGGTATTGGATTGCTTAGGGCCTAAGTTATCCAATGAGGGTTTAAGGGTGAAACCCTAGGAGCCTTACAAGTATAAAAGGACCCCAAGGGTTATGGAAATCGGCACTTGTGCTTTAGAAAGAAACCCTGGCCGAATTTCACTTCCCTCTTCTCTCTCTCAAATCATCCTCTTGCTAGTTGGTGTTTGTAAGCTATTAGAGGAGTGACAATTGTGACTCTAAAGCTCCAAGGACAAGAAGATCAAGCAAGTGATTCAAGGTAAACTTCTAATTCTGATTTCTTATTGTCATTATGCTCTATTAGACATTAGAAGTCTTGGATTCAATGCATGTTTAATTAGAGAAACCTAGATCCAAGCATTAGGGTTTGCATGTGCACATAGGAATGTTCATATGACCAAAACCCATCAGAACCCCTTAGGCGAGTTAACCCGACTAAGGCAAACATGTATAGTGGAGGACTATTGTGAAGGCTTTGAGTCGTTGCTAGGGCGAACGACGGGGGTGACTTCGGAGCAAAGTGTTTGGCATTTTTGCGCAGGGTTGACTAATGCTATCTGGTACGAAGTAGAGTTTGCTAGACCCGCCACATTATACCATGCCATGAATTTAGCTAGACAGATTGAGTACAAACTAGCAGAGGAGGGACGACCAAGGAGTTTTGGAGCACCTCTGTCATATAAAAACAAAAACTGGGAATCGAATAACACCGGGGGAACCCATACTACGAAATCTGAAGTTAAGAATCCATCTTTTAAATGACTCACAACAGCAGAAATGGCTGAAAGACGAGCCAAAGGCTTATGTTTTAACTACGATGAGATGTTCTCGATCGGACACAAATGCACAAAGTTGTTTTGTATTATGATGGCAAATGAGGAAGGGGAGGAGGGTTCTGATGAAGATACTCCCATAATTTCATTAAATGCAATCAGAGGCGAGAAGACGGACCAAACCTTTCAGGTTCGGGCTAAGATTGGTAATGGGGTTGCTTGGGTACTTCTAGACAGTGGGAGCACCCACAATTTCATAGCAGGAAGGGCATCGGAATAGCTCGGTGTGCCAATCCAACACCGACCTGGGCTCCGAGTTGCATTACCCGACGGTGGTCGAATGGCTAGTAATGGGATTAGCAGGGATTTTCCAATAGAAGTACAGGGGTTTGAATTCAGTGCAGATATGTTTGCCATTCCCTTAGAAGGGTTTGATATAGTATTGGGGATCCGGTGGCTACAACAACTCGGGAAGATATTATGGGATTTCACGGTCCGAGAAATGGAGTTCACAATTAACGGGAAGAATATTAAATGGTTTGGTGAGTCCCCCGACACAACAAGCTTGGCAGCTCTCGCCACAAATGATAACCTAGAACCAAATTGAGATGAACTTTTGGATGAATTTGAAGATATTTTTAAAACGCCACAAGGGCTGCCTCCCTCGCGGTCTTGTGACCACCGAATCCGTCTCAAGGACAACACCGAACCAGTGGCTGTCCGTCCTTATCGGTACCCCCATCTTCTCAAAGGTGAAATAGAAAAGCAATGTGCAGAGATGTTGAGAAGTGGAACTATCAGACCTAGTCAATCCCCGTTTTCCTCACCCGTACTCCTAGTCAAAAAAACATGATAAAACATGGCGTTTCTGTGTGGATTATAGGGAGCTCAACTCAAAAACAGTGAAAGATAAATTTCCGATACTGGTGGTTGAAGAGCTCCTCGATGAGTTGCATGGTGCGTCAGTTTTTACCAAGTTAGATCTAACGTCGGGATACCATCAGGTATGCATGTTTCCGGCCGATATTGAGAAGACTGCATTTCGCACTCACCATGGACACTTTGAATTTCTCGTGATGCCCTTCGGGTTATCCAACGCCCCTTGACATTCCAAAGCTTGATGAACGAAGTCTTCCATGCGTATCTACGTAAACGTGTTCTCGTTTTTTTGATGATATTTTAGTGTATAGCTCCTGTATGTCTGACCATTTGGCTCACCTTCGAATCGTTTTTAAGCTATTACGGGCACACAACTTATTTTTGAAGTGATCTAAATGCACTTTTGGAAGCCGAGAAGTAACTTATTTGGGACACATAGTTTGCGAAAATGGGGTAGCAGTCAATCAAACAAAGATAGAAGCCATTCGTGATTGGCCAAAACCGCAGAACGTTTGAACCTTGCGTGGGTTTCTCGGGTTAACGGGGTACTATCGTAATTTTATCAAGGATTACGGGGTCATCGCGGGTCCGTTGACAGGTATGTTACGCCGTAACAGTTTTGCGTGGGGCCTCGAGTCCGAATTTGCCTTTAACCAGTTGAAAGAAGCGCTCACCAACTCCCCAGTTCTTGCATTACCAGATTTCACAGCAACTTTTATCGTTGAGTGTGACGCATCAGGTAGTGGAATTGGCGCCATATTGCAGCAGAACAATCATTCGGTGGCTTTCTTTAGTCGGAAATTGGCTGATCGACACCACGAGCTTCCGGCCTATGAACGAGAGCTAGTTGGGTTGGCCACAGCGGTGGCTCATTGGCGACCCTACTTATGGGGTCGACACTTTTTGATCAAAACCGACCACTACAGCCTTAAGTTTTTGCTTGATCAACGGCTAACCACCTCTCCACAGCAACATTGGGTCAACAAATTACTTGGGTTTGACTTTACTATTGAATATAGAGTGGGGTCATTAAATCGAGCCGCCGATGCGCTGTCAAGGAGGGAGGATCAAAACGAAACCGGAGAACTCTTTTTGATGTTAGATTTGCAACCAAAAATATTCGACACTCTACGCGTTGAAATTGAAACGGATGATGAACTCCGGGAGTTGCGAAGAAGGATAATCGACGAGATTGAGGATAGTAAGTGGGCTGTTAAGGACGGGCTGATCATTCATGATGGTCGGGTGTATTTAAAATCTAGCTCTCCTCTAGTAGCCGAAGTGGTTTCGATGGTTCATAATGCCACGCATGAAGGGGTACAGAAGACGATGGAACGGATACGCAATGATTTTTATTGGAAGGGTTGGAAGGCTACCATCCAAGTTTTTGTTCAACAATGTGTCGTGTGTCAGCGGAACAAGTGGGAAACCCTACAACCAGCTGGACTACTTCAGCCCTTACCCATTCCAGAGTCAGTTTGGTCGGATATATCAATGGATTTTGTCGAGGCATTACCCAAGGTGTCAGGTAAATCAGTCTTGCTGGTGGTAGTAGATCGATTTTCTAAGTATGGCCACTTCATTCCTTTGGGACACCCATATACTGCTGAGTCTGTTGCTAAAGTTTTCTTTATGGAGATTTTTCGTTTGCATGGGCTGCGAGAAACGATATTCTCGGACAGGGACAAGGTGTTTCAAAGTGCCTTTTGGAAAGAGTTGTTTCGCCTATCTGGATCCCAGTTAGCTTTCTCCACAGCATACCATCCTCAAAGTGACGGTCAAACTGAGGTAGTCAACCGTACTGTTGAGATGTATTTACGATGTTTAACGGGTGATAAACCTCGCTCATGGGTGGCCTGGTTACCATGGGTTGAGTACTGTTATAACACTTCTTACCATACTTTGTTGAAGACTACACCATTTAAGTTGGTGTATGGACGGGATCCTCCCAAATTACTCAATTATGTTGCAGGTCATTCTAAAGTTGAAGCTGTGGATCAGATGCTTATTGATAGATCTGAATTCTTAGCTATGGCCAAAGTCAGACTTGCTGAAGCTCAACAACGCATGAAATTGACTTATGATAATCACCATCGACACTTAGAAATTCAAGAAGGCAATTGGGTTTGGTTAAAACTCCAACCTTATCGGCAACTCACTGTAGCCAAGTCTAAGTTCACCAAACTTTCACCAAAGTTTTATGGACCATTCCAAGTGATGCAACGAATTGGATCTGTTGCATATCGGTTAGCACTTCCAGAGGGTAGTCGCATCCACAATGTGTTTCATATATCTTTGTTAAAACCCCACAAAGGAAATCCTCCAGAAGTTTTTACTTCTTTACCACCTCTTGTTGATGGAAAAACTCTGCTACAACCTTATAAAGTGTTGCGTGCTCGTTGGTATGAAGGAGTTCCTGAGTTACTGGTTCAGTGGTCTAGAGAAGATAAAAATAGTGCGACTTGGGAAAGGCGGGAAACATTTTTAGAAGCTTATCCTGATTATGAGCTTAAGGACAAGCTCAAATTGGAGGGAGGGAGTATTGTTATGGATGATGATGGTATTGACCCTAAATATGGTAAGGTGTATCGCAGGAAGAATAAAGAGGCATCCAGAATTTAGAATAGTTAAATAAGTTAAGATAATTATTTACTTTTTGGTGTGGGAGTTATTTAAGGTTAGGATTGAGTTTTTTAGTTTCCATGTTTAAAGTATTTTCTATCCCTATTTAAAGGGTGATTCTGGATGAAATAAAGGAACGCTTGAAATCAATTATTTTAATTCTCTTAGAATAGTTTAACCTAATATCCTTTCTAGGGAGATTAGGTCTTAATAGTATTCACGGCTGCAGGAAGCACAACAACAGGACTAGTCACGAGATCAAAATCCCAAGGCATATCAAGGAAGTGAAATTCCAAGAGATTTGGGAAGATCATAAATGTTTGAACTAGACATCTTTTGGGAGATATTCAAGTTTAGTTGATTTAAAGTCCTTAATATAACACCCAATTCAATATGAAATATTAAGGCTAGGACCCAACAATCTATTTATAACTGGAAGAGGGATGCCGTAATCCAAGTTATAAAATAATTAAAGGTAGGTAAATGACGACTTACCAATTTCCACCATGAAAAACAAAATATAATTAAGTTTGAATTGGATTTGAAACTCCTAGATCTTTTGAGATACATTGAACTTTCAATGGCATGTTTGAATCTCGAGGGTGTCCTCTCAAGTTTGTGACTAGGATGCCGAGAATTGCAAACAAGGTGTGAATAACCATGCAAATTGACTTGGTACCCTTAATTTTATCACCTAATCAATGTGCTGGTTAACCACGCACACTCCACCGACTTCGTAACCTTATACCCCCTTATAGACCGACTTCGTGAATGAGGCCTACTAATGGTAAGACGACTTTACTCTTATACATATATATAAATACTATTAACTTATAATATTATAAAGTATAAGGGTTGAATTTTAAATTTTAAAATTCTAAGGGCTTAACTTGGAATTAAAGTATTCATGAGAGAAAACTTTTCAAATTCCAAAAATTGAGGGCAAGTTTTGAAACTATTCAAAACTCTTGGATTTTCATAACTTATGAGTTTTAATTAAAACTTTAAAACTTTTAATGAAGAGACTCTTGGACATCCATAACTTGAGGACAAGTTATGGAGCCATAAAAACTATTTATAAGAAAAGACTCTTCATTTCTTTGTAACCTAAGGAATTTTTATGAGTTTTAAGATTCATAAATGTGACTATTCATATAACTTGAGGACAAGATACAAAAACACATTTTATGAACAACTTTTAGATTAATTTGGATTGAAAACAACTAAAACACAAATTTTTTTCCTCATTAATCTAAACTAACTCATAAATCAAGGAAACATAAAACTTTTGGTAATCCATAACTTATGAAGTTAAATGCTTGTTTTATGATGAAACTTTTCATGTTCCATAACTTAAGAATAAGTTATGGAATTCTTTAAAACATTAACACCAAATTTTGTAACTCCATAAAAACTTTGAATCAATTTTTTTTAAAACCCTTTCATATCCATAACTTATGGAGGTTTCAAAACACTTAAGATCACAACTTTAAAAAAAAACTTTTGAGCTCCAAAATTTTATGACAAAATTTGTAACTCCTTAAAACATTTAGATCAAACGTTTAAAACTAATAAAATAATCATATCATTTTATCTTTTACTAAATTTGACCTAATTTAACTCATATAGCAAATGATTCAAATTTTACAAATAATTAGTTTTTCACAAAAACAAGTAATTATCTTAAAATTTGACAAACGTCATGTTTTTTTTCCTATATTTTTCAACTTTGAAAATAAACCATTTGCATCAATATAACAGAAAACAACCTGGCTCTGATACCACTGTTGGGTTTTAGTATACTACAACATCCTATGGTGCATATACAACCCTAAATACTTTGGATCTATGTTTTCTATATTATACATGCAAATACTAAGTTTCCAAGATATTACCCTATACTAGCATACAAATATCATATACTTGGGTAATAAAATAGATAGAATACATACCTTTTTTTTTTTTTCTGATGTAACTTGTCTTCATGAAGCTTGAGTACCTAGTGCCCCAAGTGTGACACCTCAACTGGTTCACAAAACACCATGAACACTTGTAATAACCTTGAGAATAAGGATACTTTGGTTTTCTCTAGTGAAATCGGCCTTGCCTTTTCGTGTACACACACTAGTGCCAATTTCACCAACCAATGACATCTTTATATAGTGTGGAGATTAGGGTTAAACCCTAATACCCATGACCTTTCATTTCATATGATCCATGGGTTAAATAGTCCATGGACTATCCATGAAAGCTTAGCCCAACCTAAATGAACTTAGCCCATCACACACATATATCTTAGAGTCCATATTTAATTAGTTCATTTTGATCACTTAATTAATTATAAATTAATTCTTGATCAATACTAATTAAATAATATGATTATATATTAATATATTAGAACTTATAATATATTAATATAAATCACTAGTATCCTTTTTCCTCATCTTGTCTATCTAATTGTCCCGATGCCATGCAACCCAAATGGACCATGCCGGGTCGGGTCAAGTCTTACCAATTATAGTTATGGACTTAGACATTAATCCAACAACTATATGAGGGTATGAAAATAGGGCAAGTTTCACATTCAGGCCAAAAAGAGAGACGTCTCAAGCCGTTTAGATTGAGATTGTGTAAGTGGAAGTTCAGGAAACCTCCAACCGCTAGTCGACATCTTCTTTATTATGTCTAGCAGGCTTGTGGGTGAGTCCAAGTTGAGGGCTTCAGAATTCAAAGTATGACTTGAACACCTGATTTGATGCAGTTGGGTGCAGGTTTTGGCTCGAGATGAGTGGGGTTGTGATGGTTTGGGTATGGTAAGGCCATGAATGGTAACCATGGTTGAGTTGAAGTGTTGTAAGACTGCAATGGGAGTCCAACAACTTGCTAGACTCCACATATGTCTTTATGGTTGCTTCGTGAGGAGTTTTTTTAGACAATGGAATGATGTCTGGAGGGTCGACGACTACGAGGTGGAATAATATTATTCCCATCAAATGTAACCATGAGTCCTTGATTTTGTGGATCGACAATTTGCGTTTTTCCGTGTTGCAAAGAAAACATTTTGATACGAATTTTTCATTTTTCGGAAAGGTGAAGCCGGGGAAAGACATTTGTTTGATGATATAATTGAGAAATCCTTTTTTTTTCCCCTAGATTTCCAATAAATGTACTAAGGGGTTTTTGAACTAAGTTGATTGGTTCCTTTGCTTGTATGAATGTGTAATTTTTTTTTTTTGTTTTTCTGCTAACTCT